>NC_042999.1:86337354-86507354 GCF_006345805.1 Octopus sinensis
GAAAGTTTTTTTTGTTTTATCTTACGTTCTCATGAACAGAATTTAGTGTTTCTTTTTCCACTAAAAATATGGAGCTTTTGAGTTTACACCCGTGAACTTTAATACCCATCCACCAAGTAATGGTCTTTAAATCTAATAACCATTAGTTATTATCTATTAATTAACTTGTCTCAATAACTGAAAAAAAAATCGGTTTCAGTAAGCAAGTTACTGATATCCGTTTTAAAAATATCAAATTGCTATTCACTAAGAAAGAAATACAGTAATTGATAAAAAAATCCTCCTTTCATTTACAGTGCAATATTTGAACTATAGTAGTCCTCTTTCATCACCGCTCAAGAACGATATGTAATGAAGAGGTAAAACAAGGGAGCATGTGTTACATCTTATGGTCTTGGCTGTTTCTTAACTACACGCATTAGCTAAATTACCGGTCTTTGGCCACTTTGGATCAAACACGCAGACACACACACGCACGCGCGCATAAATTGTCTGGATATAGAGCAAGAGAGAGTGTCATTAGGTACGAATATGAAGTACGTCTGCTTTGATATTCGTGTGATCTCTCAAATACTAATGAGTCTGATGATAGTGTTTGATGTTGTGTAAGTCTGAAGGAGCTAGAATACTATCACACTATCACGGCACTTTTGTCGCAATACATACATACATATATATATATATATATATATATATATATATATATATATACATATATACACACAATTATATGCATATGCATGTGCGCGCAAACACGCACACTTACACACATACTTACACGCGCACACATACACGTAATGACTAACATAAACGTATATATTCTATTTATTTTCCCGTACACATTAATTCATATTTCTAAAGATGTAGTGAGAGATAAATTATGCACACACGCACCTCAGCAGGCAAACCGAGTGAAATACAGAGTTACCATTTTCGTGTCACTGGAAAAGGCCAAAAAGGCCGAAATGCATCTGGCGATCTTGCTGACCGATGCTGGGACGACTTTTTATTTTCCTCCAGTGTTTACAACACACTACTTCCATAAGATATCTCAGGACAAATACCACAGTAACTGACCTATCAACAGTGAATATACATTAAATATGATACCTAAATGATTAGTCAATTTGAATACTGCCTCGGTTATACATAACGGATATTATTTTCAGCCAGGCGGCTGTTTGCAACTCCAGTGAATGTTTTATTCCGTTTCCAATATCATAGGCGATACATTCTTGCTTAACAAAACCGAAATGCATCAGACGTTCTAGCTGTTGGACAAAATTTTCATCTCCCTTCAATATTTATTGAGTTTTTAACACAGTACGCCGATATGAGATGTTAGCTTAGGACAGTAACCGGTCTATCAACAGTGTTTATACATTTCGTATAGAAGGCTGTATATACTTTGCTTTGTCTTTTCCGTGTTATTTCACTAAAGACGTTATGAATATTACTGTTCTGAAATTGATTTTGTTTGTTTGGTTTTAGTTCTCTCTTTACGAAGCATTTATTGATGTTACTATAATAAGAGGAATTTTAAATTTTCTAACGGAACGAACCAAAATTAAAATACGGTGTTCATTACATCAAGTAGAAAATGGTATTATATATATAGGAGCAGCGAATCTTGAAGCAAGTGAAGCTATAACTAATGAATTCAAACTCCCTTTGGATAAAAGTTGGATGCTACTCATGGGACTCCAATCCACATATCTTGTAAACATGACAGGCGTTCTATTATTGGACTAAAGCAGCCCTTCGAAGTTCTCCATCCATTTTAGAAGCTTATTCTTACCAGTGAGAATTGTATGCAAACGTCGTAAGATTTTAGAAACTTCGAGAGTGTGAAACAATTCTTTTAGGAACGATGAATCTCGAAGCAAATAAAGCTAAAAGTAAATACTGGGTGTATTAAATTCCAGTCGCAAGTATTGGTATATTCAAATCTATGGTAGTAAACAATTGCCTATAAGGGAGCGTTGTGAAATCGAATTCGGAGTTAGATTGTTGCGAAATTAGCAACACGACCTCTACAATCATTCATACACGCATAAAATAAACTACAACTACTAACGCATAAAGGAAAAGTCCAACACAAATTAAGAGGACTAGTAATATTGGTTTCAAAGTTTGGCCCAAGGCCAACAAGTTAGGGAGAGTAGGGTAAGTCGATTGTATCAGCCCTAATGCTCAATTGATATTTATTTTATTGACCCCAAAGGATTAAAGGCAAAGTCGACCTCGGCAGACTTTGAACTCAGAACGTAAAGATCGACGAAATACCGCTATGCATTTTGCTCGGTGCGCTGACGATACTGCCATCTAGCCACCTTACGGAATACTAATATTAATTAATACGTATATTTACTTTTCTTATAAAGTAACGACTGGAACAAAGTGGGGCCCTTTTCACTATCATGGGGGACAGGGAGGTGGGGTGAAGGCGAATTGCTACTACATTAGAACTGAGAGTGCACAACTATTCTGTGAAAAATTATGAATTTTTAAATTAAAAATTCATTAGATTAAATAATTAAAATGTTATAAAGCATTAATTAACGAAATAGTTACATTACTTTAAATATTGAAACACCAAACATGTCACAGAGTATAATGAGTGGCGTCAGGTTATTCAAAACTCTTGGCAAAAGTGAAAGGGTAAAGAGAAAGTTATGCAACCGTAGTTAAATAACAAGACGGGCAATTGGTAAAGTCGTTCGTGTGCCGGATAGTTTGCTTTGTAGCTATCATTTCGGCTCTCTGCTCTCGGGGTTCAAATCCTGTCGCGGGGTCAATAAATAAAGTATCACACTTTTGCACTGGCATCGATCCTTCTTTGTCTTTTGGGATGTTACGATGAGGCCCTTTCGATCTCATTAGGGAGTTGAGAGGCAAGTTAAATCATATACTTAGTAAAATGCAAAATGAATATTCATCTTCTTTCAATGCATATAGTATGATAGCTTCTATTATTTGGTATAATTAGAACTCATTTCTGCAACTTGTACAAAAGTCATATTCATTAAAAAGTTCGACCATTTATATTTTGTGTTGACATTAATAATGCGACTACTAATATTTGCTCATTTCCGAGGCGGCGAGCGGGCAGCACGCCGAGTGATGCATAGCGGCAAAGTCAACTTCGGTGGAATTTGAACTCAGAACGTAAAAATCGTTCTGAGTTCAAATTCCGCCAAGGTCAACTTTGCCTTCCAGGATCTATGAAATAAGTTCCACTTGAAAACTGGGGTCGATGTAATCGACCAGCCCCTCCCCTGAAATTGTTCGCTTGGTGCCAAAATTTAAATCCAATATTTGCTTATTTGCGAACCTTAGAATTTACATTTCTGATAGTCATCCAGTATAAACCAATGTTTGCTACAGTTAGACGATTTTCTGCTGTTTTTCTTCAGATTGAACTGCAAACCTGATGACCGTCTTTGATAATCTAAGTGGTTAGTAATATCGAAAACATTTCAAAACACATAACCAGTAAGAATAGGGATAAAATGTTTCACTCTACTTTTCAGCTTATAGATTATGGGTCCTCATCTAGTCGCCATAGTCACAAAGTTTGGGTTGTACTCTTCGGACTCTTCACGTGCCTGTTATATTCTGATAATATGGGACCGAATTCTTGTCAAATCTGCTGGATTAGATTGTTCTCATCCTGTCATCCATATCAGGGATATCCTCATTGGTTATTCTATTATTCGTGATACAGTTTGTTCATTATACTCGAACCAGGATATATATGTATAACCTGGCTGATCCTAGGACTAAACTTACACCCTCTAGCTAAACTACTCTATATAGCACTAAATACAAACTAACTCACTTCCCCATTGTCCTGGAGAAAAACTAGGTAGTGGACATTAAGAGCCTTAAACCTAATTTCTTTATTATTGTAAGTTAAATTTTCTTTTTAATTAAAGGAATATCATAAAGTCGTGATCCCCGAACAGAAAATCATTTTTAGAAGGAATAGGAAAGCCACCAACCCTTGTGGAGCCAGGTCATGATCATAGATAGTGAACAGGAAGGATATGGTGACTGAAAGAAGTAGTGCATATCATGGACTTTGATAACCTCTTCGCTGGGTCTAAAATAGAGATAAACATCAAATGAGAAAAAATCATTAAAAAAAATTTGGGGAACGAAGCTATAACAAAACTGACACCTGGTTAAAAGACTGTGAAACACTAACAGATATATTTCTCAAACCGTGAATAATAACAATAATCATCATCACAAAAGAAATACAAACCAAACAGGTGAAAGCTAAAGAATGTACAGAAATAATCAATTAAAAAACAAAAGGGTAGAAAAGAGGGTCATAGAGCTGTATACACAGCTGCTAATAAACAAAACAATATTATAAGACTACAGGCAGAAACAAAAGTTGTATTCTGCCCGACTAAACTATGAAAAAACGTATGTCAGTGTATGCCAGCTTTCGTAGAATCTTGTGTTAATGAAGACGATTTAGGGTTTTTGAAAATTAGCTCGCTTAAATGGAAAACAAATATGTTCCTTAATTAATGTAGGCATCTGATAATCTAATACAGTCCATATAAAAACGGGAGTACTCAAAGGAAATTTCGCTTTCAACACTGTTTTTGATCTATTAAAATTAGCCCTAAACAACAGAGGAGCTGGTTACAGTGTTTGAAGAACCATGAATATTCATTTGCTCTGTATGGATGGCATCAAGTTGTATTACCAAAGTATAAAACTTTACAGCTATGACATTAGTGTGGAATTTTGAGCTGAAAAAAATACCCCGTGACCACTTCCGAAAAACGGGTAAGTTGAGTAAGTCACTAAACACTAATGATGAAATCACTCAGATGTAAAAGGAATTAGGAATAGATGTATAACTTGGAAATACTTCGCAGTAGGCTGCAGGGAAATTTTCTATAAGTAAAGTTCAGAAAATGACGCTTGTAGGAAATGCCCATATTATGCATAAAATACAGCAAAAAATAAGTAAGTTTATTATTAGATTTATTTGATATGAAGGCTGTAGAAAAGTTCTGGTAGATTGGAGTAGGTGCATCCTCAAGATAATAATTAGATGTGTTTATATGTGTGTAAGGACGTATATGTTACTGATCCTGTACAAACTTCCGGTATTTTATGAACCACAGTCTCTGAATATATCAAAATATATTTAGTCTAAATATTATAGCTACTTCAATAATCACACGTACAAATATTCATACTTAAACTGTATAATAATTCTATAATTAAACGTAGATATGTACACAAATATATTCTCATGAATGAAATAGGCAAACGTCTAATGAAGAGATTTAGCGTCCTTATTATGGGATTAATGATACCATAATACGTACCAGGACACTATTTATTCCTCGACAACCCAACTATATCTCTCTTCAAGGAAAATAATTTCATTAAGTCATTTATATCGAGAAGTAAATAGAATCAGTAATGTCAAATATTAGTCATAGTATTTCTTATTATATCTTGATCATTTTTTAGAGTTACAGGGGTTTATCATAGCTAAGAAAAAATATTGATTCTTTTATAAGAAAATACTATTCATGTATGTTCTATGAAACAATGCGTCTCGGCGGAAGAAGGTGGTTTTGTATTGAGAGTAAACTGTATTGCTCTACTTCACGAGAGGGCATTTAGTTCAAAATATGTTTTACCAGAAATTTAACAATGACTGCTCTTTTGGTTGCTATTATTGTTTTTGTTTTTCATATTTGTATACTAGTCTATGCAATAAAACTGTTACGTGTACAATGTATTGTATTGAATATTTGGGTGTATAATGATCAGTAAGTACTTGCACAGTATATACCAATTCATTATATATGGGAAGAGAGAGAAGGAGAGAGATAGAAAAAAATAAGGATGTTTGATAAGAGATTGAAATTACTGCAAAACTAGGTATTGAGAAATTTAGTACAAGAATTTTTTAAAAAATTATTAATCTAACAAAAACCCCACACTAGAAATTAAATAAAAATCTACATTGCCTTTCTATTTCCTTTGTATTGTATTGTGTAGGAATGGCAAGTTTTTATCTTCACTAGAGTCTGAAACTTCATACACCCATTTTCTACTGAATTTCATTCAGTGTTCTTCGTCATACAAATATGATGTTTTATAATCTACCTATTTGCCGCTGGCGAATAAAAGTATATTTGGACCACTTGAAACCTAACTAAAACGAGGTCAAATTTAATCAGTTTATCCAGAGGACTATCAAAAAATAATAGTAATTAGTAGAAAGAAAGCCGAAAATTTGTCAGAAAAGTTCGAATAAGATATGTAGAAAACATTTTTTTACTTTAGGAATATAAAATTCCTTGAATTGTAACCTTGTCACCTTTCATCGGTCTTAAAAAGTTATTAATAAAGCGAAGTTGGTAAGAAATAGAGTATAAACGATACGAATGGTTTTACATAAAATTATTTTACAAGAAATTTGATTGGCTGCTTATCTGTTTTTCTACGGGTGAAATTTACTGGAATTATCAAAATAAAGAGCGATTTTGTCGGTTGTTATCCGAGAAGTCTGTAATAGTTTGTATCTTTTATTCTCTCAATCAATTTAAATGTCAAACCTCAGTTTTGAAATGTAATCTGAATTATTGATACGTTCAGATGCATTCGATCACTGACCCTCTCTAACATTTACATTTCAGAATGGCATTTAATCAATTGCCTTTTATAGCCGACATTTTTCTGTTTGATATGTTTATACCTATTTTCTTGATACTCTATTTAGTTCTATGCTATTTCGAACGATTTTATGAAACTATATTAAAATGCAGTCATTTTTTTCACACGTAGATATGCATTTAAGGACTTTGCTTCGCAGCTACATCGAATTCGATTACTCTACGTGGAATCTTGAGAAAGTATCTTCTACCTTAGTCTTAGGTTGATGAATACGTTTGCAATGAAAACTGTATTGATACTGTTGGCGGAACTCACTTTTTTTAAAAATCTAGGATATTTGAATAATTTCAATTTCTTGTTTGTTCTACTTTCGAAATTTAAAACAGAAACTCATCTCTTCTAGTAGGATTAGTCGATAAGGTCCAAAACATGGCTTTTAGACGTTTGTTTTTCAAAATGCAACATTTGTTAGTTTTTAAATAACGTCTTTCGGTCTTAAATACAAAATGGCAAACAAAGAATTGGTTATTAACGTAAATATTTCGGCCATTTGCTATTATTTTGTCCGATGACATTTTCATCACCAAAATTGTGAATTTTTTAAAACTTTTATTTCTATTCAACCGCCTTACTGCCCCAACTCACTATGTGGCTTTATTTTTGTCAAACTGGAAACTACATCCAATGCAATGCCAGGTTGCTTATTTGTAGACTTATAAATCGTGTTGCTAGAGAAGAGAAACCTGCAATCACGTTTACTAATACCTGCAATACCAAAGAAACCATAGTCACAGAACGAACCAAGCTGCAAGTGCTTCGAGTTCTAAAGAATTTAACGTAATTATGGAGAAGGTACAATATAATGATATAATCAGTGATATATGTCTGGTCATCCAAAGCTGAAAACTAGCAAAAGTGCATATGCTTTCCTATAGTTAGATAGAATTACTATATTCCATTATATTCTCTGTTTGAATTAAGTTGTAGACTAGCAGACTCAAATGCATTTGAATACTGAATTAAATGGTGTTATGGCGAAGGAAAATAACATTGGTGGTGATCACAACAATCGGAATACTAAGCGAAGTAGATACAAAGTAATGGATTTATCGAAGAAATGACAATGGGTTTCAAGGACTGCTCATATTTAATGATGATTTTTTTTTTATTGTTTCCGTATCTTTAGATATGTTCTTGACTCTGTGTTTTGATGGTTACTTTTTCCAATCGTCATCAGGTGACACTCCTTGTCATGAAGACAGAGGAATACTGATTGAAATATTCAACAACATATCTAAAGTTACAAAAGAGTCCGAAAAACACATCATCATAAACTCCTCCATGATAAAAAGAAGATATGTAAGTTTTGTCTGAAATGATGTTCCGGTTTTCATTGCTAAGTTATAAATTAGTCCGAGGCTATCATAGAAAGCGTTTTCCTAAGATGACAAAGAGGAATCGAACTCGAAGCATATGGTTGCGAAGAGAATTTCTTAAGTGCACTTTTATGCCATTCTTCTTTAGGGAAGAAAAGAAAACAAAAAAGAAGAAAGTCTGAGCTGATGAAAAATATTTGTATTGAGTACATTCATTATATCATCAGCAAATGAAAACTATTGACTTGAATTTAACGCAATTCTGGGAAACTACCGGGAATAAACTAACGGGAATAAACTAACGGGAATAAAGAAAAAGAAATGCTTGAAGAAATGATGTTATTATTGTGTTCAAAGAGAGAGGGGGGGGATAGGTGCAGACAGTAAGGAAAATTTTGAAATATGAATGAGCGGATAAGGGAACGCGTGGGTGAGGGTATGTGAGTTCGAGTGTGTGGGTGAATGAATGAATCTATGAGTGTGTTAGATAGGCAGAAGAATGGAATAGAGCAATGTCACATTTTCCTGTTTAAGACATTTTTTAATCTCTAATTGGTCTTAAGAGCGTGACATTTTAGTATTTTATTTTGTTTTATATTTTAGCTGAATCTGCTATTTTTTCGTTTATCTCTTACGAAGTTTAGCTATACAACAATCAGTATGTATTCTAGCAAAATCGTTTAAATTCGCCTAACACGCTCCCCGCACTCTTAAATCAACATTTATTTTGTAGTGCATTTGTCATTTAGACACACGAATACTTGAATTGGGAGAATGATGTTTGTTTATCAAAAGTAAAAAATGTTTATATAATAGTGTGTCAATTAGCGTTTTTTTTATGTCTTAGTCTACTTGATTTGCGGGCAATTTACAACAAATAAGTGTTAAGTATCTCATGTTAAATTGAAATGCCAAATTCGTATCAGTGTCATTTATTTTTAAAGATTCTCTGTTAGCAAATATATATTTAGTTATTATTCATTTACTTGGCAAATTTACATCCATTTATTATATTAAATGAAAATGAAGAAATTTAACACAAAATCTATTGTAATTATATAAAATGTTTCATTTGCAATGTAATACCTAGAATGTAAAGCATAAATTAAAATGCTTCAGTTTTATAGGAGTGGGAAAATAGTCTATTTTGACACCCATTTCCAAAACATCAAGAATAAAACATATCCACAAAAGAGCCGAAACATTAGCATCTTTGGTCGATATGAACTTAGGAGCACAACGGCGCCTGTCGTATAAAAAAATTAATTTGGTTTGTTAACTGCGTGATTATGAAGTTCGCTTTGCACTGTATGGGATTCCCACTGCATAGCACACTAGACAACTGTATTCTACAACAGTGGAGTTTGTAAGACAGAAACTTCTAAGAAGGTTGATTACATACATATGTATATACATGTGTATGTGTTTGTGTGTCTGTCTATGTTTATAAGCGTATGTTACAAATAAAACTTCGCTAGAAGGTGGCGTTATACGCATTTACATGAGGAACACTACAATATTTCAGTTAATGACCTGCACAACATTTTCAACACAACATCATTCTAAAATCCAAGCTCGAAAACAATTTTCTGAAAGCAGAATCTGTAAATCGACCATCTTTTTTCCCACCACCACCACCACCACCACCACCACTAACAACAGCAACAGCAACAACAAGAACACATCAGATACAAACAAATATCGCTCACAACAAATATAAACACCACACACACACTGAAGACAGACACATTAGGAATTATATCGATGCCATTCACTGCACATATGCATCACATTCTGTGAGAGTAAGAATAAAGTTACTATATGCACAATATATTTGATCCACCATGTATTATACCAACCTTGCTTAGGTTTGTAGCTTCTCCACTACAAACTACAAAAACATACAAAACAGTTCAATATGTAAAATCACAGGTTGTACTGACCACGCTCACAGACTACTTGCATAATGAAAGGAAAAAATATTCAACAGGAAATATCAACTGGATGAGCAGTTGGTATTTGATTCAGTAACAGAGTGTTACTGAAACAATCTCCATCCTTCAAAATCCATTCACTAGTGTGCAAGAACTCCCAGCCACCTTGGTAAAATTACGATATCCTAAAACATTACAATAAAACTATTCTAAAAATCCTCCACGGAAACCATTAAACATAAGATTTGCAACAGCATCATTAATTGTGTTAGGTTGTATAATAGCAGCGATGCGTACAAAGAAGCAACATTGTCTCGTTGTGACCAAGTCTACCTTGCTCGCTCTGCTTTGGCGATCACTAGTACCTACCATCATACACATGAGCATATGCAGGCGTATCTATGTGGTCGTTCGACCTCCAAGAAATTAGTCAAATCTCCCTCAAATTATACCTTACTGTCTTAAATAAAGCCACTTTGGACAATATAGTTCTACACAACCCTAAAAAGACACGGTGATCAGGGCTAAACAAACGCAAAAGAAGTGTCATACAATGGAGACGTTTGAAGAAAAGAGAATATTTGCACATGTAATTTTATGAACCATTCTAGTCCGGATTTAGCCCGTCAGCTATTTGCGACACTAGCGAGTAGTTAATTACTGTTTTTCTATATCAGTAGAAGCAAAATGTGTCTAAACATACCGCTGATAATGGAT
The DNA here is from genome assembly GCF_006345805.1 of Octopus sinensis. Classification (NCBI taxonomy): domain Eukaryota; kingdom Metazoa; phylum Mollusca; class Cephalopoda; order Octopoda; family Octopodidae; genus Octopus; species Octopus sinensis. The sequence continues at coordinate 86,348,045 of NC_042999.1, forward strand.
ACTTGCTACCGATGACGCACAAAGACGCAGAAATCCGGACGGTTTTCGCATGCTACTGATATACTTCTGTTTTTTTTTTTAGATCTCTACGTCTCCATGGGGTGCTTTTTGGAGACGAACAGCAGTGTTGAGGCTTTCTACAGTATATGCACATTAACATATACAGAATGCTATTCTGAACTAATACTGCTTCCTTTGCTAATAATGGGACAGTGGTTGTAGGAGAACCAACATGTTCAGCTAGACTAGTAGATGTTGGAATACAGGGTATAGGTTTCCTCTAAGTGTAGGTACAGTATATCTGAAACAATAGATTTAGGGTGACATCTAGTCATCCTGCCAACTAACTAAATACTGTATGTCTTTTCTACTGAGCTAATATGCGTCTAGAAAACAATATCAATTATTAAAAATTTGTGTCTTTTGAGGACGATTTGAAAGGTACCACAGAGAAGCCTTCTACAGATATTTTTGACCGGAAAATAGCTAACACTGAAATAATAGTTCAAGATGAGTGAAAAATGTGTGTATGTGAGTGTGTGTATGCACACATATACACATACACATGTTCACATATGCACACGTACATAAAATCGAGTCTCAATAAAGCGTGCGCCCACTCAGACTCAGAAACAAACACATATTCTATGATTTTGTGAACTTGTGTACTGCCCGTTCCTTTAATTAGATAGACTTAATAGGCGGACCCATGACTGTCTGCGCTGATCACTGGCTCTTGAACTACTTAGGCCTTGGAGATGAGGTATAACACTAATGCGTGAACTGAGTTTCGTTTCAGTGTCATACATATACGGCTACTCTTTATTCCCATTCTGGTAGATAGGAAAAGTGTCTTCCTTGGCTTCAAGTGCTCCCAGCCGATCCGAACAGAGCAGACAGCGATATTAATCTCCTTCAAATCGTGTGCCAACTGCTGAGGTGTCCACTTTACACACACTTTCCAATATTCGAAATGCACTGTGACCATAGTTCAGGTCTGCAATAAGCTTACGGTTAGTGACCTGTCTGTCGTCGCGAATAATTTCGCCCATTTGCTAGTGGTTCGTGTCGGTGGTCATAGTTGATGCTCTCCCACTGCATGATTTGATAGCATTGTGATTTAGTGAACTTGTGTACTGTCCATTTCTTTGGAGAGGTTTGATGAACGGACCCATGACTGTCTGCGCTGATCACTGACTCTTGAATTTCTTAGACCTTAGACATTGTTCTTAACATTGGTGTCGTCTTCATAAACAACCAATAATCTTTTGTGGATATCGGACAGCCTGCACTCCTCCTTTGTTAGCGACTTAATGACGACAGCATACTTCAGCTCGGAATCCATTATTTACTTGAAAGTAAGAAGAGCAGGAAGAAGAGTTAACACGGAGGAAGAGTTATTCTATTAACATGTGCCATTTTAATGACGTTTATCAGTTAATGAAAAAAGTTATGCCTACTTGTGCATTCCTTTCGGGATATATCTCGTGAACATGTACACACACATGCATAGATTTACACACATATATTCACACACATACATATATACATACGCACACAAACACAAACGTACAAAATCACACATGTGCATACTTACAAAGACACACACAAATATTTGTGTATGTGTGTATAAGTAATTATGTAAGTATATAACAGTACATACTTCAAAACTAGAAGACATTCTAAGCAGATAGGAAATTCTTAAAATACTGAAATATCTTTCGTAAGTACTAGATTATTTTTCATCACGATAGTTATTTTCTGTACATTAAGTATAATGGTATCAAAATTATTAGAAACTAAATACTTAATAGGGTCCTAACATATTTTGCTACCGCTTGGTAACATTCTTCATTATTCATACTCACTTAAACGACTGGTATGTTGACCTAACAAACATTCGCCTACTAAATTTAGAAACGTTGTTCCTTTGAAAGTTCAAAAGTCAAACACCAGCGCAAAAGACTACTAAATGCTTGATGGAAATGGTTTCACTTCACAGTTGTGTGATGTTTTCTAGTATATCACCTACCTGAAATATCAAAATACTGTTCAAGCACACAACTAAGAATTGTCAGTAAATATACAACCTTGGATGTTTTCATTTTTGCATCTCTTATAATCAATGTTTAAAAAGTCAGAAGAGCAAGTAGTTAGGTAGGAAGAAATTTTCTTTTTATTAATTCCTTTACCTCATAACAAATATTCCATTCATTTTATAACACCATTATATGAATCAGATGCTATATAGAAATAAAATGGTGTACCTTTTAATGTATGATTTAAATTACCGTATACCTTAGCCAAATACATAAATATGTGTAAATAGGTGGACAGCATTTAGTCTGATTTTACATGTTAAGAAATTTGATAGATACTAGAATAATAACATTTTCAATATATTTTCCAAACTATTTTCATATCAAATATTGACTATTCTTAGTTTTTTTGTCATGTTTATGATAAGGACTACGTTTGCTGAAATCAGATACTGTAAGTGTAAAGATTTTTTTTCTTTTCATTTCTAACATTCATACAAGTTCAAATATGTCTTTTTAAAACTCTAATTGATTCAAAGCTCCATGAATACTATAATATTCAGTAGCGTAGCGTGGGGGTGTACGGGCTGTGTGGATCGCACAGGGTGGCCACTTTATAGACACAAATGTATGTAGCGTTTAAGGAAGGGAGCGGCCAATTTGGCTGTCTCACAGGGGCGGCCAAAACCGACTATACGGTATTGCTCTTTAATAGTTTAGATTTACTGAATAGGAACAATTGAAAGCGATATGAAGTTCTAGTTTTATAATCAAAAGTTGACAACCGAGGGAAGGTAAGGAGAGAAATGACTTCTTAATTATTTAAAACCCTCATAGCGTTAAAACTTAATAGACATTTATTTTTTCAATATTTTTGAAAATGTTTGAATGGATGGAGTGAAAAAGCCTTATGGTAGTTTTTAGTAGACACGAGGTATATTTTTGAGGCTGACTGAATTGGTTTTACTTAAATTACTCTTTTACTCGTTTCGGTCTACAAATTGTGGCCAGGCTGGAACACCAGAATTCTTATTGCTAATCTTAACTCGTCGGTTCCTTTTTGAAATATAATAGAGTTTGACGTTGCTGCTCCCATTCGCGTTTCTTGCCAGGAAGTCGGTTCATCTGGAATCTCAGATAATAAGATATCCAAATATCTCTCGAAAATCCACATCCATACCACGTAAATCTCCTAAGCTTTTTGTCAGAATCTTGAACCGTTGGGAGCTTTTGAAACCTAAACCATTGAAGTATATGATTCTAACTCTAGATGTCAAAGCAAGGACCTTTGGCATCATCCGGTGGTGTCTTTTCGGGAATTTTTCTAGCTTTCGGTGCTAAAGTTTAGGGGCGAGCCCTTCGAATATCTTTAAGGCGTATATTACTGTATATCGTTCGCTTCAAGGAGAAGAGTTTTAATTAGTTCTGTCTCTCTCACCCGGTGATCTGTTGCAATCTGTTTGGTGTAGTAGTGTTGGATTGTTTCCTATGCAGTTAGCTTCACATTATCTGGTAACCATAATTGAGAGCACAAATCTTTAAGAGTTTGGTTACATAAAAATTAAAATTGCTCACCATGAAATTCGATCCTCTGCACCTAGGACAAAATTGCTGCAAGGCAATTAATCAAGCTCTCTACTTTTTTGCTTACTCATCGCATTATTTAAGGAATGCATTCATTACATTTATTTATCCATTTCATAAGTTTTTACATTGACTCTATAATTCGTTTTATATGTCAAAATTCACTTTGTAATTGTAAACAGGAAAAAAGAATTACAACACGGCATGAATAAATATTTTTTTTTATTGCCGTAGATGGGGCATGAATATAATTCTAAATAGTATGTCTGCCAAGATACTGAATGTGTTAAGCTGGAAATAAAACTGGTCCTCCAGAATGTGTGAATTTATGAAACTATTGAGAAGAATTAGAAATGATCATTGCGTTGAGTTGTTGAACTCTGACATTGTCACTGATAGTTCACGTCGATTGTGAGTATTTTATCAAAAGTAAACGAACGCCTGTGTACTGACTATATGCCTAAGCCAATCCCCTATTTAGAATAAAACCAGAATAACCTGTGCAAAATTAACTTACTGTCAACTCGATGTATGTCAGCTAACATTGCACAGTTTCTTTAAAGAGCAACAAGAGAATCTAATAATGAAAGGATATGAATGTTCAAATCTAACTCCAATTAAATCTACTGCTTCAAATTTTCATTCCCTTACTCCATAACTTATTCACCGTTTTTTTCTAATTCCCTTAGCCCATGCTGTTACTGTCGTTACTACTACTACTACTACTACTACTACTACTACTGACAAACGGAAAAACAGAGTGCTCACGTTCAATTCCTTGTTAAACAATTCTCTTTCTTGGCACATCGGACCAGATATTTCCGGTCGTAGTCGACGGTTTCTGACTTGTGTAAAAACACACTACCAAGAACACAAGTCAGCTGGTGACAATTCCAAAGTCTTTTAGGATTATGGTTATATCACTCAATAAACTTTAAATTAATATATTAGTAGTATCTAAGTAATCATCGGCCTTCTAAGGATGCAAATATACAACATATATGAATTCTCAAGTATTTAATCTAAAGATCTGTTGTTTCTACTAACTGTTCACCAAACATTGTGTAGACAATATCGAATTTTGTATCTTAATATAATACTTTCTCTTCCTTCTCTCTCTCTCTTTCTTGCCATTCACATTCAATTCTTTCTCTCTCTCATGCACACATACAAAAAGCATACACATACACAGCACATTTGTAGACATGATCAAATAAGTATACAGAGATATTGCCATATGCATAGTCATCATGTACATGGTGTCGTTGTAAAATTAAGGACCGTGGTTTAACCACGAAGTTTTCAGTAAGTTAGAACAGGGATCGAAGTGGCAGGTTTCGCCTTTTTTTAACACGCATTGCAGATAGCTTATCTCTACTTTTCAAACTTTTGATTGAAGTAGTTTACAACTAGCAAAAATTTAAATAAAATTATGACAATACTCATATATCTATACAAAATTGATGGATTGGTATTTACAACTAGAATACAAGTGTTGTGTGCTTTATGGTTAAATGTTTATACTGAGTCATGTCTGTAACTTTAAACATAAACAGAAATGTTACTGAAATATGTATATGTGTGCGGGCACATGCGAATGATATCTGTCTGCATAATGGCCCTATTTCCATTAATAAAACTTCAAGCATTTCCTTCGGTGTGAGTATGGGAGGATCCAGTCAGCGGAGAGAGTGAACTCATCGATTTGTACTTATTTTATCATCTTAAGACTTATTTCAATTACACACAAGACAACTTAGTTGTCACCGCAGACCTTTAGTTTCTCTTACATTCTCTGTTCCTCAAACATATCGAATTCTTAAAATACATTCATCTGCACTCAAATTGCGCTAAGAACATAAAAATCTTTAAGGATTCTCCTCGGTAATATAAAAATTCACTATCTAAAAGCAACTTTAAGGCCAAGACAGTACACATTGACAAGGTAACATATATATAACTCAAAACAAGAATAGGCAAAGACAGATTGTTAATATAGCAAATCTTACAACGTAACAGTCGCCCCCTAAATCACTTCACATACCTTGAAAATCATTTCCCTCACAATTTAGATATCAAATTTTTTTTAAAAATCACTATTAAAATTTCCAACTCACCTTTTCGGAACTTTGCTCAGAAACGATAACATCTCGAAACAACCACCGAACATACATGTCTAACAAACATTGCAATTGTTCCAAACATGACTCGTGCGCCGTAGACTCACAATACTTAAGAGGTTAACTATCAGTTCACTGTGTAGATAAACAACACCTCGAAAGTCTGCACTGGAATGGTATTGAACTCATTTTATCTTTGATACAACTCGCATATCAACAGGCACTCTAACAAATCCAAATAGACTTACTAACTACATACAACTGAGAGCTATCTCCATCTTTTAACTTGAACTGAAAAATACTGGACCCCCCCCCCAAAAAAAAAAAAACCAACAACAACAAGCAAACAAACAAAATCACTCTTGCTTAAGAAGAAACCATGCAACATCTGTAGCATAGAAAACCTAGAAATTTCTATTAAAAAAATCTTCCTCAGATCAAACGCTCAAACGCTTTCATCAAGCATGCACAGAAGTTTTAAAAAGTATTCACACTTCAGACCAACTGGCTACACTAAGCAGTAATGTCTACCTATCCATTAATATGGACAAGTTTTGATTTAACATCAATTTCCCCATATTCTCTCCTATCTATTTATGTTAACTTATCGTTAATAATAATAATAATAATAATAATAATAATTAGATGTTTTGTCTTGGTGTAAAAGATGGGCTACTGCAAATATTCTTATCAATACCACAGATTTGCTTGTCAGTTGTTTGACCTTAATCAGTTGAGCATGTCCCTAAGTTTCTGACGATACCATTATCAGACATCTTTCAAAATGTTAAGATGTGCTGAAGAAGGTAAAATTTTTATATCAAATTAGAAACCGGTCCACATATATACCTGTACCATTAAATATATATAGTTTTATGCTATATTGGTATGTGAGAGATTTTCGATCTGCTAGTATACTGTTGAATCTGTTGTTTTCAGTGTTAAGTTTTTGGTAGTTCAAATAAGGGTTTTGACTCTTATTTCTTGCGGTTAGACACTTCAATGTGTCCTTATGATTAATATAATTTTAATTCTTTAGCTATATAATGCTATTTTTTAGCATTAAAGTTTCGGTTATTATCAACTATTTATATTGCCTCCGATTATAACAGCAATATTAATTTCTTATAAATATTCACTTCCAAACATTTTACTGCCGATACACACACACACATATATATATATAATTACGAATTAAAAGCAGCTCTAATAATGTAAATATTTTCGGTCACACGTACGTGGTGCATGAGTTTTGTTTATACGCTCATTCGCTCCGGAAAGCGTGTTGGTAAAGCTCACTACACAACACCGAGTGTTAAAAAACACTGAACGTCCCGAACAAGGCGTGAAGGTGTATAGATAGTAAAAACTACCAATGGTACGTGACTTCAACTATTTAAAAAGACAAACAACTCAAAGAGCGTCTTAAGTGTGTCCAGGAAGAATGATGCGTTGTATAAGGAATATTGTGCAATGTTTGAAATATTACTGTATATGTGCATTGCAGACATATATTCTTTATTATATGAAAATTGTAATATATTTTATACGGAAACTCATATTAAACACAGCAAATATATGCAGTGAACGTATATTGGATAAACTTTGTATACTGTGATGTATGTTTCACTGCCACCCTTTTATATATAGAATATATAACAATAACATTTACATTATATGTCTGGAAGTCATACTTCATTGATTATTGACAAAATATACTACTTTTGGGTAATGGACTTTGATGAGAACCAAGTCTAGCAATCTATAATGAAATGTAACAAATCTGTATCAAATATAGGGAATATATGTTATGTTGATACATATAGTAAATATTAGTTTCAGCTTGTTGAGCGAAATCGCCAGTCCCTTTTCTAATTTTCTAATTTTCACCTGGCTTACCACCTCTGAACTTATCTGTTAGACTGGCGACTGCCGAAAGCAATTGTTAAGGGTGACCACTGTCATATGTCACACTTCAGACCACGACTAGTATTTCGGCGCGATCAATTTATAAGCTGATCAACTTGATTTGTGATAAAACATTGAACATTACACCATATTTCTATAAATGTTGATAGAAATAATTATATGCTTCTCTATTTAAAATAATGTCAATATTATCATTCTTCAATTCAGTTATTTTTCAAAATAATCAAAATAATTCCTTTAGCTACTGATAGAATACGTTTTGTTGAAATAATATATCCTTTTATTGTTTTATTTTTGCCTGTGATTTGGCTGCGGTCGGAGTACCACTATGACGATTTTAGTCGATCAAATTGAGCCCAGCACTTATTTTGATTCCTGTAGTCAGACATTTAGGCGGAATGTTTAAGTTATGAAGACATAAACAGACACACTGACGCACGCTCACACACACACACCATTATACCTACCTACCTACATACATACATATATAGGTAAGATCCAAAGATCAAGGTGTAGGAAGATTGACGTAGAAAGGTGTAAATTTTTCCCGTATCGAGGTTCGATAAGCTGAAAAATTGTTTCGTAGCTTGTGGTTAGCAGCAAGGGTTGCTGTGTATACGAATATAAATCCGAAATTAGGAAATAGTGTAGATAAAAATCCAGGCTACGTATGTTTCATAGCTAGGAAAGATGGATAATGTTCAAATATTTTGTGAATTGTAAGGCAGCGAACTGGCAGAAACGTTAGCACGCCGGGCGAAATGCTTAGCGGCACTTCGTTTGTCTTTAAGTTCTGAGTTCAAATTCCGCCGAGGTCGACTTTGCCTACTAGGAGCAATCTAATCGACTGGCCCCCTCCCCCAAAATTTCAGGCCTTGTGCCTATAATAGAAAAATATTATAATATCCATTCACCGAATATTTGAAATAGGTGTTAAGATACGTTTACATCCTTTAAATATATGTAACATCTCATGTGAATGCTTTCCTTATGCCTATAATTATTTGTTCATCCGCTCGAACTTTAGCTTTCTTCTGGTTTACCTATCTGTTTCTAGAGTACTTTGTCCCATTTTAAAAAGCTGAATTTTAAGAATTTAGTCTGCTCGAGGACTAACATGGTGTCTATCTATTTTCTACTTGCACTAGAATCTTCTCTCTCTCTCTTTCTAAATGCATACATATATAGGTATGTGTGTAAGAGAGAGAAAGAGAGTGAGTGAGAAAGAGAGAGAGATATTCTGCACAGTTTACTTCTACCAAATTCACTCACACGGCATCGGTCTTGTAAAAAATAAACTTGTTCCAAGACACCGTGCAGTGTGACTGATACTGAAACCACGTAGTTGTGAAATGAGCTCCTTATATCACAGCCTCGCATGCTTCTAAATTGTAAATGTGAACATAAATGAAAGAATTCTTTAAAACTGTCACGAGTCTTTGGATATCCGCAAAAGAAATAAGCCATCTGCACTATCGCTTCTCTCTCAAAACTATTTACTTCCGACCGAAGTAAATAGTTTTGAGAGAGAAGCGATAGTGCAGATGGAAGGATTAAATAAATTCAAATCAGTCTGTAACAGTAAAGAACGTACGACGACTTTTCAAGTTCGCAGTGATATATAGAAATAACAATTCAAAACTAATTTTCGTTTCTCTTCCTTGAGTGATTCTCTTTCTAAGATATAAAATACATAACTTGAGATGTTAACATAAAATAATCCAAGGCGGCGAGTTGTCAGAAACGCCAGCAACCGGGCGGAATGCTTAGCAGTATTTCGTCTGTCTTTACGTTTTGAGTTCAAATTCCGCCGAGGTCGACTTTGCCTTTCATCCTTACGGGATCGATAAATTAAGCACCGATTGCGTACTGAGGTCGATCTAAAATTCCAGGTTGTGCATAGAGTAGAAAAGAATATAAAATAATCCTTTCTGCTATAGGTACAAGGCCCGAAATTTGAAATTTCATCTAGCACCATTATTCATCTGGCGGTTATTTTACCGACCACAAAAGGCAAAGTTGACCTCGGTGGAATTTGAACTCAGAACGTAAAGACGGACGAAATTCCATTAAGCATTTTGTCTGGCGTGCTTACGATTCTATTCTACAAGCTCGTCGCCTTTTGTTAATATGGAATATAGGTTCTCAAAGTGGGCGCTAACGAGCCCCCGTTGGGCGTTGAGACGGTCCAGGTGGGCGCTGTGCCCAAGGGGTGGTGGAGGGCGGTAGAGAAAAAGGAAGCGTTGGGAGGAAGGCATTGGATTGGATTGGGGGACGATATGAATTTATTATATTATTAGAGTACTGTATACAAATTATATAATATATTAAATATCAAATGGTTCATAGTATATATAAATTAGTAAAATATACAATATTGCTTTATACATAAAAGTAAGAGTGGGGGAGATAAGGGTATTATGTGGCTGGGGGGGGGACGTTGAGAACCTCTAATATTGAATAAGGAAACATTTGTGTTTGGCTATGATAAATATTAGAGTCGACAGGTTTACATCGAAACAGATGATGCTTGATATGTAACGATTAAAATAAGCTTCCATTACGTTATATACCTTTTATTCTTTAAACTTTACTTACTTCAGTCATTAGACTGAACCCCCGTCTCCACCATTTTCTTGTAAAGAAAGTGAGGTTTTCAGTTCCAGTCAACATATGGATGATATTGAGGAACACGGTTTTTTACCAACGCCAGAAGTATATTTATGGGTTTGCGAAACATTAATTTTAAAATATACCAGTCAAGTGTCTTCCAAATTGAGATCGGGATCTTGTAATAATTTTCTTACCTTGAAAAATAACTTTTTAAAAAATCGTTAAACAGGAAATATTTTCGGTGATAAATAAATAATTTTATGAATATTTTCCTTCCTTTCATTTTGATTGAATTTCACAAATAAAAGTATTTTATATAAATACTTTTAATTTTTGACTGTTTATATCCATTAAACGCTAGAAATTAATGGGTAATAATTTTTCGATTCAAAGCCAACTGCTTGCGTTCTGTTATTATATCAACTTTATCTGAATTTTTATTCGACAGTGTCGATCATTTTAAACATTCTCTTAAGCACTTAAATGACATTGGAGATTTTGATAACTTGCCGCACTGAAATGACCTTGGAGATTTTGATAACTTGCACGAAGTAGACACAATTTTCAAAAACAAATCATAGAATTCAAATACAAATCGTTGAATGCAGTGGATAAAATCAACTATCTCCTATTAAAAAATTGCCATTCATAATATCTATTTGTTATCTCTTATGTATAGTTAACAAAAACATAAAAATAGATTTTGAAGCGAATATTGTTCATATTTCTTGTATTCCACCTTCACACTCTCGTCTAACTTGTTTTTCTTTCACGTGATTGACTTTATGAATAAGTACGTTTTGCACTTACCCAACAATATATTTTGATTTCTTCCCACCCCTATGTTCTAGAATACCTTCTCAATAAAAGGGACATTTCTTACCGTTTTTATACATGTCTCGCATTATCAATCCATGAAAAGTTACTAAAAAAGCACAAGAAAATTCAATAAATCACTGATCTCTTGCTTTATGTTTCATTATTTTCCTCAAGATATTTAATAAAACGTGATTTTCTTTTCAAATACGTGTAGCACCATTATATAAATTGCGTAGTCATTGTGTATTATAAGAGACATAAAATATTATTTGCTTAATTACATTTAACTGTTATTTATGGTATTTAAATGAAATGAGATTTTATCCAATGACATTTTCTTCACCAACATTGTCGATATTTTTTTTTACTTTGATTTCCTGTGTTTTATTTCTATTCAACCGCATTACTGCCCCAACTCATTATGTATCCCTCAGCACAAACTTCTCACCTACTGTCATTTTTGTTTAAATTTGATCACGAGTTAAAATCATATTTTTCTTTTTTTGTTATATGATCTCTTTTCTATTAAGTTACTTTTTCTTGCACTTTCATGGCAAATTGCGATGACACTTTTATTTCTTATTTACCAACTCTTCCAAAATGCTATATATTTTTTGTTCCATTAGTGACACATTTTTTTATTACCGATGTCTCGACTGTCATTTGCTTCGTTCGTCGACAATACAATTTTATATCTGGCCTCATCGTTCAAATTCCTTCAATCTCCACATATCATCAATAGGTAACCCAGATGTGACCACCTACGAATATCACACACACAAGTAAAGAGTTCATAATTAATCACTAACAGCAAAATATCAAGGAACGCTCGCTAGATTGCATATATTTTTAAACAACAGAAATATTACTTAATATTTTAAATATTGTATTATAGTACAAATCTTATTTAAAATCCCAATTTACTACACAAAAAAAAAAACAATATCAATTATATTGACTATTACATGTTTTTCAGTTTTCGTTCTGCGTTTATCGATAGTCCATAAATTAACATATCAATTAGAAACTCTATGTCGCAAAGAAAAATTGTCTCACACAACTGAAACAATTTCGTATCACCCATGGAGTTGTATTTGATTTTCAACGTATCACGCCAGAGATGGAATATATGATCGTTAGTAGTATTCAAGTAAATCCAGACTAGAAAATCCATCGAAATATAAACTTTTCCTTACAAACTGAATAAACAATACGCAGAAAACAACAGAAAATGAAAGTAGAAATATGTAAACAATAAAATATAGCATATATATATATAGATATATTTATATATATATATATGAATAATATATGAATATATGCATATACACATACATATATGTACATACCTACATATATATGTATATATACATATGCATATATGGGTTCAAGACGTTGAACACAATGAGAAATTAAAACATAAAAACAAAAACAAAGAAACGAGACGTACAACATAAAGAATATTCCCCTTCTTCAGCTGTCCCTGTTTCATCTACTCCGCGTTTCGAATGGTCTGTTTACTTCATAAGTGGCTTATTGGATCGGGATAATTTAAAATGTGTGGATGTCTCCATTCCTTCCAGCCACGTTCTCTCCTCATCTAGTAGGCGATATAAACTGCCCCGACCGTATATAAAGATTGTATTCCCATTGAATTGTTCATATTTTGATGTCTAATCTGAGGAAGATTTTGCGTAGAGGATAGAATTCCCTTTTATTTATTGTGCAATTTTGAGAAACGTATGCATTAAAAAAACATTCATTATCACACACACACACACACACACACACACACATCTATATATCCTGATCTGGCTCTCTGTCGGTTACAACGAATGTTCCGGTTGATTCGATTAACGAAACGCACGGCTTGTGAAATTAATGTGCAAGTGACTCATAACACCACACGCGTGCACGCGCGTGTGTGTATCCGTATTATAGTTCTCAAGGAGATTCAGAGTGACACAAAGTTGGCTCTTTGAATCACTGATACATCTCATCTTTCCACATGAGTGAACTGGAGCAACGTGAAATAAAGTGTCTTGCTCAATGACACAACGCGCTGCCGGAAGTCGAAATCACGACTTTACGATCGTGAGCTGAATACCCCAACTACTATATATAATAAAATATGATATATATATATATATATATATATATATATATATATATATATATATATACACATATATATGTATGTATACACACACGCACACATATATATATGAATATTTATACCTAAAGGTACGTTATCGTATTATTACCATATGCGTTTGCGCGCGCGCGCGCGCGCGTGTGTGTGTGTGTGTGTGTGTATTCATAAATTAGCAATATAGATAGTAAAGACAAAGCAAATTATAAAAAATTTGATGGAAGCAGACACAAACATCTTTCTGTGTTTATCCCTATTTTTCTAAAGACTTTTTCTTATATAATAAATCATTTTTAATTTAAGAGAATTACTTTCTAAAAATCGTGACAGTGTCAAATAATTTTTTTAAAAATGTTTAAAAATATTTATCGATCTATCTGCTCCGCCTACTATTCCTGTGAGGATCGAGGACGTAAACATCCTCAGGACCTCCCCTATAGGAATCGCTTAGAAGCAGCACTCATTAAATTTTTCAAAACGTGACCGGATCTTTACCTATTGACCGACAGATTTAAAAAATAATTTTTTGTAACTAAATACTTTCAAACTTCGGACACTGGTAGAATGTGTCATATAAAACATCTTTTACTCTTAGCATTTTTGAGAAAAGCTTACATTTAGGAAGTTATTTAACGTTAAAGTTGTAGTATATCAGTAATTTCAACCAATGACGTGTATTCAGCTAAATAAAATTACTGCCGTTGTTTGTCAACAACTATCGGCGGTGTATATTTCGTTTGTCACTGTTATTTATGACATCGTTCGTGCGTCCGTACTGGTTTTAACTTTAAGGTTTTAGGGTTATGGTTAGGGTTTTAGGGTTAGGGTTGTCATAAATAACAGTGACAAACGAAACATACACAGCCGGAAGTTCTTGTTGACAAACAACGGCAGTGGTTTTATTCAGCTGAATATACTTCATTAATTGGTTGAAATTACCGAAATACTACAACTTTAACGTGAAATCACTTCCTAAATATAAGCTTTTCTCAAAAATGCTAAGGGTAAAAGCTGTTTTATATGACACATTCTACAAGTGTCCGAAGTTTGAAAGTGTTTAGTTATTTTTTAAATCTGTCGGTCAAAAAGTAAAGATCCACGTGACCAACTGAGACTACGGTTATTATCCAACCTTCACGTTTTTGGTCTACTCTGAGGTTTTCTGTCTGCTCACTTGGCTGGAAGAATCCGTCTTTTGACCCTAATCCTATGTCCATTGTACAGGAACTGTGACTTTTCGATACGAAGAAGCGGATCGACCTGGAGAAACTCACTGACCTCCGAGCTACACAGAGAACTTTCGAAGGAACTTCATTTCGGTCACATGCATTCGCGATCGTATTCTATTAGCCATTATCCAAAATTTAGAATCATATCTGAAGATAGGGAAAAACCAAACTGAAGATAGTGAGTTTTTTTTTTTACCAACCTCTCCTCTTCTAGGGATCGAATGCTGCATCTGGCGCATTACTGTGCCAGCACTGAGATATTTAAACGCCTCTGCTTTTTTCGGTGATCATTCACTAACTCGCAGACTGCATTTGAAAGACGTTCTTAAGAGGATCAATGTCTAAGTCTTCGCAACGCTAACTTTCATCTTTGTATAAGCAGGTACACACACACACACGCACACACACACACACACACACACACACACACACACACACACACACACACACACACACACACACACACACACACACACAAAGATATGGATTCAGAGAATCGTGTGGTTCTGCTTTCCAGTTTTAGCCAGATTCCAGGGTTACTGGATTTAAGTGACCCAATCTGTATACAAACATTCATTCATTTATTCATTCGTTGATAATACATACATGTGTGCATATGTACGTATGTATGTGTGTATGTATATGTGTGTGTATGCGAATGTATGCCTATCTAGCTATCTAGCTATACTTACAGTCGTCATTTGTGCATGATCTTGCAGCATGTTTTACATACTTTAGGTGCCTTTCTAGCTATGAGCAAAGACACTGTATCCGCTCTCCAACACTTGACCTTGGGGAACATCGGCGGTGTGACAACTGGAGGGGAGAGCTACTTATTTGTAGTTGATAATATTAGATCAACATGAAATAAATGCTTTGCTCAATGACGGCCCAGAGTTTGTACCCGCCTTCAATAATAATGATAATAATAATAATAGTTTCGAATTTTGCCACAAGGGCAGCCATTTTGGGAGAGGGGATGAGTCGATTACATCGACCCCAGTGTTTCACTTAATGTATCGACCCTGAAAGGATGAGAGGTAAAGTAGACTTCGGCGGAATTTGAACTCAGAACGCAGCGACGAGCGAAATACCGCTTAGCATTTCATCCAGCGTGCTAACTATTCTGCCAGCTCGCCTCGTTAATAATAATAATAATAATAATAATAATAATTTCTGCTATAGGTACCAGGCCTGAAATTTTGGGGAAGAGGGCTAGTCAGATACTTCGACACCAGTGGTACTTATTTCAACGACCCCGAAAGTCGACGGAATTTGAACTCAGAACGTAGCAGAACGTAAGAAATGCCGTTAATCATTTTGCCCGGCGTGCTAACGAGTCTACGATTCTACCAGCTCACCGCTATAATAATAATAATAATAATAATGATGACAATGATTCAGCAAATTTCCTTTCAATCATTCCTATTTGCTGTTTTCTGATATACTACTGGATCTTCTACTGTAACGGGAGATTCATTATCTTGGAAAAGAATTTGTGCGGGAGTTTGTGTATATTTATTATTCTTTTAAATGTATATGTACATATCTATCAAGCCAGTTTAGATAAGATTTTATTGTAAATTAACTGCTGAAGTCGTAAACTGGTAGAATCGTTAGCATACTGGACAAGATGCTTTGTGGTATTTCGTCCGTCTTTACATTCTCAGTTCAAATTCCACCGTGATCGAAAATGCCTTTGTACCAATTGAGCACTGTAATTGACTAGCCCTTCCCCTCAAAATTTCCGGCTTTTGCTAAAATTAGAAAGAATTATAAAGTAACAAGTCGAATGAAATAAATATGGTACATACTGTTGGTACATTATATGAAGTGGTCTGAATGTGTTTTTGTTGGTGTAGTCCTATTCATTAGAACGATGAAGCTAAGGAAAAGGGGAAAGAAAGAGAAAAATTAAAATAGAGAAAGAGATTTTTAAAAAAAGCAAAAACAAAAACAAAAGTTCTGAAGAGATGAACGGATTTTCAGTACTTTGAAAACAGAGAGATATAATTATGAAACGAGGTAGAGTAAGCAGATCTTACCCAACTTATCTACCCAAACAAAATCAGACAATGAAGCAGGGAACAAACATGAGAAACGGTGCAATACCGCTAAAAACACGACAGACCTGGAGAGAGAGACAAAAAAAAAAAAATACCAGAATTGGAGAGGAAAGAGAGGGTGACAGAGAGGAAACTGAGAGGGGTAGGCTTCTAAAAGCAAGTAATAGCAATACAGTGTTTTCATGGTTATTGACATAAGTGGCGTATGTTCTTTTGAAAAAGAATAATGCTATTTATACACTAAAAATTCATAAATATACGAAATAGTGTTGTAACGTTGTCAACGCTGACATGTAGCCACTCGATAATTGTAACTAGCTATTTAAATAAGAATGTGTGTGTGTGTTGTGTATAGCCTGTGCCTATGCATGCATGCGTACACGCATGTATGTAGATAGACTCATATATTCTTCAAGTTTGATATCAGGATGCTTCATAAGCCAGTTAGCTGATTTTCTAGTTCGTTTTTTTTCTTTCCTAGTTATATATCCTTGCTTTCTATGTCCAGTTGCTGTCCCATGGTTTCTGGTTGGATTGGATTCCTGACACAGGGACTAATAGCATCCAAGTATGGAAAGTGCGTAATAAATTCGACGTCGATTTTCGCATCAACTATGTTTTCTATTCAGTACAGTTTCTGAAATATTTCTCCAAACCACAATGCAACTTTTACTAATATCATCGAATATTTGTGTATCATTTTGAACAATATCGGTACGTAATTATTAGAGCCAGCGTATACTGAAATCATGAAATGCGGTATAGTGGGTGTGAACTATTTCGGCAGATGAACTTAGTGAGTCGTTGGCGAATATCACTAGATGCTGAGCGGATGAACAGACAACAAACTGTCGCCGACCTGGATCAACCAGTTCAGTTACTGAACTACTGCTATCGTCTGTAATCGTGGCGTGTGCAGACAAGATGTTAATGCTAGCGAAAGACCAATGTGGCTAAAATTCAGGCCAAACATTCAATTCTCATCGCTCAATCGGAACGTCTGGTGTAGAAGAGTTATATTGATCCGAGTAAATCGTCCAACCTTGATGGATCATTAAATTACTGGACATCTTCTCCTCCACCATGATATCTATTCATACTATGATGCATGTAGGTACAAGCACAGATAGTCTGTAGAATCTGTCTTTTCTTTATATTACTCATTAATTCGACATTAACAACATATATAAACTGCCTTTCATTGAGGTGAAAAGTGATACAGTTGTAATCGAAAGCTTATACATGTATTTATTTTCAGCTGCTTTAAGACTCACAGGAAAATATATATGAAGAGTAGTTCAACTTCAGCTTAGTCAATAAACACTTACCTTGTGCGCATGCCTTCCTGGATTGTATAATTATTACATATCTCTGAAAATTTCATCGCCATCAAATATTTTATAAAATCTATGGAACTGTCTTCAGTTTCTTCATTTTTCCTCCTTATTCTACTTTTCCTTCTATAAATAATTTATGCCATTATTCTGAATCAACAGATATTTAATAAACAAATTGACATGCCAAACCGAGTTACATTGTGACTAATACTAAAATTACTTGTACTGGCTCAGGTTCAAAGGTTACTGGAAATAGTTCATTAAAAAGAAATAAACTTAATTTATCCATGATTCAACTTTACATGTAATTTTATAATTTGTGATTTCCCTCATAAAAACAGAAATTAATTTCTTATCTGCTCATTTAAGTATGTTTTGTTACGCAATCCCAATGTTAACCATTGTCTTTGAATAAATAAATAAATAAAAACACTGAACCTATTAGATAGTGAAACAGGCAAGTATCTGAAGATACCCATCAAATTAGGAATTCAAAGTTGGGTTCGGTGGAAAACTCTAATTAGATTTTATGCTGTATGAATTCGATGATAACAAAGAAGACTGGCATGATAAACATGTCGATATATTATTTTTAGGGCTAGTAATACTTCTATGTTCTGTTATCTGTATATTTATTTCTGTTTAGTGACACTTCCTCTGACCCATGTTTCATTTTACGTCATCCATTTTAAATATATCTTATCAGATGCTGCACTTGTTTCACTGACCATAAATGATTTCTGTTTACCTATTGTATTACATTTCATATCTTGAATTAAGATGAAATCTGATGTAACTCTAGTTAGAATTTCAGAGGGTAGTCATTCTTTTATGAACATTAGGTTTTCTCAGGTGATCATTGGTCGTAAAATCTTTGGGTGAAGATAAGGCATTTTCATTTGTTTATTTATTAAAGCACTATCTTTCATTTGATCTTCAATGACATTAGACAGTAATTTGACATGATCATTTCGCCTGTGTTACTGCTGAAGTTATTTGATATGTATCTAGTTTATATTCTTTCTGCGTGACGATATGTGACGAGCGTTTCAAAACAATGTGTTGGTACTGCCTTTATATTCAAACGGAAATAGCCACATGTATCCAATTTCTTCTATAGCTGCAGACTTCACTAACTTTCTACGCAATCTCGTAAACACATTTATACACACAAAAGATGTCCTTGTGTGTTTTGTGAGTAATGCATGAGGAAGCACTTATATTTTATAGTGCTTACTTACTTTAACAAAAGTCCAATATATTACTTTCTAATTTTAATTGTTCAAGACAAAGAGAAAAAATTGTTAAAAACAAGTAATTTGCTTAAATAAATACATCAAATGTTTAATATACTACATATTTTCAAAATACATAGGCATCTCAGTTAATATTTTTATCATTTCTATTAAAGATTTCCTCGCCCCAGTTCATAAGTTTGGATTTGATGATATCTAAGCGGGTGAGTTACATCTCTCTCTCTCTCTCTCTCCTCTCTCTCTCTCTCTCTCTCTATCTCTGTTAGATGTCAACCCATCGTTGGTATAGGAACAGAATTAACAAGTATCCTGTCAATGTTACAGTATTACTATTCATCCATCAATAGATTCTACCAGTCTGTCTCAGACGTCTATCTAAGTAGACTGTATCGACTCGGTTGACTTCACAACAAACAATTACAGATAACGGAACACCAGCCTTTCATCCATTTGTCCGGTACACTACAGGGTTTTCTCCGGTGGTATTCAGGAAATGATAAATTATGAAAGGCAAATTGCTAGCCGTTTTAAAATGAAATTTTGCTTGAATAATTTTGCTAAACACATAAAATAATTTACCATTTTCTTGTCCTGAACATATTTGTTAATCAACAATGTGATTATATAGTCTAACTCATTATAGTTTAATAATGATGCTTTTCATTTTCATGTGGAATCCACTTTACAACCAGGTTGCATGATAATATTAATGATAATACGACCTGGCTGTATTTAGAAAATATTTCTGTCGAAGTGTGATATTGACTTTACTACTTTGAGTTCGAACCCTTGAATGGAATATAAAAATATGAAAATACAGGAAATGTAATTTGTTTCGAACCCTTGAATGGAATATAAAAATATGAAAATACAGGAAATGTAATTTGTTTCCAAAGATGTACTGGAATAAACGAAATTGAAATAAACAGCATTCATATTTATCTTTCAATTTACTCAGGCGTAGTAAAAAGAACATAAAACATATAATAGAATGTAGATTGAATAAATGAATGAATTTTTATTGTTGATGTTATTGTTTCGCTCTATTTTCACGAACACCACCATTTCAATTTTACTTGCTTTTACAGTTTTCTAAGACGGCGTGACTATGTCAGAAACAATTATTCTGTCTTACCGAAAGTTACATTTTATCATGCATCTCTTACTAAAGATTAGAAATCTTGCTAGCTCTAAATGAATATTTCAAGGTGTCATTTTTAGAAAGCGGACAGGCTACTGGGATAGCAGAGATAACCTATGTTGACCCAGAGATTTGGCTAACTACGTTCGAGACAAACCATACAAAGGTCAAATCATTGCGAAGAAGGATCAGGTCATGAGATGGAGATACCTGAAAATTATACATCTCCTGTACTACTTACTGTGAATAAGAACTTTATATCGCTTACAAAGCTAACATGAATGCCAACAGATCCTTACTGTCAATTAGTTTTATAACTGTGAAAGATAGTGGCTGTCAATTTGAAATCAGATAAGATTTTGATTATTGCGGTAGTAGTATGTCATTTTATAAATACCTAAACGGAACATTAACATGTCGAATAGCTTTCAGTAAGTTCACAAAAGTGAAATAGTTTCTGCTGTTTCATCGAGACAGAATGAAAATCAATTAGATACACTCTATGCCTAAAATGTGTAGCTTTGTATTAAACTGAGAAACTTTTTTTAAAACTTGATGATAAATGACCGAATCAATGAAGTGTCTAACAATATTGCTTTACATTATTTTATATGTCCTTTTATATTGTAAGTTCAGATATTGTTAAGGTCGACATTGTATTTTATCTCCGTAAGGCTGAGAAAAAAGTAAGTCAAATATATGTGGCCAAATATATTTGTGTATAGTCTTGTGTTAATGATAAAAATAATAGGTAATTTCTGTTAAAGATTTACTTATTTTTTGGTTTCTATTAAAAGTATTTACAGTTGCCGATATTTACTTCTGACCTATATAGTCATAAGGTCAGAGCTAATTCGCATTTTCAAGGTATTCGGACTGAGAGTACAAGGTCTGCAACTTTAATCTACTTCTGGGTATCACAGACACTCATTTTTAGCTGAGTGCACCGTGTTAACGTGAAACAAAATGTCTTGATGAAAAATCGAATCCAACACCTAACGATCCTGAGACCAAAATCTCAGCCAATATTCCATCTACCTTCACGGTTGCGTGACAAGCTTTCAAAGTAAAAACATTAGCATTCATTTACTCAATATTTTAAGTGACTTCATATTCTGTGAGTGTTCCCCACGATCTGTAAAGATTTCAATTGAAGTAGTATTTCGACTCAAGATTTACTGATATACATACATGTATGTATGTATGTATGTATGTATGTATGTATGTATGTATGTATGTATGTATGTATGTATTTATGTATGTGTGAATGAATGTGTGTATGTGTGTGTGTGTGAGAGAGTATGCATGGAGGTGTATATATGTATATTGACAAATACAAAGTGAGAAAAATTTATTGGCATAAACTTATATCAATCGGTGCATACATACTGGAATTTTAACAGGTTTTTGATTATCTGTTTCTAATCAATAGAATTTTCCCATAGAAACTATTTTGTATATTATACCTATAATTATCATTTGTTGATTGTTACTCCAGATATTGAACACAAAAATATTTTGCTAAAGCAGCTGCGGAATTTAGAACAAGGTAATTGTCTTGTCAGCTAGTGCTTTAAACTACTTATCAGATGGTCACTGATTCAACTTTTCTTTGGAAGAAGAGTAGTTTTAGGACGTCTGGTTTTCTTTTCTTAACCTATTCCTGTCATTCAGAAGGGAAAAAAAATCTTCCTCACATTCATTTTTTATCAAGTAAATCCAGATTATGAAGCTACAAATGTTGACGTTTACCTGTACGTGTTTAACAAGGAAAGTGGAAATTGCAACAAATATATCGAATGAATAGAGAGACAGTTGCAAACGTACAGAAATCTAACCACTAGATGCCTTCTTTTATTTTATGCAAGTATCGTGTAGTGACCATTTGCGATGATTGTAATGACATAAAAACAAATGGGATACAGAATAGTCCTGTGATCACAGTATTTTATTTAATTGAACATAAAATCTAAATTCGATGTTTGATAATCACAAATAAATGATTGTTATTTACGCTAGTAAACCTATGAATTGCATACATTGATTAATCCACCTAGTTGGTTATTCTCAAAAAACAAAAAAAGAAAATCTGAGTTATTTTCGACCTTTCGTCACATGTCAAAACCTCTTTTTAACATTAAATGCATCTTCCTGTTGCTTGCGATGTTTTGAATAATTAACTGTTATTTATTCTCTTATTGCCACTAGTGTTTACAATCGTCGAACTCGGAATAGCTGTTTGTAACCTTTATGCATGGATTTATAATTTTACTTAACACACACGGACAAACAACATATAGACACACACTCATGCAAATCTAATTTCATTATCATCCGGTCGTGCTTATTGCACGGCTTGCTGTGACTCGTTCACGCTATTCTGTTCGGTCTGCCATTGCACAGGGTAGGTCTTTTCGGTTGCATTCGGAGTCCTCCCACAGTTGCTTTATATAACTTCAATGTGGTCTGCAACATTTGCTGCGGTTCTGTCAAATCCAATTTACGTGTAAAGTATTCCAAACATTTTCCATTCGCATTTCTGGCAATGATAACATACATGATTACTTATGATCACAAACACACACACACACACACACACACACACTAACAACAATAACAACAATAATATATGCCCTGATGCAGTACCATTCAGTGGCACTCATGGCTTTTGATATTAAATGATCGCAAGTGTTATCATGTACATTGTTTTGTCTTGTTATAAAAGCTGGGCTACAGCAAATATTCTGCTCAATACAACAGATTTGCTTGTTAGTTGCCTGACCTTAACCAGTTGAACATGTCCCTTAGTGGCTGACAATATCTCTAATCACGAGCCAAAATTGTGGGGGAACATCATAGCCATGTTGAGAGGAATTCTTTGGGATTTGAATAATTCATCTCTGGAAACATGATTGTTTTGTTCATCATTCTTAAATAAATCTTATTCAGGGACCTTTTGAGCGGGATGGGCTACTTGACCAGAAGAAAATTCTAACTGGGCCCCACCTGCAGGGTCATGCGCTGTTTATCTTGATATGAGATCACCACGTCGCGCTCATATGGTTGTGATGCATGCGCATGGAGTACCCTTATCCGACGGGTAGTCAGGATAGGTATTCTGGGTTTCGTATATTTTACCCCAGTGTCACTTTGATGGCATGCACTGCTCTCTCACTCAATAATAATAATAATAATCATAATAATAATAATAATACATTTGCCTGGACTGTATCGAAGCAGAGGCAAAAAGCTTAGGGTGGTATATAAAAAATTTCCGTGAAGCCACTGTTGAAACACGAAGAAGGCTGGCGTCATCAAAACTGAAAATTGTGTAACGAAAGAAAAATTTAAACAAGAAATGAACAAATAAAAAGAAAAAGCATGGAAGGATAAATAATATACGGTCAGTTTGCAAGAGATGTAAACGCCAAGACAAATACAAAGGTTTTTGGATGAGGAGGAGTGACCTGAAGGTAGAGACAGAAGTACTCATATGCGCAGCTCAGGAACAAGCCCATCTTTTATACCAAGTGCAGAATAGACAACATTGCCGATAGCGACAAATGCAGAATATGTGATGAGAGGGGTGAAACGATATGACACATCGTTAGCGAATGCCCGAAATTGGCACAACGCGAATACAAAACAAGCCATGACAATGTGGCAAGAATGATCCATTGGAAGCTCTCTGGAAATCACGGCCTACAAAGAGCAAAGACATGGTATGAGCAAACTCCAGAAACAATCAACGAAAATGAGAATTGCAAAATCCTGTGGGATGCAATGATCCAGTGCGATCACCCGACCAGACATCGGAAACTGGACATCGTTGCGGTGAATAAAAAAGAAAGAACATGTATGATAATCGACATAGCATGCTCCGGTGACAACAGGATCAATGTGAGAGTAGAAGACAAAGTAAACAACTATGACGATTTAAAGTGGGAAATACGAAGGTTGCCGTCAATGAAGAGAGTAGTCGTGATACCAATAGTAATTGGTGCACTTGGAAGTATCAGCACTCAACTACCAATATAGCTGAAAAAAGATTGGTGGAAGTGTGAAGGTAGAATACCTACAAAATCAGCATTGCTTGGAACTGAAAGAATTCTGCGCAGAGTTCTTGAAGCATGACCAGTAAACAAGTGTCACCTTAGTCTACTGGCTGTGGACAGCTGACACTTTCCATCATACCCAGCAAAATAAGCTGTAAGTTTTCATATGATAATAGTAATAATAATAATAATAATAATAATAATTGCCCAGATGCAGTACCAGGCAGTGGCTCTCATGGCTGTTGATATTAACTGATTGGAAGTGTTATCATGTACATTGTTTTGTCTTGGTATAAAAGATGGGCTACAGCAAATATTCTGCTCAATACCACAGATTTGCTTGTCAGTTGTTTGACCATAACCAGTTGAGCATGTCCCTTAGTGGCTGACGATATGTGCATCTCTGATCATGAGCAGAAGAGACCATCCAAAGCAAGCGATTTACTCCTCGGGAATTTAGCTATCGCTTCCCTTATTTCAGCAGCATTTATCGGCCTTTTGCAACACTCCACCTCTATCGTTGAAAGCTGCGGCAATCTGTCGAAGTAGTAAGGGAAGTCCATGCATAATAATAATAATTATTATAATTATAATTATAATAATAATAATAATTATAATAATTATAATTATAATAATAATAATAATAATTATAATAATAATAATTATAATAATAATGATAATAATAATAGTTTTGTGATTTATAATAATAATAATTTTTATTATCATTATCATATTATTATCATTGTTGTTGTTATCATTATTATTATCATAATCTTGTCATCATTATATTTATTATTATTATTATTATTATTATTATTATTATTATTATTATTATTATTTAAATTTTCTGTTGTTGTTGTCGTTGTTGATGTTGTTATCTACATCATCCTATGGAGGGGATGGTGCCTCACATTTCAAATGTTGCCACATTTCTGAATATAGAGTCAAGTAACTAGCAAATCGTCGGTTGTCAAGTTTACAGCTGCATTCAGCCTCCAGCTGTCTTCAATTACGCAGCCACCGAAGTCTCAGGTGTATACGTCAGTCTGTACAAACATCAACACAACAAACATCGTGCACAGCCTTCAATAGGCGTCTATCGTGCAAGTGTTTATTTATTGTTTTTAGTGCAGAAATGGACTCTGAATGAAATAGGCACTAACCTGTTCTCACATTAGAGAACTCGAGTGTTTGGCACAAACAACCCGTTCTATCATTCCAAATATATAATAGCTGTAATGTTCTCTCCTACCATTTACTTGAAAAGGTTCGCTTTCTGCTCTTAACAGCGTTCTCATTACATGAGTGGAAGCATTTTAAGTCCCTGATGTTCTCCAGGTGATTTCAGTATTTACTGAAAAGCCATGTACTAATGTTTAATAAGTTTGCAAATAGCCACTAATAAGATGGACATGGCGTGTGGCTGTTTTTACTTCTTATATAGGTAGTAAGTTTTTATTGTCTGGAACCATTTCAGCTTTCTTAATAAAGAAAAAAATCATCATCCTTAGCGGTTTCTGAAATGAAAATCATCATCCTTAGAGGTTTCTGAAATGAAAATATGTAATAGGTTATCTGACAGTACTAGGGTTCTTATATGATAGATTTCTGGAAATCTCGTGCATAATCAAGATCAATTAATTTTATTGTTGTTACATTGTGCTGATCTTAACTGCGTCGTGGATTAATACCGATTTCAAATTATGGCACAAGATCAGTAAGTCCGAGGGCCTAGGTTAGTCGATTAAATTGACCCCAATGTTCAACTAGTACGTATCTTATCGACTCCGAAAGGATGAAAGACAAAGTCGACCTCGGAGGAATTTGAACTCAGAACGTAAAGATGTACGAAATGCCGTTGAGCATTTTGCCCGGATTGCTAACGATTCTGCCAGCTCGCTACCTTACGTCGGTGATTAATATTGCTTTACACATCTTGAAAGGAACTATTTAGCCATAATTCTGCTGTATTATTGATTATTAACAAAGGTAAAACATCTCATATTTCTTGGGAGCTGGGTTGTCGATAAAAGAAAGTATCAAATGTACCAGTTTTTGATTTTGACTGCGACTTTATTGCACCGACTAATGTTTACATAACGTCGTTCTGTTCACTGGTTAGAAAGATAAACAAGTTTTAAACGTAACTGCATTGAATAAGCGATCATACAGCTCATAACATCTAGTATATCAGTGAATGTGAAAGATAAACAAGTTTTAAACGTAACTGCATTGAATAAGCGATCATACAGCTCATAACATCTAGTATATCAGTGAATGTATAAGATAATGAAATGGACAACGATCTTATTCTATATTTAAATTTAACTTGAATAACTGTTTAGAGCCAAGGAATCAAAACTGGAGATGTTAGTACAAGCCGAGAAATAAATACTTTTCAGTTAGAGCAGTCAACTATTAGCAATATGTAACATATTTGTTAATATCAAGCATCTGTAAAGCAACGAGTCAGCAGAATCGTTAGCACGCCGAGCGAAACACTTAACGGCATTTCGTCCGTCTTTACGTTCTGAGTTCGAATCCCGTTGAGGTCGACTTTCATAACTTCGGGTTCGATGAAGTAAGTATCAGACGTGCACTGGTATCGATGTAATCGACTTGGCACTACCCCGAAATTGCTGGTCTTGTGCCAACATTTGAAAACTATATCGAGCATCTGTGATTCAAAGATGACAATCCTTTGAAGATGGACATGTTACAGGCTTAATAAAACATTTCAAATCCAGATTTTAAGTCAAGAAGATCATGATTAGTAAATAAAACTTCCCTATCCAGCTATCATTGGAATCGCTTGCATATCAGAACTAATTTTAGCTTTGTATCTCTGTGTAATTCATTCCTTGCAATCAAAGCTTGCTTATGAAACGCTGTCAGTATCTTTCATCGGTAGATTGATAAGATGTTTAGTGAAAAAAAGAATGATCACAAAGCAATTGACATTTAGTTGCTTTGAGTATTTACAACTTTATATCTTTGCTTTAGTGTTTAAGAAAAATTTATTCCCGAGATAATTTGGATATACAGTAGATATTTAGTTACACCCTTTCTTGTGTAATGCGAGGCCGGTAAATGTAGCAATAAATCTCGCTCTATCATAAGTCAACTTCCTAGAAGCCTTGAAGAGTTACGTATCTTGCCAAACAACATGACACATCTCTACAAAGAAATATGGCGTCGAAATAGAAAATTCATTGTAAACGAAACTGTTAGTGCAGTTTAGAATATAAAACCAACTACTGTATAAAGACAAAACAAAAGAAACTTTAAACATAAATATTATTTATTCATATTGCAAGGAAATAAAAACTCGTGGAATGAGCTATTAATGCTCTTTTTTTTGCTAGCAGTTTGTCTCTCAACTAGATCTAGGTTAAAGATATAAAAGAAACGAGACTGCTCCCGCAATTCTGTTTTGGGCAGGGAAAGTAATAACCAAGGTCACAATTTGGTTATAATGTAGAGTAGAGAAAAATACAGAATATCTACCAAAACACGAAAAATGGATATATACATTTAGTTAACAAATTATTATTGGTTTCATCTTCAAGGGTTATATATGTTTATCATATATATATATATATATATATATATATATATATATATATAATATATATATATATATATATATATATATCTATATATATATATATTATATATATATATATGCTATATATATTCACATTTATATATATATATATATGTATGCTATATATATTCACATTTATATATATATATAATATATATATATGCTATATATATCACATTTATATATATATATATATATATATATATGCTATATATATTCACATTTATATATATATATATATATATGCGCTATATATATTCACATTTATATATATATATATATAACATTATATAAGGCCAACTCTGGAATTCTTGCAAAAATTGTTAGCCTATTATTTAAATTAAATGGCAGAAACTTTAGCATGCTGCAGAAAATGTTTAACGCGACGAGCTGGCAGAATCGTTAGTATGCATAGTGACAATTCATCCAACTTTACGTTCTGAATTCAAATTCCGCCAAGGTCGACTTTGTCTTTCGTCCTTTCGGATTCGATAAAGTAAGTACCAGTTGAGTCCCGGGGTCAATGTAATCAACTTACCCCTATGCTGAAATTGCTAACATTATGTCAAAATTTGAAACCAATATGATATGGGCCTAAAATTTTCTTAACGGATAATATCTAAGTAAACAATGGATATATTTATACTCTTATGCATTTATGATATCGTAGACATGCAATTTACCAAGCTAGTTACGCAGTTTTGATAATTCGCTGCAGTAATTTCATTCAATTTAAGCTCATAATACTTTAAAGTCTACAGTAATGCAGTTTCTTTCCAGTCTCCCTTAAATTTGAGTTCAATAAAATATCAATTAATATTTTGAAGATCATAGAAATGAATTTTGATAAATAATGAATTGATATATATATATAGTTGTATTTACATGCATAATGCACGCACAAGCACATACACGGGGGTCATAGAAATACACTTCCACATCCGTAGTCACTCAGTCTAACACATGCTTACATGCATATACTTTAATATGTGTGTGTGTGTGTGTGTGTGTGTGTGTGTGTGTGTGTGTGCATGTGTGTGTGTGTGTGTGTGTGGTGTGTGTGTGTGTGTAATTTTAGCAGAAGCAACAGAGTGACTCAAGGTCCGAGAGTTTCATGCGTTGGCTAATTTCATAAGTGTCAACGCATGAAACTCTCAGACCTTGAGTCTCTCTCTGTTACTTCGGCTATTATTATTATTACTATTATTATTATTATTATTATTGTTATTGTTGTTATATGTTTGACTTTTGCTTTGTATTTGTACAAGTTGACTCCAAGTCTCACCCAAAGACCTCAAGAGACAACAAGCTAGAAGTTCATGCTGGTGTTATGCCTAGGGTGGCATATATTTGGTTTTGTACATAGTCTTGTTCTAGAGAATGTTTAAGAAAACATAAGAAAATTATGAGTTTGTTTTAAAATTTGAGATTACATAGAGAGTATTTTACCTAGGATATGGGTAGTTCCTATGAGTATTATCTTTTGAATTTCTGCCATTTTGGGGTTTCCTGGTATCTGAGCTAGGTAGCAATCAGCCATTTTGCTATCATTCCTAGGTACCTATGACAACAGGTATTATTATTATTATTATTATTATTATTATTATTATTATCATCATCTTATGGATTATATATATATATATATATATATAATATATATATATATATATATAATCCACTTTAAAACTTGAATAGTACGAAAGATCAATAGTATTTAGAACTTCACGTATATTGCCGTATATCTTATACGCGCATCATTTGACATGAATCCAGAGTTAGTGCACCTAAAAAATAAGACAAAACATGGGAGATTATTATAAGATATTTAGTGACACTATACTACGCCCGTTCCATTAAATTAATCATATTCTTTTCTACTCTAAGCGCAAGGTCCGAAATTTTGGGAGAGGAGGCCAGTCGATTAGATCGACCCCATACGCGACTGGTACTTAATTTATTGACCCCCGAAACGATGGACAGTAAAGTCGACCTCGGCGGAATTTGAACTCAGAACGAAGCGGCAGACGAAATACCTATTTTTTCACTACCTACAAGGGGCTAAACACAGAGGAGACAAACAAGGACAGGCAGACGGATTAAGTCGATAATATCGACCCAAGTGCGTAACTGGTACTTAATTTAGCGATCCCGAAAGGATGAAAGGCAAAGTCGACCTCGGTGGAATTTGAACTCAGAACGTAGCGGCAGATGAAATAGCGGCAGATGAAATAGCGCTAAGCATTTCGCCCAGCGTGCTAACGTTTCTGCCAGCTCGCCGCCTTAATTATATAATGTAATTAACATCATTAAAATGTATTGTCAATTAATCAGAGACTTGTAAATCTTTATGCATGACATTACTGGATTGTTAAACTTTTGATAAAAATAACCACTGTAGAGATAGAGACTGTCTGTGAAAAATTCAGTTATGAAGGCTGTTTATATTTAGGATTTGGTGAGAGAAAGTTACATAAATAAAAGAAAAGTTGATAGACAGGAGATTAAATGTGGTCGATGAGGTGAATGAAAGAGATAAAAAGGCTATGTGCCTAATTACTTTATCGGGGCGATACTAGAGGGTAAGGGGTACATAGATACATAAAATTAGGGACCAATATATGTTATCCATTTATTTATGTATCATATGTACCGATACATACTTATGCACAAAAACATATTCATATGTGTGTGTATATATATATATATATATATGGCAGACGAATTTCGTCTGCTACAATCTACGTGTATTCTATATATCGTAGCTGTATGATTTGACTGGTGCTTCCTTCTGATGAGGTCCATTAGGCCGAACTCACGTGATGTGGGAAATATGACACCTATGACAGACGAATTTCTTTAGATATATATATATGCGCACATAAACAAAGCTGGCAGTATTACAATTATAAATTAGTTACAATCGTTTCGATAATTAGTGGAAATGTTACATCAATCAACGTGTTAGGTATTACAAATAAAAAAATATTTTAGTAAAACCTCACTATATTATATGAAGACTATCCACGTATCATCTTATAAGACTTGGCATGAATGCAGTACTAACGTATATAGCTACATACATTCCTCTTTTTGTGTGTGTGTTTTCTCTGCATGTTTATGGACCATTAAATTCATTACTAAAAACATCGTTTGCAATGCTGAGTACTACTTCCCTATCACATAAATTTATATTTATATTCAATTACATTTTGTTTTGAGTATGTGTGCGTGCGTGTGTGTAATAAAAGTGACCTAAGAAAAACAACTCAGAGTGGCCAGTGGTATTTATATGAACATCATAGATATAAATACACGTATATGAAATGTCGTAGAGCATACACTGATTATGTGTGTTGATGTATTTGCATGTCTGTTTGTTTGAGGCTCGTATTCTGCTGACTAACCTATGCCATGATTTGATGCTACGTCTCTTACCACACAGTATGCAAGAGTAGGTTGCGGGATGTCCACCGAGCCCGAAAGTTTGGCTAAGAATCATTTTTACAGCGCACACACGCACACACGCGCGCACGCACGCACGCGCGCACGCACGCACACGCACACACACACACACACACACACACACACACACACACACACATGCACACACACCTCACACAATGCATCTATATTCTTTGATTCACCACACACTGTGTGTGAAAGTAGGTGGAAAAGACCTGTGCAGAAGCTCTTCGGATGGATAGTGACTTATTTTTTTCTACTCTAGGCTGCAGACCCCAAAATTTTGGGGGAGGGAGCCAGTCATTTAGATCGACCCCTGTTCGCAACTGGTACTTAATTTATCGAACTCGAAAGGATGAAAAGCAAAGTCGACCTCGGCGGAATTTGAACTCAGAACGAAATAAAAGAAACTTTTCTACTCAAGGCACAAGGCTCGAAATTTTGGGGGAGGGGGCAAGTCGATTAGATCGACCCCGATACACAATTGGTACTTAATTTATCGACCCTGAAGGAATTTGAACTCAGAACGTAAAGAGAGACGAAATACAGCTAAGTATTTCGCCCGTCGTGCTAATGTTTCTTATTTCTTTATTGCCCACAAGGGAGGGAGCAAAGAAGGACAGACAAAGGGATTAAGTCGATTACATTGACCCCAGTGCGTAACTGGTACTTAATTTATCGACCCCGAAAGGATGAAAGGCAAAGTCGACCTCGGCGGAATTTGAACTCAGAACGGAAAGGCAGACGAAATACTGCTAAGCATTTCACTCGACGAGCTAACGTTTCTGCCAGCTCGCCGCCTTTGGATACAACCGTGTCATAATGACACCACGTAAGAATTACACTTTAATCACATTTCCGCTAATGTAATGAACCAGATATTTTCGTAGATCGAATAATTGAACATTCATAGTCAGAAATTCTCTCCAAGATTCAGTATATATATATAATGGATCCTCTACATTGTGGGGGTGGGGAGTTTCTAAGCACAAATGGATACTGGACTACAGTGGAGCATCAGTGAAACACTCTATTGTACTATGTTACAGAGATCAAATTCGAAAATTGGCCATATGGCGAGAGATTTTATAAGTAGGTTCAGAGTTAGAGTAGGAGTGGCTGGGTGGTAAGTAGTTTGCTTACCAACCATATAGTTCCGGGTTCAGACCCACTGCGTGGCACCTTGGGCAAGTGTCTTCTACTATAGCCTCGGGCCGACAAAAGCCTTGTGAGTGGATTTGGTAGACGGAAACTGAAAGAAGCCCGTCGTATATACGTATATATATATATATATATATATATATGTGTGTGTATGTTTGTCCCCCCCCCAACATCGCTTGACAACCGATGCTGGTGTGTTTACGTCCCCGTAAATTAGCGGTTCGGCAAAAGAGACCGATAGAATAAGTACTAGGCTTACAAAAAATAAGTCCTGGGGTCGATTTGCTCGACTAAAAGCGGTGCTCCAGCATGGCCACAGTCAAATGACTGAAACAAATAAAAGAGTAAAAGAGTGAAATAAGTAAAAAGAGTAAAATGTTAGAGAGCAAATGGCCGAAAGAAAGAAAGAGAGAAACAGTGGAAAGGGAGGGAGAGAAAATGTCGGGAGAGGACAGAATTGTAGTTAAAGATAAAATGGACACAGAAGCCGTAACGGACGGATCTCGCTATCCAGCGATATAAACACGAGTGCTTTTATGCAGTACAAGCTCATATGAGAGGTCCTCTCAGGATAAATAGCGCAATATTCTGTGTTCTAACTCAATATCCACTTTAATTGAAAGATAAATATTGCTTTTTGGTATTAATACTCTTTCTGTCGTTATTAATTATTTTTTATAAAAAGATATATACTCTCATTCCTAAATTTCCCTTCCTCCAAATTGCATCTCTTTCAAATTTTCGGCACGATATCAGCAATTTTCCGAAGCGGGGTGAGTCGGTTTCATATATATATATGTATAATATATTTTTATTATACATATATAATATGTGTGCGTGTGTGTCTACTGATTATATATATATTCTCTAGTTTCAGCTTAGAGCTGTGGCCATGTTGATGCACTGCCGTTTTGCTACACTGTTAGAGCCTCCTCTAATATGTGGCACTTGGTGAAGCATGGAGTTTGATATAGCTACCATCATTTGTACCTCTTGCCGTGAGGTAGGTTCATCTGGGACTCTCGACAAGAAGAGGTCCAGCTTTGATTCAAAAACCCCTACATCTACTTTGTGCAAGTTCCTCAGACTCTTTGGGAGGATATTAAAAAGCTGTGGGCCCTTGAAATCCAGGCTGTTGCAGTAACTGGTCCTGAAGCGTGATGACATTGCTGGGGCCTTTGGCACTATGCAGTGTCGCCTCGTTCTGGCATTGGTGTAGCTTTCACTGCCAAAATTTGGCACAATTCCTTCCAGGATCTTCCAGATATATATTACTGCATACCTCTCCCATCTTCTCTCCAGGGAGTAGAGTCTTAACTGTTTCAACCTTTCATATATATATATATATATATATATATATATATAAATCAATATAGGGAGGCAAAAAAATTTTGTAGAATTCTTTCCGTTCCTTGATTGTGATATATATATATATATATATATATATATATATATATATATATTATATATATATATATATATATATATATATTTGAAGAAGAAGAAGAAAAACGTTTATAATTATGAACAAGTCACAATTATAACTAAGAGGATTATAAAACCCTTACTTGTTAAAAATAGCGGCCAAAACCGCTATAAAGCCATCATATCACACATATCATTTCTCCTCACGGTAAAAACACTCCTCTCTACTTATACACACACACATATAAATATACATACAT
The DNA here is from genome assembly GCF_006345805.1 of Octopus sinensis. Classification (NCBI taxonomy): domain Eukaryota; kingdom Metazoa; phylum Mollusca; class Cephalopoda; order Octopoda; family Octopodidae; genus Octopus; species Octopus sinensis. The sequence goes on from NC_042999.1 coordinate 86,382,300, forward strand.
ACATACATACATACATACATACATACATACATACACACATATATATATATAAATATATATGTATATATATGGACATACACAACTCTCACTCACTCTTTCTGTATATGTGTGTGTTTCGTATATATGTGTTTGTGTGTTTGTATGAGTATCTGTTTGTGTAGATGTGTTCGTGCGTAATTACATTTTATATTGAAAATAATAGTGCACACGAAATCTATCTTACAAAGCATGCTATAAGTATCAACTCCAAAAGAAAAAGAAAGGCGAAATAAAAGGTTTCACCGTTCTAACAATAGCGAAACATTATCTTGCGCCATGTGTTTAGACAGGTACTTAATAGTTAACTTCTAAATTATTTACCTTATATTTTACAGAGCTGCAATTTGGAGGAAAGGGAATTTACGAATAAATCTACGGCAATAAATTCTCGAGTCCACCTATCGCAAATTTAAAATTTATTACTTGGTCCTTGTTACTTATTATGAAACTGCTTTGATGATGGTCACATTCAATATAAATCGCTATATATAATTAAGATTTTCTCTTTAAATGAATAGAAGTGTATACAGGCAAACATTAATGTACAAATTCTTTGCTGTTTGACGACTAGCAACGAAAATATGTTTGCTTTAGCTATTTGAGCATATAAAAAATATGTTTGTATATCGCCGTTACACATTCGCGCATACAAATAAACACACACATATGTAGGTATATATGTGTATGCGTATGTATGTATGTATGTATGTATGTATGTATGTATGTATGTATGTATGTATGTATATGTATGTATGTATGTATGTATGTATGTATGTATGTATGTATGTATGTATGTATGTATGCATGCATGTAAGTATGTATGTATACATACATACATGCATATATACGTCGTCGTGGCACTCCGTCGGTTACGACGACGAGGGTCCCAGTTGATCCGATCAACGGAACAGCCTGCTCGTGAAATTAACGTGTAAGTGGCTGAGCACTCCATAGACACGTGTACCCTTAATGTAGTTCTCGGGGAGATTCAGCGTGACACAGTGTGTGACAAGGCTGGCCTTTGAAACAGGAAGAAAGACTGTGAGAAAATTGTGATGAAAGAGTACAGCAGGGTTCGCCACCATCCCAGCCGGAGCCTCGTGGAGCTTTAGGTGTTTTCGCTCAATAAACATTCACAACACCGGGTCTGGTAATCGAAAACGCGATCCCACGAGCGCCAAGTCCGCTGCTCTAACACCACTGGGCCATTGCCTTTCCACAAAATACATACATACGTACATACAGTTGCGGCAAAAATGTTCAGAACGGCATTGTTTTCGTCAGAAAAGTAAGTATAAGTTTTTATTAAAGTTGTTTCATATTCTATAATTTTCACAAACAATAAATACGATATTAATTGGTATTGTCTGAGATTTTAGTGTAATTTGAGAGGATAATACAAAAGTTATGGATGATATAGTGATTTACTGCAAAACCCATGGTGGCCAAAATGATCAGAACGGTTGAAAAAATAACAAAATAATCAAAAAGTGACAGAGAATGCTGGAATTATTTCATATTTAGTGTGAAGCCCTTTAGCTTCAATCAAAGATTGACATTTTTGACTGCATGGGGAAATTAAATTTTCAATTTCTTGCTGGGTGATCTTATTCCATTCTTCCTGAAGGGCATTCCATAATTGCTCGGTTGTTTTAGGATTTCTGGCTTTCAAACGTTCTCCTAGAATACTCCACACATTTTCAATAGGATTGAGGTCTGGGCTTTGAGCAGGCCAATCCATTACAATAACCTTTTCAGCCTTGAAGAAGTTCATGACCACCTTAGCCTTGTGACATGGGGCATTGTCCTGCATGAATATGGGTGGTCGCTTAGTTGAATTTCTTATCACAGGCAAGACATGATCTTTTACAAGTTGTTTATAAACTCCAGCATTTACCTTTCCATGTAATCGCAGCAAAGGGCCCACAACATCTCCAGATATCATCCCCCAAACCATGACACTTCCTCCACCGAATTTAACACTAGTCTTAAGGCATTTAGGTGACAATTTTTCACCTGCTTTTCGACGAACCTACCTTTTCCCATCTGAGCCAAATAACATAGACTTAGATTCATCACTGAAATGCACCGTTTGCCATTTTTCTTGAGACCACAACACATGTTCGGTTGCAAAGGTAAGACGACACTTTTTATTCTTGGAGCTGATCAGTGGCTTCACTGCAGGTGCTCTTGCTTGTAGGTCATGTTCAACTAAAGGACGAGACACAGTTTTTCGAGATAAAGTTTTCTTCAGTACAATGCTCATTTCCCGAAAAACAGCAGCAGCAGTTTTAAATCTGTCCTTTTTAACCAACTTTACCATAGCACAATCTTCTCTCTTGGTCGTTTTTCTGGCCTACCTGTAGACTTTCTTGCTTCACACGAACCACAATCATCGTAGTCCTTAAGAATACCGTGAACAACACTTTTTGACTTGTTAACAATCTTTGCAATAGACCTAATACTTAAATTATCCTTCTTTCGAAGCTTAATAATCTGCTGACGAATTGGTAACGGAGTAAGTGGCATTATATTAACAAAGTACACTGCAGATATTCTTACTAATGTTTAGTAAACGAACTGTCACGTAAACAAATTCAAAACATTAGAGTTCGACGGTTAAATATACTAAAACATGGAGTAAAAGCAACCGTTCTGATCATTTTGGCCGCCATGGGGTTTGCAGTAAATCACTAAATCATCCATAACTTTTTTATTATCCTCTCAAATTACACCAAAATCTCAGACAATAACAAATAATATCGTATTTATTGTCTGTGAAAACTATAGAATATAAAACAAGTTTGATAAAAACTTATACCTACTTTTCTGACAAAACAATACCGTTCTGAACATTTTGGCCGCAACTGTACATACATATATACATATGTGTGCATGTGTGTGTATGTGGGGCGGGATTTCGAGGGATTTATTATCCGGGAGGATACCGTATTGGCTCTCAGTTAAGTTCCAGTTAACGGCTAGCCACTTCGATCAGTATTTAACATCTGTGATTACTATTTGTTGCTAGTCACTCCGTGGGTAATTTCTTCCAATGGGTAATTTCGTATACGCTTTACTGAACGCTAAAAACTTGTTTGAAGTACATATTATTATTAATGATAAAGAGTATGAAGACTTGTTCATCCACAAAATTTATTTATTTTGTAATTTTATAAAGCATATTATAATGACTTACAGGTGTTTCTGCTGCCCCGACTACTTACGCTTGGAGATGCGACCTTGCATTATTATCAGTGCCATACTATTCTCCATAGTTATCATCATTATTATTATTATTATTATTATTATTATTATTATTATTATTATTATTATTATTAAGGCGGCGAGCTGGCAGAATCGTTAGCTCGCTGGACGAAACACTTAACGGTATTTCGCCCATCGCAATGTTCTGAGTCCAAACTCCGCTGAACTCGACTTTGCCTTTCATCCCTTCGGGGTCGATAAATTAAGTACCACTGGAATACTGGGATCGATATGATCGACTGCCCCCCCCCCCAAATCCAGGTCTTGTGCCTATAGTAGAAATGATTATTATTATTATTATTATGTGAAGTATATTTGCCATTTAAATGTGGCTAACCACTAAGGGTGGATGCTACTCTAGCTTGTAACCCCAGGAGAACATCTTCTCCAGCTGGCTATTGACACACTTTCTGTGCCCTATCAGTATTTGCAAAGGGAAGCCATCCTTCTCATCGTCGACCTGAGTGATAAGCACGGACCCGGGTTTCTGAGTATTTACCCGTCGTCAGCGCACGACAATCACCGGTCTTCGATGCGAAGAGAGTCCTTACAAACTCTCCACTCTTCTCCATTCAATCATATATGTATATATATGTGTGTATGTATATATATATGTGTGTGTGTGTATGTCTATATATATATATATATATATATATAATATATATATATATGTATGTACGTATGTATGTATACACACACACACACACACATATATCACGGGCGTCTTTCAGATCCCGTCTACAAAATCCACCCAGAAGGCATTGGTCGGCACTTGTATAAGATTGAACTTACAATGTAACTGAACATAGCCAGACACTTTGTCGAACCTTTCTTACAGTAGCCTTAATTCATTGATAGAAGCTAAAGCAATGTGTAACATGTGTATTTATATTTATATGTTTGCACACATATATGTGTGTATCTGTCTCTCTCTGTCTCTCTCTGTCTATCTATCTATCTATCTATCTATCTATCTATCTATCTATCTATCTATCTATCTATCTATCTATCTATCTATCTATCTATCTATCTATCTATCTATCTCTATATATGTATACATATATATGTGTGTGTTTATATATATATATATATATAATATATATATATATATATATATATATATATATATAAAGAGCAATAAAGATTCAAGTTAATTTAAATGAATTTACTTGAATATGGTACCTAACTTAGATGCACCAAAAAAAAACTATACTGATTTAACAATACAGTAATGTGGGGTGATTATAAGCGAGAAAGAAGCAACAAGAATGGATAGGTTTTTAGTACGATCGTTTCATACAAGGACAGGTTTTATTAAAAGTTGCAAAGATTACAGCATATAAACGAGTCCCGTACTCATCAGCTAAAATACATGTGAGTTCTCTAGACATCCTACATTACTTCATGAGTATAGCCTCAAATACTAGGATGTCTAGAGAACTCACATGTATTTTAGCTGATGAGTACGGGACTCGTTTATATGCTGTAATCTTTGCAACTTTTAATAAAACCTGTCCTTGTATGAAACGATCGTACTAAAAACCTATCCATTCTTGTTGCTTCTTTCTCGCGTATATATATATATATATATATATATATATATATCTGCGCGTTCCGGCTTATGTGACTCATTAGTACAAATGTTCTTAAATTTTTGGAAAAACTATAAAGAACATAGAGCATAATCATTTCTCGTTTATTTATGTCCCGAAATGTCAAAACTTTCGTCGCACCACTGTGATCTGATCATGATCACAGTTCCATGGCCTCTCTTTGAAATTTAGTTTCTGGCTTTCAGGTAGGTTCTGAGAGCCTCAGAATTTAAAAAAACTTTTTTTCTTGGACTCACAGACATGTGAATTTGCTACATAAACGGTACTTAACCTCTTGACACCAGCAGTGGTTAGCCACTTAGCCTCTTAACATTCAGATTTAATCTACCAAATGCAGTACTTATTTATTCACGTTGTTTTGAATTAATCAGATATTATCTTGTAGCGTCAAGATTTCCATGATATGATTATTTACCTTAGAATGACATTGTAGGGTTGGCATAAGAGGTCAGATCTGTTTGGTTTGAGCAATAAAAGACGGAAAATATTTGGGCCAAATATTGACGGTTTAAATGTCAAAGGTTTAGCAAACATTCCATTCATTTGTCTGTTACAACTTAACATGTATATATCATTATCACCGTTCCACCTTTTTCATTCTCCCTTTCTTCTTTCTCTCTTTTTTATTCTTTTGTGTTTTCACATATCGTAATGGTCATATATACCCTGCTTGTTATATACACATATAAGGTGTTTTTGGTATATCATTTTATGGTTCAAGTGTATAAAAATGAGATTCTTATATGTAGATTAAATTATATTTTAAGTATGTGGAGTAAAAAACGGAGGGTAATGCCAATCTAGAAATATCGATAAAATTATACCTATATGCATCCATCGATATAAACACACACACAAACACACATACACACACACACATATATATATACACATACGCATATACATATATATATATATATATATATATATATATATGCATACATATATACTTGTGTACATGCACTCACGATTGTATGTATATAAACTAATTCTACGTGGAGAGACGAAGAAAAATATACCCTTCCTGTGTTTATCACCTTAGTATAACCCCATTGAAACTATGCTCGTATTCTCATACACAGATTGATTCAATTGTACCGAGATTGTATGGAAGTGATCATATCTATACAAAATTTATTCACTGAACTAATGTGATTATGGGGTACAAATTGATAGAAATAATGGAAGCTTCTTTGCAGTATAATTGTTCCAATGCTCGTATAATCTATCACTAATTCGCTAACACTTGCATAGAAACTGTTTTTCCTACGTAAATTCCAGGGAGTCCTGCACATGGTCCATCTTGGCATGTTATAAAGTATACGGTATTTGTTATATTGCAGCTGAGAGCACGATCTGCTTGTGTTATTTTCTTTTAACTATTAGAGCAGAATAGTTGGAAGTAATAATATGAATATAGTGAAGGGTAAAGCATGGTACAATAACAACAGATTTGAAGGTGTAATATTTATGGATGTGGAGGCCCGTGGCTTAGTGGTTAGGGTGTCAGTATCATGATCGTAGGGATTGTGATTTCGATTGCTGGACCGGGCGACGCGTTGTGCTCTTGAGCAAAACACTTCATTTCACGTTGCTCCAGTCCACTCAGCTGGCAAAAATGAGTAACGCTGCGATGGACTGACGTCCCGTCCAGCTGGGGAACACATACGCCATAGAAACAGGGAAACCGGGCCCATGAGCCTGGCTAGGCTTTAAAAGCACCCCCACCCCAAACAAATATTTATGGATATCACACCAAATAACGAATTACCTAATAAATTTAGGAGGACCTTACGTGAATTTAACCGTATATTCAAAGTCATAGAAGATGATAAACAAGAATATCTATCAAATCCATCAAACACACATACACACAAATGCGCGCGTACGTACATACATACAGACTCTCGCGCGCATACACACATCTGTATAGTGTGTTTGTATGCATTAAATATCGAACAAAACGTATATGGCAGTATATATCATTATTATTATTATTATTATTATTATTATTATTATTATTATTATTATTTTTTTTTTTTTTATTATTATTATCATTATTATTGCCTTTGCACAGCTTCTAACGCTGGAGATGTACTACGGTGTCAGCTGTTCACTAAAAGTGAACTAAGGTAACACCTCTTATTTTTCGAGCACCTTCCGGAGTATTCGAGCAGTTCCAAGCAGTGCTGTTTTCTGCAAGTGCTCCACCCTTATTGCAGCCCCTATTTGTTCCACGTACTTCTCGAAATTAAAGAAAATATTATTATTATTATTATTATTATTATTATTATTATTATTATTATTATTGAGTGAGAGAGCAGTTCATGCCATCAAAGTGACACTGGGGTAAAATATACGAAGCCCAATATACCCATCATGACTACCCGTCTGATAAAGGCACACCAGGCACATGCATCACAACCATATGTGCGCGACATGGTGATCTCATATCAAGATAAACAGCACATGACCTTGCAGGTGGGGCCCAGTTAGAATTTTCTTCAGGTTGAGTAGCCCATCCCGCTCAAACGGTCCCTGAATAAGGGTTGTTTAAGGATGTTGAAAGAACCACCCATGTTTCCAGAGGTGAATTATTCAAACCCCAAAGAATCCCTATCAACACATGGCTATGATGCTCCCCCACTACTTCTGCTCGTGATCAGAGATGCACATATCGTCAGCCACTAAGGGACATGCTCAACTGGTTAAGGTCAAACAACTGACAAGCAAATCTGTGGTATTGAGCAGAATATTTGCTGTAGCCCATCTTTTATGCCAAGACAAAACAATGTACATGATAACACTTCCAATCAGTTAAGATCAGAAGCCATTATTATTATTATTATTATTATTATTATTATTATTATTATTTTATTATTATTATTATTATTATTATTATTATTATTCAGTAGTTTTATTTTTATAGCGTGCTTTCACTTCACTACCCAGCGCAGCTCTGTGTGCCTTGGGTATGTGCTGTGATTTGTTGTGATGCTCTGATGGTTATTGTATGGAAAGTGTTCTGCGTAGGATGTGTGCAGTGCCTAGTAGTGCAATTTTCTGTATGTTATATGTGTTTGTAAGTCCTGGTGTTTTTGTTATGTATTTGTCTGAATATTTTTTTATCATGCCTAATGCACCTACTATGATAGGAATTGTTTCTGTTTTCAGGTTCCACATTCTAGTTATCTCTATTTCCAGGTCTTTGTATTTTGAGAGTTTCTCCATTTCTTTTAGAGACACGTTGTCATCTGCCGGTGTTGATACATCAATTAGAAAGCATTTTTTTTCTTCATGATCTCTGACAACTATATCTGGTCTGTTGGCCTTAATTTCTCTATCTGTGTGTATCGGCATATCCCAGAGTATGGTTGCTTTCTCGTTTTCTGTGACCTTTTCTGGTGTGTGCCTATACCATCTTTTTTCTGTTGTTATTCCATAATGTTGGCATAGCTTCCAATGTATGTAGGTTCCAACTATTATTATTATTATTATTATTATTATTATTATTATTTTATTATTATTATCATTATTATTATTATTATTATATTATTATTATTATTATTTTATTATTATTATTATTATTATTATATATCAAGCCTAACAAAACAGCAATGCATTTGAAATGTATAATTATCACAGAAACGTGATGATATAATTTGTAGCGAAAGACAAGCGGCAAAAAAAATCACAACAAACAAAAGCAAAACAACTTTACTGCAGTTCTCGGTTGTATACAAATACTTTGGTAAATCCATTATGTCATCGTCGTAAAAGCTATGATTGTCGACAATTTTGTACAAATAAACAAGAAGTCAAAAATGAAAAATTGATTTCTGTACGCTAGATAAATTAGTTAGTAATGTAAAAACGCGCTATTTCGTAGTACTCATTGAAAATTAAACATTAATATCTATCAGAATATATACTTGTATGTTCTGACTGGTCTGTATGTATGCTCAAGTGTAAGATATGAAAGAAATAACTCAAGATACGTGGAGAATTCTTCTTTTTCTTGTTTCTTCGTTATTTAGCCCGTCCGTAACGTTTTCACGCGATTAGTTGAAAGGAAGGAGAGGGAGTGAATAGTAGGAGAGAGAGTGGAGATGGAGGAGTGATATGGGGAGGGTGAGAGGGGATAGAGGAGAGGTGGTGGTGACTGAAGTGTGTAAATTTTTTAAACTAAGTTTTTTCTCCCCCGTTACTTAGCCCGTTTATAACACTTTCACGTCATTAGTCGAAGGGAAAACAAAGAGCGAAAGAAAACGGAGAGAGTAAAAGAGGGTAAGGCGAATAAGAAAGAGAGATAGAGCTGTGTATGAAGTCTATAAAATTGTGCATAAACTATATAAAGTGCATTAAGTAATCATCGTATTCCAATTTCCTTCACTTTTGAATGATTAGCAAATGGGCGACTACCTTTTGATACAGACACAACACAGGTTACGTTTTCAGGATTTTTGGATAACGTTTTCAAAAATAATCCAAAGGGTTGACTATTAATTCCGTCTAATATTAACGGGTCCCACTAGTAATAATTATTAAAATAAGCTAGTATTGTAAATGTATGTATTACGTCATAGCTATGTATGTTTTCTTCTATTTCTAAAATATTTGAAATCTTCAAGGTACCTAACAAAGGGGTGTAGATACCAACAACAAATTCATATCGTGAACTTGAGAAAGTCTAGCATACTTTTAGTGTTCCACCTACAGATTGTATTTGTATCTAACTAGTAAAGTGCAAGTTTGTTGATTTCTTTTTCTGAAAATCCCAACTTTTCCAGATTGTCACAAGAATTTATTCACAAACCCAAGAGCGCCAATTATTATATTTGTATGTATACATATGCACTTACACAGACACAGACAAACACACACACAAAAACGCGCGCGCACACACACACACATACATACATACATACATACATACATACATACATACATACATACAGGTCTTAGCAGTCCAAAACTAGTCATCGTCAATACAATAATAATTTCGTATTCTACAAAAAATATTAAGTAACCCTTCATTCAGTTTAATACAAAATTGTTTTCATTATAACGTAACATAAAGACAAATATTAATATGCGTGTATATGTACGTGTGCACACTTGTGTGTATTAATGTTACGAGTAAGTGGACAAACGAAAGAAAAGGGCATTCTACACACTTAGTAGGAGTTACGTGTATTATTTAAAACAGTTTAATTCGACTCCTAGCTACTTTTGCGGGCCTCTAACATTAGCCCGTCTCTTATATCTAAAAGTAGTTTTTGATAAATATATATATACATTTACTATATTAAATCTCTGAGCGAGATGTAAACAGTGCCAAGGACTCCAAATTTGCCATCAAGATGTAGGACGAGATACTGTGATAGCCTGGGCTTCCGAGGCCCTCAGGTCTTCAATATCCTCCCGAAGAACCTAAGAGACCTGCATGGGGTGGATGCAGATGTCTTTAAAATAAAACTGGATCTCTTCTTGTCAGGTGTCCCAGATGAACCAACTTCACGGCAGGAGGCGCAGATGAGGGCAGCTGCATCGAACTCTCTCATGCACCAAATGGCAATTACTAAAAAGCATTCGTGAAGTAAAATCATGTAGCAACACCAAATGGCGGTGCCCCAGCATGGCCAGAGCTTGTGAGCTGAAACTAGATAAAAATAAAAAAATAAAAAAATAAAAGTAGCAATACTGTAACATTGAATTGCAACATTGCCAACCAAGTGTGGCGTCCTATCGGGACAGTGCTACTGGCGTTTATAGCACTCCCCCGTATAGGACGCCACACTTGGTTGGCAATTATATAAATATATATATATAATAGGCTCAGGCGTGGCTGTGTGGTAAGAAGCTTGCTTCCAACAACATGACTCCCAATTCAGTCCCACTACGTAGCACCTTGGGCAAGTGTCCTCTACTATAGCCTCGGCCGACCAAAGCCTTGTGAGTGGATTTGGTAGACGGAAACAGAAAGAAGCCCGTTATATATATATATATATATATATATATATATATATTATATATATATATATATATATATATAATATATATATATCACCGTGATCACCGTAACCGACCAGGCTATCAGATGTTGCTACACATCGCTGGTCACAATGTGCTTCGCATTGTTTTAGCCTTCAAATGACGCCACCCCGCTGGCTAAGCGAGCAGGCCAACAGAAGAAAGAGTGAGAGAAAGTGGTGGCGAAAGAGTACAGCAGGGATCGCCACCAACCCCTGCCGGAGTCTCGTGGAGCTTTAGGTGTTTTCGCTCAATAAACACTCACAACGCCCGGTCCGGGAATCGAAACCGCGATCCTACAACCGCGAGTCCGCTGCCCTAACCACTGGGCCATTGCGCCTCCACATATATATATGTATATATTCGTGTGTCTGTTTGTCCTCCCACCATAGCTTGACAACCAATGTTGGTATGGTTACGTCCCCGTAACTTAGTGGTTCTACAAAAGAGAGCGATAGAATATGTCATAAGCTTACAAAGAATAAGTCCTGGGGTCGGTTCGTTCGACTAAAGGCAGTGCTCCAGCATGGTCGCAGTCAAATGACTGAAATAAGTAAAAGAATAAATGAATATGTAAACATATATATATATATATATATATATATATATATATTATATATATATATATATATGTATGTATGTATGTATGTATGTATGTATGTATGTATTAGTCTTCTTTCTGTCCTTTTAGAATTAGTGTGGGCTTTTCTGAACCTTTGTACGATCATGTAATATGTTGTAACTGTTTTATTTTTCTATTAATTCCGAATATTTGATATGTCATACAGATGTATAAAATATCAATTACTCTTCTATATTCTTTTCCACTTTATCTCAACGTAGATTTTAGTGTATCTGGTAAGGGGGAAATTTGTGATTCTAGTAAATAGGAAAATGAATATATAAAATGAGGACTTTTAAGCTGTAATTCCTATATGCTTTAACTTTCTTGAACTCATTTAACCCAAATATCTTTAAAATCTTTAATTTGGAATCCGAACATTTTGATGTCCTTATTTATCCATTTGAGAGTATTCGTTGCACATTCTTGCAAAGAGTCATCTAGAATAAGAGGAACTCATTTAATATCAATTTCTCCTTTATGACCGTTGACGTCAGCGAAATTCTCTCGAAATTCTCTCGGCCCGCACATCTGACAAAATTTGTAAGAAGAAAAGAGTTAGAATGTCCTCGTTGTTGTTTACTACTGGTTGAGGGGGCATGTTGGTGGTTACGCTGAATTTAATCAAAACTCCCATAAAGCTTGAAATCGTGATAGTCTCCTCGTTAAACTTGAGTTTATACCAAAAATGTTAATACAGCATGACTAAATACATATATGACTATACATTTATCCTTGCGCTATAATCACTTGGGAATTATTACATCTCGAGATAACATATGTTTCTGACAAACGAACGGTTGCAATTTCGATCTAGTTGAGTTTCATTCATCTTCTGCCAGACAAAACTCACCATGCCCTATTAATCAGGCAGTTTTATAAATAAATATAAATTCTATATGTCTTTTTTTTTTTAAATAAATTCATAAGCTCAAATTGTACTTTTCTCGTCGAAATAGCGCAAGATTTACACGACTGGATCACACACACACACACACACACACACATTCTAATTGCAGAATAAATAAACAGCTTATGAAAGTATATATGATTCTGGCTATACCACAGTCGAATGAAATCCAACTGGGTCAGAGCTGCATGTTATCACTTGGTTATAGTTACCAATTTTAAACCCAGTCTATGATATCTATCTAACTATCTATCATCTATCTATCTATCTATCTATCTATCTATCTATCTATCTATCTATCTATCTATCTATCTATCTATCTATCTATCTATCTATCTATCTATCTATCTATCTATCTATCTATCTTCTACTCTCTCTCTCTCCATCTCTCTCTCTCTCTCTCTCTCTCTCTCGCTATATATATATATATATATATATATATATATATGCGTATATATATATTTATATATATGCATATATTTATGAATGTGTATATATATATATATATATATATTATATATACCGGAGTAAACACATAATGTGAAACAAGGTGGAAAAAAGAGTACTCAAATACCAGTGGTAGAGTAATATGCTTTATTTTAAGCAGCAGAAAATTCAACAAAATCTGTTACTCTGAGTTTCTTGTTGCCGTTCATCAGACAGTTTTTGCTAGAATGGAACATATATATAAATTTATATATATGTTCCATTCTAGCAAAAACTGTTTGATGAACGGCAACGAGAAACTCAGAGTAACAGATTTTGTTGAATTTTCTGCTGCTTAAAATAAAGTATATATATATATATATATACAAAGAGCAATAAAGATTCAAGTTAATTTTAAAAATTTACTTGAATATGGTACCTAACTTAGATGCACCAAAAAAAACTATACTGATTTAACAATACAGTAATGTGGGTGATTATAAGCGAGAAAGAAGCAACAAGAATGGATAGGTTTTTAGTACGATCGTTTCATACAAGGACAGGTTTTATTAAAGTTGCAAAGATTACAGCATATAACGAGTCCCGTACTCATCAGCTAAAATACATGTAAGTTCTCTAGACATCCTAGTGTTTGAGGCTATACTCATGAAGTAATGTAGATAATTAAACAGATTTCTAAAGTTCATTAAAGTTCTTTAAAGAACTTTAATGAACTTTAGAAATCTGTTTAATTATCTACATTACTTCATGAGTATAGCCTCAAACACTAGGATGTCTAGAGAACTTACATGTATTTTAGCTGATGAGTACGGGACTCGTTTATATGCTGTAATCTTTGCAACTTTTATAAAACCTGTCCTTGTATGAAACGATCGTACTAAAAACCTATCCATTCTTGTTGCTTCTTTCTCGCGTATATATATATATATATTATATTATCATATAATATATATATATATATGTACATATGTATATATTCTCATATATTATTAAATAGTTCAAATGCTCTAATGGTGTGTTATATAACTCGTGTCATAAATAAATATTCTCCAGCTGAAGATCCTTTCCACTGAGTTGTTTCAAATTATCTCCCATAGATTATGATCTCTGTGTCTAATACTCACAAAGCTAGCAATCTGGCATTTCTGAGATATTTATTCTCAAAACAGTTCTATGTTTCTAGGCCAACTAATGTATAAATCTTGTACACTGGTGATTCTCCCATCACTATTTTGGCAAGGGCGATGGAGTCTATGTTCCACTGTCGCTTACAATCTGTTATTTTTTTTACTGGTTACAGTCACTGGACTGAGACAGGCTGGGGTACCACCTTCAACGCTTTCAGTCGATTATAGAGACATTTCTACTTATTTTACGCTTATTGACATAACACTGCTTTTTACCACCGGTATTCATAAACATATAAACATAAACACTGACAAGGACAAAGCTAGACGCACAAACACACACATATACACGCATATACATACACATACATGTGTGTATATTTACATACATACATACACACACATATATATATATAACATTTATATTTATATATATATATATATAACATTTATATTTATATATATATATATATATAACATTTATATTTATATATATATATATGTATAAATTTATAACAATATGTGTATGTGTGTGTATACACAACGCCCATCTGCATACATATGTGTATATAGATGCATGTGTATATTGTGTATGCGAGAACACGCACACACACACACACACACTCACACACATGCTCACACACACATGCTCATACACACACATACACAAGGTGGGACTGAAAAATTCCTGGCTTTAAGGGTATCATAAGAGTTCTTTTACAGGGCTTAGAAAAACTGAAAGATCACTGCAATAACTGCGAATCTGAGAGGGGAATATATTGCATAACATTATAATCAACTGTATTTTATTTTACCTGTATGCAGCCTAACCTTAATTTATCCAAAGCCAGGAACTTTTCAGCAGCCCCTCGTATAAAGAAATACACTACACACACATATCCGTACACATATCCATGATATATATAAATATATATACAGTCTTTTACGTTTCGAGCCTACGCTCTTCCGCAGAAAGGAACACAGAAAGAAACAAAGAGAGAAAAAAATCTGTTTAGTGAAGGAGAGGGAAGATATATATATATATATATATATATATATATATATATATATAATATATATATATATATATATAATATATATATATATATATTATATATATATATATGCGGTGTGGTGGTGGCAGTGGATCTCCGTCGACAACTAAGTGGATTTAGTTGTTTCGCCTGCTGAACAACCTGCTCCTGAATTAGTATGTGAATGACTGAACATTCCATAGACTCGTGTATCTTTAACATAATTCTCAAGCCGAACCAACGGGATACAATGCGTGACAAATCTGTGGAGTTTGAATTACAGGTACTTTAACCTATGGACTTCTATACAGTTTCCGTCAACCTACATTCATTCACAAATTATGGGTCAACGAAAGAGGAGATCCGAAGAGAGAGCAGCGCTACAGGAGAGAGAAAAATGCTTCGAGAATGTAACCTAAATGCTGTTAACAGATTTCAAGCTATCAACACCCGAGTAATTCCCGAAGTGATGCTCAGCAACTGGAAACTGAACGATATCAAGAATTTGGAAATCAAAACAAAATTAGGTGCCGATGAGCGGGTAGATAGGTCTGTAACTTGGCGTTTCAGGAAAAAGAAGCTGATAGGACATATTATAAAAAAAAAAGACTTAAAATAACTGGTGGCGTGGATTTGATTGACAAAACTAATTCAAGTCTACATTTGACTTAACAGCGAAAAAGAGAGAAATGGAAAGAGAAGGGCGAAGACGAGAGAGAGAGAGAGAGAGAGAGGGAAGAAAGACGGGCAGAAAGAGGGTAGACAGAGTGGTAGAAAGAAGGAGAGGGAAGGGATATATAGATACATATATATATATATATTATATATATAATATATATAATATATATCACTTCCCTCTCCTTCACTAAACACATTTTTTCTCTCCTTGTTTCTTTCTGTGTTCCTTTCTGCGGAAGAGCGTAGGCTCGAAACGTAAAAGACTTTTTCAATTCCCGAGCGTTAAACTAATACATCTGTTTGTTTTCTACACCACCTGTCTTCGTCTTTTGTTGTTTTCGTGAATTCTCTGTCTCTCTGTCTGTCTGTCTGTCTCTCTGTCTGTCTGTCTGTCTCTCTGTCTGTCTGTCTGTCTCTCTCTCTCTCTCTCTCTCTCTCTCTCTCTCTATATATATATATATATATATATAGAGAGAGAGAGAGAGAGAGAGACTACACAAGCATTCACTTGGTACACGTTTTTAGTTGAGTAAACTGGAGCAGAGTGAAATAAATTACCTTGCTCAAGGGCAACTTGCGACCCGAACAATGGAACACTCGACTTTATGCTTGTGAGCCTAGTACAGCTGATCAAATCTCACCTGCTTCGAAACCAGCAAGAATTGTGAAGGTTATGTGGTTATAATTTATGCGTTTGTTCCCGCTATGAGAGAGAGAGAGAGAGAGAGAGAGAGAGAGAGAGAGAGAGAGAAATAGAGAGGGAGAGAGTGAAAACGAGGAAGTGCAGGTATAGCTAATGTCTTTCGGATCATTCCCACAGTGACCTACCTTGAATATGACTTCTGCTATCGTTTCGTACTGGCCAATACTTTGTGAGTGGAACTTGGTTGATGGAAACTGTACAGAAGTCTGTTGTATATGTAGGCGTGTTAGTGTCTGTGTTTATATTGTTTCTGAAGTGACTCTTTATGTCCAGTAATTTTGTGGCTTAACAAATAGCAAAGGGTAAAATTAGTACTTTTCTGAATTAAGTTATGTGGTCAATATGATTAGTTAAAACCGTGAAGGCAGTTCACCGACATGTCTGCGGTCTTGTGTCTGGCTAAAGGCAGTAAACGAAAAATATGAGAATTAAAGAATGCTCTAAAAAGGAGAAAAAAATACGAGGTAAATCAGCTTCTTCTCGATTGTTCTTGAGCTCAGATCAACAGCTTTCTTTTTCTGTTAATATCCAGAAATTTAGGAACGGATCCATGCTGCCTTTCCAAACTCGTAACTTTCGTCTATTTTTCTGCAGATTTACTAGAGGGCGGGTTTTATTCCTGCAGCCATATCATACATTTCAACTGGTACTTTGATAAATTGTCTGGATAATAGTCTGGAAAAGTTTTTTCCACACTATTCCTGAAACCGTATTTTTTTCCGAAGAAAGGCAACAGAGCATTCTTCACACCGGCGAGCTGGCAAAAACGTTAGCACGCCGGGCGAAATGCTTAGCAGTATTTCGTCTGCTGTCACGTTCTAAGTTCAAATTCCGCCAAGGTTGACTTTGCCTTTCATCCTTTAGGGGTCGATTAAATAAGTACCAGTTACGAACTGGGGTCGATATAATCGACTTAATCCGTTTGTCTGTCCTTGTTTGTCCCCTCTGTGTTTAGCTCCTTGTGGGTAATAATGAAAGAGCATTCTTCACACCGGCTTCGAGTGATAGCCGAATCGTTCCTACATATACTAACAGCCGTTCATCATAATTCATCAATACTAATTTTCGAACACTGAACGAGCGTGAACGAAATTGTGTTGGACGTGAGTCATCTTTGAGCTAGCGAACATCGGTTATTACAGAGCTGGTGAACGTTTCCAACAGCAAAATATATTCTTAATTCTCTCTCATACTTGTATTATGGAATCTTCAAAAGTTACTGCATTTATCTAAAGCTCCTTCAGATACAAGCCCTCACGTCTTATAGCTGTTACCTTATCAGGACACTCCCAAATAAACGTTATCATTTAGATTTTCGTAGGGGTCAAATATGTATGATGAGTAGAACTATCTTCGTTGGTGTGATTAGTTAGCTCGTTATCAGTTACATTCACATTTAAATCTGCATGTTTCTTGATTTATCAAGTGATAAGATCATTTACTTCTAATCACTACGCCCTTTACTAACAGAACAGATTGATTAATTTATCTCTCCAGCCTGGGACCCGTATGTGTATGTAGGTGTGTGTGTGCATGTATGTGTGCATTAGATACACCACACACAAGCGGGAATATTTCGTAAATGTAATGAGAGAACTTATTCATGTAAGTTTTAGCAAAGGGCTCAACAGAGCAAAAATATTTCAAATAAAATAAAATATATTGTTGACATGTTAACAATAAAGCCGGTCTCTTGTATAAATACAGATAAATTCTAGATATTTTCAGTAGAATCGATACATTTTCTGGTGATGGTATGCCAGCAAATTCTATATAAACACCAACTTATCACAAACAATAACAGAGAAATGAATCCGAGAGGGAAACTAGCTTTATACACGCTGATTGTGCCATAAAATAATACCAAATTCTATCGAGACCAACCGAAAAATCATAAACTTCTCATACAGCTTTCTGTATGCCTGTTGATGATATCCTGATATGTTTGTATAATCTCTAGATTATACAATCTCTTGAAAAAATTGCCTGTATAATGTACCTTGCTATATTTTTCATGTATCTATGAAGTCATTCTAAATGTATGTATGTGTGATCACATCGTACACACACACCACACACATTAAAACTGCATTACTGAATATAATGCAAAAGTGGGAATAACTTTTTAGTTGATATGATATTCAAATTGCACATGTGGCCAGTGTAATTATTTCCCTATAACATAGACTCCATCGAGTTCTGTGTTGAACTCAGTTCTCGAATCATCTTTGAGAAAATCTATGTGTGCATTGTTGTACCCCTTCATCACTACCACTTTTACATCGTGTTTGCTATCATGTCGTTGTCCCCCAAATTGTCCTTCATTGGACTGACGAGATAATAGGTGAAGGATGCCAGTTCTGGGCCGTACGGTAAATGAAGGAAGCAGTAACTATACAATTTGCTGATCGCCTGATTTATGGCTAAAGATGTATTTGGTCATGCAGTGTTGAAATGAAAGTGAATTGTTTTCAGATTCTTTTTCAATCTCTCCCTCCTAAGAGCTTTTCAGTATCTCAATGTACCATTCACTGTTCACGGTATAGACATGTTCCAAAAAACTAAGGAGAATGATACCTTTATGACCCCAACAAAATAGTCACCATAACATTCTGTGTAGATCACAGGATCTTTTTATTTTCTGAGGTCTTAGACTGAGATTTTGTTTCTAGATCTTAAACATACAACACACATCATCCTCTATCACCAGATCGAAAAAATCTGTCTCTATTGGCTTCAAACCCTTCTAATAGATCAAAGCAGACTTCCACATTTCCCGCTTTCAAATTGGAAATACCGAAGTACCCCCATTGCACACACTTTCCGATACTCAGAGTCTTCCGTCATCTTTTGTAAAGCAGTGTGACTGCAGTCTAGTTGTGCAGCACACTCTCGGATTGTAACTTGTCAGTCTAGTCACAGGTGATTCTTGTCAGTGGTTGCAGTTGGTGAATACCCACGACAGGTTTGTTCTCCATGCTGGTTTTGCTTTCTTTTAACTTTATTATCCATCTCTACACATTACTTAGTGATGTCATCTCCGTAAACAAACTGTAGCCTTCTATGGGTGTCGGATACTTTGCACCGTTTTTCAAGAATTCAAGTATTGCATGTTGTTTCCAGTTGAAACCTATTATTTACCTACAATGAAGAACATATGTACTAACATGCGTAATTTCAACGACCTATGTCACTAAATAAAAAGACATGCCTACTGTTGCATTACTTTTGAACAGTATCGTGTGTGTATGTATGTATGTATGTGTATGTGTGTATGTATATATGTATTTATATGTGTATGTATGTATGTACGTGTGTATTTATGTGCGTATGTATGTGTGCATGGGTATATATGTGTGTGCGTATGTATGTGTATATATGTGTATATGTATATATATATACACACATATATATATTTATATGTATATGTATGTGTATAATATATATATATATATATACATGCATATTTTCTTGTTACCACTTTCATCCTCCGCAAAAGATTCAAAATTTTATTTAATTTGCTTTGCGGGTAGGATTGTTTCATTGAAGTCGCGTCTTGTCCTTGCTTTCGAACTGTGCAGTAGATGAAACAGGGACAACTGAAGAAGGGGAATATTATTTATGCTGTATGTCTCGCTTCTCTGTTTGTTTTTTTTTTTTTTCGTTGTTCGAAAAAATGTTCGTTTCTATGTTTTTGTTTTCATGTTTTCGTTTCTCATTGTGTTCAACGTTTTTTTGATATCCTGTACCCATATACGCATGTATATATACATATAGATGTAGGTATGTACATATATGTATATATTTATATTATATATATATATATATATATATATATCTGTGTGTGTGTGTGTATGTGTGTGTGTGTGTGTGTGTGTGTGTGTGTGTGTGTGTGTGTGTATGTATGTATGTACACCATGCACAAATATAAGAGATTCTAAGAAGACTGGTAGTGGTCTGGTTTGGCAATACATACTGTATTGTTTGTTTGCAGAGCTATCATTATTGATATGTGAACAGAAATGACTTTGCAGACATTATTTATATTATTTACTCTTGTCTATCTCCACTACCCTTTCAAATCCCAGCAACGTTTCGTTTTGTTATCATCTCTTTGGAGTCTGTTGAATGTGTACCGTACCAGTAATATACAGGTTTGACTTAAACGACAATATCTCTCCCATAAATATTCTAGCAAACCTTTCCCGATAAACAACAGTATGCATACACTGTAAACATACTTATTATTTAGAAGTATTTATAGTGAAACAATATAAGACGCGACATTGTGATTAAGGAGGTTATATATACATACATATTTACTGAAAGACACAGACACAAACACACAAATACACATGTCTATATGCATGTGCTGTGCATCAAGTGCATTTCTGCCCGTGAATTCTCAGATCTAAACATGCACCTTTCTTCACTTCAGTACAAGCACATGAACAAGATTGTCTCTACACTTCCCTTCAAGGGTATAAAGACGTATAAGGCGGCGAGCTGGCAGAAACGTTAGCACGCCGGGCGAAATGCTTAGCGGTATTTCGTCTGCCGCTACGTTCTGAGTTCAAATTCTGCCGAGGTCGACTTTGCCTTTCATCCTTTTGGGGTCGATTAAATAAGTACCAGTTACTCACTGGGGTCGATGCAATCGACTTAATCCGTTTGTCTGTCCTTTCTGTGTTTAGCCCCTTGTCGATAGTAAAGAAATAGGTATAAAGACGTATGTCAAGTGAATACATTTTAAATGGGAATCTGCACTGATTTGTTGATTCATCTCACAAAAAACTAAAAGTATTTTTTATATATATATTTTCAACTCCCGCTACTAAAATGAGTATTTACTGTAATGGTAAATACTCATTATCTTGTATCTCTGCCTCTACAATAGTTGATCTTGCGTCTTGATAGATATAACCAATATTTGATAAGTAGAGTGAAATGCAGGATCTACAAAAGGACCCTGTACGCTGCTGCTCAATCGGCTAAAATTATGAACCAAATTTTCCTCAAATTACATCATGACCTCTTTAAAAAATGAGGAATATGCTGAATAATATAATTGTAGATCCACCAAGTTTAAATAAAAGATGATGTCACAAGTGGAATACCTTTAACTAGAAATTTTCATGAGCTCTGCATCAGCACCGAAACCTGGAGTCTTATACCAGTCAGGCTGTCCTTTAATTGCAGCTTGGCCCTTTTCCCTCATGGGATATGGATTAAGTAGCGTCAACATTTCAACTAACTAATGGAACTATATATAGTTAACAAATATATGGTATGACAGTAAAGTCGAAGAGCTTGATTCAGACTCACTGCATGGTGCTTTGAGCAAGTATCTTTCACCAAGGCCGCGGGTTGTTCAATGCACTGTGGATATGATATATTGTATTTGTGTATATATATATATATATATATATCTATATATATATATATATTATATACACATACATATATATATATCTATATATATATATATACATATATATATATATAATATATATTATATATATATATATATATATATAATATATATATATATATATATATATATATATATATATATATATATATATATATATATGAATAAAAAATGGAGTTAACGCAGGTGTAAACAAATATTTTTACGTTCGACACATGTTTCGAAAATTCCACTGATACTATTCAAAAGAATAAATGGTATGAACAATGCAATCTTCTCTTTGCTGCCCTGGTAACTATTTATTTATTTTTCCGTGTTAATTGTTAACAAGGTAAAAATACACTCATCTATTTATATATATAATATAATATATATATATATATATATAATATATATATATATATATATATATATATAATATAAGGTGTGTAATAATATGGCACAAAGGAATCTAAAAATCTAGGTTTCGGTGATGTAGCAAGTCTACAGTGGTAATGGTAATATGTATTTAAAATAATTCGAGTCGTGGCAATCCCATCTATTACTGACACATAGTGTATCGAAGACTACATTCTCCAGTGCGTGTTTACTATGTGTTTGTGTTTAGCAGTAAGAAAGATTGGTTTCAAACTTCGAAAGAGTGAAGTAAATCGATTGAAGTAAATCGGTGAAGTAAATCGGCGCAAGAGTGACTGTGTGGTAAGATTACTCAAGTGCTCACTGGTACTTATTTTATCGACCCCGAAAGGATGACAAGCAAAGACAACCTCAGCGGAATTTGAACTCAGAACATAAGGATGGATGAAATGCCGCTCAGCATTTTGCCTGGATTGCTAACGATTCTGCCAGCTCGCCGCCTTAGAAGTATGTAATATTGATATGTCAAATAATATGGAAAGCAAAATTACTTATATTGTTTATAGCCTCACTGCTTTTGCAGAAGTAAACATGGATTACAAGCTGATGAGTCGGAAGTTCAAATTTGCTACATGTATTTCATAGTATTTCCAGCTAGATGAACTAAAGATACATATTTTACTGTAGTTGCGGCTTGTTAATGTCACATACACGTGTCACTTCCGAAACGAAATCGAATCAGCCAGTCTGAAGTATATAGAGTTAGTTTATCCACTATACACCGGTTTGCAAAGGCGCAGCATCAGCGGAGTAAAATTCTAATTATGCAATAGAAGTAGCTCTATAGTAAAAACTTTACAACAGACTGGCTGATTCGATTTCATTTCAGAAGTGACACAAGTACCACAACTACAGCAAAATACGTACCCGGCGCTCTCGCGGTGACTTCTGGGACGATTTCGTTTTGCTGAATTATATTGTGTTTTTTAACCCTACACGTCTTTACAGGTATTTTTCCGGACGAAAACCGCAGCTTTTTTACTATAAAGTTACGTCCTCTTACTTGTATGATTCGGGAACGTCAGCTCAGACTGTTTGGTTATGTTGCGCGATTTTTCGAGATGGATCCTACGTACCGTGTTCTCTTCTCTGAGGATCCGACTGGGGTGACGACTCTTGTCGGCCGGCCACATGCTACACGTTCGCGGTGCACGAGAAAATATCTCGGTGAGATGGAGACTGACTGCATACTACTCGGAGGCCAAGAGTAGCAAGAGCATTTTTGTTTTTTGCTATGCATGCTGAAATTATCACCACATTTATTATTATTATCATCATCATTATTATTATTATTATTATTATTATTATTATTATTATTATTATTATTATTAGTATTATTATTATCATTATTACTATTATTATTATTATTACTATTATTATTATTATTATTATTATTATTATTACTATTATTATTATTATTATTATTATTATTGTTATTATTATTATTATTATTATTGCTATTATTATTATTATTATTATTATTATTATTATTATTATTATTATTATTGTCATCATCATCATCATCATCATCATCATCATCATCATCATCATTATTATCACTATTATTAAGGCGACGAACTTGTAGAATCCCTTGCATGTTGCCGAAATTGCGTTCTAGTTTCACATTCTGGAGAAGTCGCATTTACCCTCCATTTTTTCGAGGTCAATAAAATAAGCGCTAGTTGGACACTAAGGTCGATGTAATCCAATATTCCTATCCCCACCACAAATTTTAGGCTTTCTGCCTCTAACAAAGAATTATTAATAGAAAAGCTTTAATTTGTGTGAAGTGAGTATATTACAAGTTAAATATGGATTTTATAAAGTACTTCTAAAACATGATAGTATTTAAATCAAACATCCTTCTTAATATGTTTCTGTTTCTCAATGATATTAACCTTCAAATATATATTTCTTTTTTCGGTCTATATGTCTTACATTATTTCTATAGGATCTGACTTGTCAAAAAAAAAAAAAAAAAAAAAAAAACCCCAAAAAAGACGAATGCACAATCCTTTATATTTAAAACTTGCATTAATGCTGGTTTTATCTGTAAGCTTTTGTGTGAACTTAGAATACTTTCAGTTTCACAGACAATATTAATACCATCCATAACTAATTCTATTACTCTATTTTTCCACGGGGAAAATAGTATTACTTTTCTTTGTTGTACAAACTCACAATCTCTCTCTCTCTCTCTTTTTCTCTCTCCCTCTCTCTACCACACTTTCTCTCTCGCTCTCTTACTCGCGCTCTCTCGCTCTCTTACTCGCGCTTACTCACTCACTCACTCACTCACTCACTTCGCTCGTTCAGTGTCTGCCTCAGTCTCTGTCGTTATCCCTTTCCCTCTCTCTCTCATATGTATGTATGTATGTATGTATGTATGTATGTATGTATGTATGTATGTATGTATGTATGTATGTATGTATGTATGTATGTATGCATGCATGCATGTATGTATGTATGTATATATAGATAGACAGACAGATAAATAAATACATAGATAAACACAATATGTGCATATACATATATATATAAATATATATAGATATACACACATGTATATATATGTGCATATATATAATGTACATATTTACATTATTCATATATGTATAGAATATGTATATATATATACACACATGAGTATATATACACATATATATATATACACACACGCATAAGTATTTTGTATATGTGTATATTCTTTTATTCTTGTTTCATTCAGTCAACTGACTGTGGCCACGCTAGAGCATCGCCATTTACTCGAAAAAGTCGACCTCTGAACTTATTCTTTGTGAGCCCGTTGCTTATTCTATCGGTCTCTTTTGCAGAACCGCTAAGTTGCGGGGACGTAAACGCACCAACATCGGTTGTCAAGTGATGGTGGTGGAGGACAAACACAGACATAAACACACACACACACACACACACACACACACACACACATATATATATATATATATATATATATATATATATATATACATACATATATATATACATACATGCATACATATATATATACAAGACGGGCTTCTTTAGGTTTCCGTCTACAAAATCCCTCACAAGGCTTCGATCATCCCGAGGCTATAGTAGAAGACACTTACCCAAGGTACAACGCAGTAGGAATGAACGCAAAACCATGTGGCTGGGACGCAAGCTTTTTACCACACAGCCACGTCTGTGCCTGTATATATATATATCTTTTTTTATATCTATCTATCTATTTATCTCTCTCTCTCTCTCTCTCTCTATATATATATATATATATATATATATATAGACATACATACATACATTTGAAACATATTAACATCTATGCATACATGTAACAACGTACGTATATGCGCACATAGCATGTGTTCACATACGCACGCACAAATCGACACACACGCACCACAAACACCACAGACACACAGACATGTATACAACCACACACATTGTCTATGCATAAATGCACGCATGTACGTGTGTGTGCGTGGGATGCATCCTCAATTATAATTCGTTCAATGTCCTTGGGCGACTGAGTGACAGGGTGAAACGCTGAAGTTGTTGTTGATGGATGCTTTAAATATAGCTGAATATTGTAGGCGATGCCTTTTCTGGTTTTGTTAAGGCATTATAAGAATAGGAAAAAAAATGATTATATTCACACACAATCCAAACGTGTATCCAAGAGCGCGTTTTTGTCGTTCACTAGCACTAAAGAGAGAGACGCTCCTGGGAAAACCTGCAGACGCTTGCAGAAATCCAGCTGTACCACTTGACAACCCTTCTTGCTTTTTCAGTGTCTCTTTAACTGAAGAACTAGTCCCAGCCAAAACCCCTGGACTTTAACAGAACCCTCCATCCAATAATAGAAGCTGCCGCTGCTGCTGTGCTGCTGTTGGCCAGAATGCATTTGCGTCACCATGTTTCAGTGACAAGCCCATCGAATCGTCCCGGTTGATACGGGCCTCGTAATTTTCTGCTACTTTTCCAATAGAGTGCTGACTACCTCGATTTCTGAACTTTTGATACCTTGGGGTTGACATGGTACGCGATTGCAGAACGACAATCTTGTTTGAGTGGAATGCCACTTAATTTCTAACTCTGTTGCAGTTAGTCAAGTACCAAAACATAGAGGATAGAGATGAAATAAGCGTCACCGATGAGCCAAATGTGCCATGCAAAATGGTTCCAAAAAAATTGTTGCTAAGGTTAAACCCCGGTACAGACACTGTGGTATATTGTAATCATGTCATCTCTGAAGACTGGAACAAAACTGAATTCTCCTAGGGCCGTCGCTATGTTGCGATATCTAACCTAATTGTAAACTTCGACTTGATCCAAATTGATGAGTGTCTCATCGAAGCCAGATGTATTGTTGACCCACCTACAATGTATTGCACCCGACGTGGACAATGGGGATCAAATTTTTGCGTCTTCCACTATTTTGTGTCTGCCAACATTTTGTCTAACACCTTTACTAAGATCTTCAACACTTCATTTGACAAAGTTATGAGCCTGAGTTGTTTATCTCTTGTTCGAATTCGTTACTATCTCCCGAGACGAAGACTGGTGACACACTGTTGAATCGGAATAAACTTGGTCTGCCGCAGCTGCAGTGGAAGCTGCCATGTTTATAGCGAGCAGTGTGGGATATGGCAAATGGCAAACCATCCACTCATGAATAATTTGCCCAGCACACACCGGCTTTTATGGATGAAAAGCAAAGTCGACCTTGGCGGAATTTGAACACAGAACGTAAGGACGGATGATATACCGCTAAGTATTTTGTCCGGCGTGCTAACTACTCTGCCCACTCGCCACACTACTACTACTACTACTACTACTACTACTACTACTACTACTACTACTACAACTACTACAGATGATGATGATGATTTATACTGTAGATACAAAGCCTGAAATTAGGGGTAGGGGCTTTGTTGATTAAATCGACTCCAGTTACTTATTTCATCAAACCCAAAAGGATTAATGACATAGTCGACCTCGGCGGAATTTGAATTCAGAACGTAAAGACGGACGAAATGCCGCCAAACATTTTGTCCGGCGTGCTAACAATTTTGCCAGCTTTCCTTAATAATAATAATAATAATAATAATAATAATAATAATAATAATTATTATTATTATTATTATTATTACTATTATTATTATCATTATTATTATTAAGATGGAAGAGGAGGGGAAAAGAAGACATCTGTTGTAAGAAATGAATAAGTTATGAAGAATGCGCATCAAACGAAAGAATGAACCTAGATTTATAACTTAGAAATAGCGAACAATTAATCCTCCAATATGTAACATCGGCTGCCAGTTTAGATTAGAATATCATAGAGAAGGAAAGCTGTTTATTTTGTTGTTGCTGATACCACGAGGGAAAAAAAACTGTTTATGGCTTCTGTTTTATTTTTAGAACTCTGTTCGCATTTTGTAATACCCCTTCCACTGATAATTTCCTTCATATTTTTGTATTATTTTACTTCTCTTTAGTGTAGAATGTCGACTCTCTGCAATCAACCTGAAATACCTGATGTTTTATCAATCATGCCATATTATAAACTCATTTCAAGAAAGTCTTTTTTACTTTTGTTTTTTTTATTTAATCGTTTTTATAAAGGAAAAAGGAAAAAGAATAAATTTAGAATCAAATTTTGAAACATAAGCATATAATGCCGGATTTACAGGTGAATAAAAATGAAAGGTTGCGACATATGCCAAAAAGTTGAACGACAGAAATGTAACATATCAAATGAGCAATTAGAAGACTTGTGGGCTTGTGTGGTTGGTTCACTAGATTCTTATTGCTGCAATAAAGCGGCTGCTCTGTAACATAAACTAACATTAAGATCACTTGACTGAGCAACAGCATCACCTTTTTAATACAAGGAAATGTGTTGAAAAACATACAGTCATATTTTAGAATAATATACTACATGTTGAGTTCCAAGAAAAACTAGTTTCAAATTTTTAACCCAAGGCTAGCAATTTCGGGAGTGGAGATAAGTCGATTACATCGACCTTAAGTGTTCAACTGGTACTTATTTTATCGACCCGAACGGACGAAATGCAAAGTCGGCCTCGGTGGAATTTGAACTGAGGGCACAAATTCGGACGAAATGTCGCTAAGCATTTTGCCCGGCGTGCTAACGATTCTGCCAGCTCACCGTTTTAAGTTCCAAGAAAATTAATGCTGATGCATATACATGATGGACTCTTGTCTCGTACAACAAAAAAAAAAAGGTGGTAGTGATTGAAATGATAATCGTAAATTATATTCAGTTAAAATTTTTCTGTCATTAATTAGCAATGTCGAAATGTCCTGAACCCATTATATTTTATTTTTCCCTTCCTATCTAAAACTAATTCAATAAACAATCGTGAATTAGAACAATGATGTTCGCTCAGTCACACACACACAATAAAAACGTCGGGTGAATTAGACTAAATCACTTAATGCGCCCGCTAACATATATAAACCCCACTGCTAACTTGAACAACGTAAACCATACTTCCACACAGACTATCTCAAGTGCTTCATTCTACTTAACTTGATTCCCCTTCACAACTTCAGTAGATTCACATCACAAAAAGCAAATACAAAGAAGATAGAAGAAAGGGGGAAAAGATGTAAGTTACTAAATTCTGAGCGTGTGTGGTATCTATCTATCTATCTATCTATCTATCTATCTATCTATCTATCTATCTATCTATCTATCTATCTATCTATCTATCTATCTCCATCTATCTAATTAATTCAGTCTGACTATCAATTCAATTATCTATGAATAAAAATATATATCTAATATATCTACAAATTAGTATGAATACATATACACCCACGCACACACACTCACAGTGACATATACTCACACACACATATACAGCATACATATACAGGAATGTGCATATATGGGTGCGTGTGTATACACACACACATACAAAATACATATACATATGTACATACATACATACACACTAAATATATACAGGTGATGGGTGTGTGGGTTTTATGTATTTATGTATATGTGTACATCGACGTGTGTATATAAACGTCCCTGGAAGTAATCACAGACAGCTACTTCAGACTGTCAGGAATTACTAACGACTAATAAAAACACATTTTAGCATAGATATCACAACTGTCCAATGCCTTGAATTCTCTGCATGCCTCTTGTTAAAGAATAAAAGCAATGGAATGACAATGACAACGTCCAACCAAATACCAGTAACTATTTCTAGTGTTGTTATGCCCTTCATATTTAAGCTCATTCTAAAACAGAATATTGTATACGTCCCACTGATTCATAATTTGCTTTCGTGTGAAGTATACTTTAGAGGGTGTATATCTAAAAACCCCATTCATCTCGCTGGAAGTACTGAGCAGTACCATTTTCATGCCTTACACGTCGCCCAAAAGATTCTTGGACGCTTCTTTTCATAAACCCACGCTATATTGTCTGACCTGGCATAGTCAACTTGAACATTATTGCATCTGTTCTCAAATGCAACCCCGTCATAAAGAGTTGTATATGTGCAAAATTGTTTGGTTATGATCTGTGTCACACACACACACACACACACACACACACACACACACACACACACCACACCTTTGGAAATGCTCAGTGTTTGTTCAACGCTGTATGAAATTGATCAAAAATAATATCCATTCTAAACGGTTCTATTTTCCACAAGTTGGCAAGTGGATTTAAATCGAGCTGTTGATGTACCGTGTGGGACAGATCCAGCTATCAGCCGAATCTATTCGGAAGATTGCCTTACTGTATTTCATTGATCAGGGAGGACAATAGGTTTTCTTCTGTCTGGTGTTTGTGGTTAAAGAGTTTGTCTGAAAAGATTCAGCATCAATACTGTTGTTTTCAGACAAGTTCTCCTCTTTTTAATGCAACACTTGGAAAGTATGATTTTGGTTGGAAGAGAAATTCTGCTCTTCGGTCAGTTTGCGGAAAGTGGGGTTAAATTAGCATTTCTGTCCCGAATGAATAGGTAAAATCTCAGCAGTAGATCGATGACCATAATTTGGGAATCAATTTTCTAGGTAGAAAGGATATTCCTGGATATGTGAGATTCTCAACTTTTCACATATTTTGTTTACTGTGTCTTTTTATTATATATATAATTTGCCCTTGTGACAAAGATTTAGTATTTGCCAGGATTGTGCGTTGCACAAAATACCTGGTGGTATTTGTTTCAGCTCTTCATGTTATAGATTCAGATAAAACCGAAATCAACCATACCTTTTCCCTTTGCGGAGTCGATCGAATAAAGTCCTAGTAATTCTATTAAGGTCGATTTCATCAATTAATGGCCTTCCCCCAAATTTCAGGCCTTTTATCCAATAATAGAAACATCTATTATTATTAAGAAGAGGGTTATTTCGCTCCCGCCCCCATCGCTACGTCGACTTTGCCTCTCATCCTTTCGGGGCCGATAAATTGTCAGGTACACACTGGGGTCGATGTAATCAACTAGTCCCCTCGCCGCAAACTTCAGTCCTTGTGCCTATAGTAGAGAGGATTGCTTCTACTCTAGGCACAAGGTCCTAAATTTCTGGGGAGGGGGGGGGCAGTCAATTAGATCGACTCCAGTACGCAACTGGTACTTAATTTATCGACTCCGAAAGACTTGGAATGATTTTCCTTCTCATCGGTTAACATCATTTATGAATTCATACCAAATGATGAAAATATGAACACCGTCTATTTTATGAATCCCCCCACCCACTAGTGACGCTTCCTCGACTAATTTTGTTAAGTATTTCGTATTTTGAGAACTTGAATTTAATAATTTTGTCAGAAGTCACTCTATCGCAGTCCATCATTGTGAGTTGTGATGTAAAAACCCGATATACAATTAATATTGCACCTGCAAAAGGCGGCGAGATGATAGAATAGTTATCAAACCAGACAAAATACTTAGCGGCCTTTCTTTCGGTTTTACGTTCTGAGTTCAAATTCCGCCGAGGTCGACTTTGCCTTTTATTCTTTAGGATCAATAAAATAAGTACCAGTCAAGTACTTGGGTTCACGTAAGCGACTGGTTTCTCCCAAACTTTCAGGCCTTGTACCTATAATGGAAGGGGGTTGGTAAATTAAGTACCAGTTGCGTACTGGGGTCGATCTAATCGACTGGCCTCTTCCCTCCAAATTTCTGGCCTTGTGCCTAGAATAGAAAAGATAACAAAATGTTTTCGCTTCAAACCCGAACATTCGCTTTCTATAGTTTCTGTTTGTAACTCTAGAAAATCAAATATTCCCGTTTTTATCTGTTATCAGACTGCAGTGGATACCAGCCATTCACGAAATAATAGCCACGATATGGTTCAATCATTAAAAAATAAATTACTTCCAAATGTCCAAGAAATGAGATGTCTCCATAAAATGACCGACACCTGTTCTTACTATAAGGATCAGTATTCCTTTTATTACTATAAGGATCATTCAAAAGCAGAACGTAGCGACGGTTGAAACAGAGTAGTAATAATAATAATCCTTTCTACTATAGCTACAGAGCCTGAAATTTTTGGGGAAGGGACTAGTCGATTAGCTCGACCCCAGTACGTAACAGGTACTTAATTTATCGACCCCGAAAGTCAACATCGGCGAAATTTGAACTCAGAACATAAAGACAAACGAAATAGCGCTAAGCATTTCGCCCGACCTGCTAACGTTTCTTATTTCTTTATTGCCCACAAGGAGCTAAACATAGAGGGGACAAACAAGGACATACAAAGGGATTAAGTCGATCACATCGACCCCAGTAAATAACTGGCACTTAATTTATCGACTCCGAAAGGATGAAAGGCAAAGTCGACCTCGGCGGAACCTGAACTCAGAACATAACGGCAGACGAAATACCTATTTCTTTACTACCCACAAGGGGCTAAACACAGAGGAGACAAACAAGGACAGACAGACGGATTAAGCTGATTATATCGACCCCAGTGCGTAACTGGTACTTAATTTAGCGATCCCGAAAGGATGAAAGGCAAAGTCGACCTCGGCGGAATTTGAACTCAGCACGTAAAGACAGACGAAATACTGCTAAGCATTTCGCCCGGCGTGCTAACGTTTCTGCTAGCTCACCGACTTGGGTGGGGATTGAATATTCTTTTCGTCTCTAGGCACAGGGTCCGAAATTTTGGAGGAGGGAGCCAGTCGATTAGATCGATCCCAGTACGTAACTGGGTGGAGATTGAATATTGAATAAAGAATAGTTAAGTTTGGGAAAATATGGTCTAAAAGAAATTTATCCATGCTAAATATGATCTCCGAAATTACCATATAATGTTAGCTCTATTTCTTGAAATGATGTTAACAGCACTGAAAAATTTGGTACTTTTTGAACGTCTCTTGGAAAGATTTTAATAGAATGAAATAAATGCTACTCAGCATAAAAACTAAAGATAGGTGGATATTAAACAATGAAGCTGACGGAATGACAAGCGTGGATACTGGAAATTTTCGCCCTCCCAAAGCTGATATGACCTGCTCACGAAAACCTGAGGCAAAAAGACTTACTGTTTCAGCATGTCAATCGTTCGGCCGATGGATCCATTTAAATGTAATGAAACGTCAGACAACGGTGACGTTAATTGGCCAGTACGACTTGATGACCTTTCACCGTTGATATAGAATCAAAGGAATTGTCGACTACCTCGTGAAAAGGTCATTCAAATATTGGAGATTATCATCATTATTTTCATGCATACGGGGGTCGGCTCTACCACCACCACCATCATCATCATCATCATCATCATTTCATTATCTTCATCATCGTTGTTACCACCACCACCACCACCACCACCACCACCATCATCATCACTTTACTCATTTGTAACAAGATCAAGTGTATTAGTTGCAATGAACATATGAAGACAATTCTATAGTCAGCGGAAGATAGTCATTCAGCATCCCTGTTTGCGAAGTTGTAATTATTATTTTGGGCCGAGAGGAAGCTGTGCCTGAAGTAGTGTCGGGTAGAGGTGATCAGCACGTATATCGTTTCGGTGATGTACTACATCTTGACATTGGTGCCATGTCTGTGGAAATATGGACTGTCTCAGAGCTTTCTGCCCACACAACAAAAAAAGAAAAGAAGAAGGAAAGGCTCTTTACTGTTGCCAAAACCATTGCTACAAAAGCAGCAGCAGCAGTGTGCAATAACAGAAGCAGCACGATAAAAAAAAAAGAGCTACAACAGCAGCATCTGTACCAATGTGAACGATAGCAGCAACAACAACATCAACGCACCACCTACAATCGCAGTAGAAACTGTGGAAACAGTAACAGCTTTAGCCCTCATCGACTCTTTAAATTTCACTTGAAAAAAGGTGAGCGTTGAGAGGGAGGTGCTGCTGATCAGTAAATTTTTTGAAAGGTGAGTGAATGGGATGCGTCAGACAAAATGCTTAGCAGCATTTCTTCCGTCTTCACGTCCGGAGTTCAAATTCCGCCGAGGTCGACTTTGCCTTTCATTCTGTCGAGGCCGATGAAATAAGTACCACTCAAGTACTGGGGTCGATGCAATCGACCAGCCCCTTTCCCCTAAAATTTCAGACCTTGTGCCTATAATAGGAAGGATTATTATTATTATCATTGCTTTTGCTGCAGCTGTTGTTGTCACTGTCGTTGTCGTTTTTGTTATATTATTATTATTATTATTGTTATTATTATTATTATTATTATTATTATTATTATTGTCATTATTATCTTCTTTCAATTCAGTTTCCATTTCTTGCCGAGTGTCTTCCTGACACCAAGCGCAGAGAAACAGGAGGCCATTAAAATAAACGCACCAGATTGTTCATTTACAAAGTCATATGATAAAGAAAACGGGGACGAAAGACAGAGAGAAAAAGGAAAAATATAAAAACGTAAATAAAAAAAATAACGGAAGAAAAGGTAAGAAAATTCGGTGACAATAATCTTCTCAGTCCGTATGACGTACCAGTTAAGGCAATCTTTTGCACTTCCTGCAAAGATGGTAAGCCAGGGATCATTCTTAAATAATTTTGAGCTCCTTTTTTGATCGTTCGAAATGTTCCTACAATAACTGGTATTGTAGCCCTCTTGAGATGCCACATCTTTTCGATTTCGATCAGCAAATCTTTATATCTTCTGAGATTATCAAATTCTCTTGCCGAGATATTATGGTCACAGAGTATGCTCATGTCAATCAATAAACAGACTTTATTATTTGGCCTTCCATAATAATATCTGGTTTATTTGCTTTGGTGGTCCGTTCTGTACATACGGGAAAGTCCCAAAGAATCATTACATTTTCTCCCTCAGTTACAGAAGTTTTGATTTTA
The DNA here is from genome assembly GCF_006345805.1 of Octopus sinensis. Lineage (NCBI taxonomy): Eukaryota > Metazoa > Mollusca > Cephalopoda > Octopoda > Octopodidae > Octopus > Octopus sinensis. Next base: position 86,416,966 of record NC_042999.1, read on the forward strand.
TAATGCCGACACATGTCCAATGTAGATATTGGCCAGCTCTGTCAATGTCTTGATTTGTACTCTACAGGTGCTAAAACCTTACACTCAGAGATTAGGTGGTCCACTTTTTCAATCCCATCGTTGTAGTATCGGCACCTTGGGTCAACTCCATTTTTCATCACATTGGCTTGATAGTTCGGGGTCAATAAACTCTGATCGTGAGCAACCAGGATAAAGCCTTCACTGTTGGGTGTGCTTCTGGTCTACATAAGCTTGTTTGCTACAGGCCACATATTTGCCATGCAGAGGTTTTTGTTTCCACCTTTCACCCAAATGTTCGAACGCATTTTGCTTTGCTATTGATTTCACCTTCTTTGCAACTACAGTTGCCGCATTTCCATCATGCTGTTCAGCTTGGGTATTATGCATAAACACACTAGCAAATTTTTTGCTCTCCTTCATAACAGAATGAAGCTTCTTACGTCTCTCTTGGTTTTCAACGAGATTTAGTATCCAGTCGTTAGATGTTGGAACATAGTTTGCCAGTCCAATTGTGGTGGTTTTGTTAAAGATTTCAAACTGGCTCAAGCCTAGACCTCCTTGAGCTTTGGGTAGGTAAAGACGATCCACTCCTGCATTTGGGTGGTGCATCTTACTGCAAGTCAGCAGCTAATAGATTTTCCCGTCAATCTTCCTTATTTCGCTCATATTCCTGTTCAACACATTGAAACTGAAAATAACAACAGGAATTGCTAAGAATTTATAACTTACTCCTTGTTACGTGCATTTAACTCGGATTTTAGGAGTACTCGAACTCTCCTGTAAGTATTCCTCCCTGATCTCCTCTGTCATGCTTGCATGCTGAATGCCAGAGCCCTCATTTATTCCGAAGTAGTTGTAAGTTTGTTCCTGCACGAGTTTTTTTATAATTGTGTCAACATCTAACACTACTGAATGTGAGGTCTTCAATTTCTCTTTCTGGAAAGTGGCGTTGGCACATTTAGCAAGACCAAATTCCATCCCGATGTCATGATTGAATGCTTTCACAGTACGTAATATTCCTTCAAGCTCATTATCGCCTTTGCCATAGAGTTTTAAGTCATCCATATAAAATAAATGACTTACTTTCTTCTTGCTTGTAAGGGGTATTTGGGCTATGTAAAAAAAGGTGAAAATGAGTCACCTTGGAAAATGTCGCAACTGATAATAATATTTTTTGTGGTCATTAGAGTGTTATAATTGGAGATTCGTATTCCACACTAACATGTTATGCTTCAGGAAGTTTGAAATCACAAGAGAAACTTTGAAAATATCCAGTAATTTCAAGATCCATTAATGCGGTATGCATTTAAAGGCTTTTTTATAATCAATCCATGGGTAACTGAGATTTCTGATTAATGACAGGATCATGCGATTGATTGGTGTTTGCATCCATACGAGCCTCGTCGGCACCCTTTTTGTTCAGTGAGGGAAATATCGTTCTGTTTCATAAATTGGTATGTTTTCTCCACGAGGATAGATGTTAAAATTTTATACGAGAAAGATAGATAAGTTATGGGCCGATAATTTTGGAGAAATTTGGTTTCATTATTCTCCAGGAGTAGGTAAGTAATACCTCTTGTTAACCAACCAGGTGTTATTGTTATTATTGAGTGAAAGAGCAGTGCATGCCATCAAAGTGACACTGGGGTAAAATACACGAAGCCCAGTGTACCCATCATGACTACCCATCTGATAAGGATACACCAGGCACATGTATCACAACCATATGTGCGCGACATGGAGATTTCATATCAAGATAAACAGCACATGGCCTTGCAGGTGGGGTCCAGTTAGAATTTTCTTCTGGTCGAGTAACCTATACCGCTCAAATGGTTCCTGAATAAGGGTTGTTTAAGGATGTTGAAAGAAACACCCATGTTTCCAGAGGTGAATTATTCAAACCCCAAAGGATCCCTCTCAACACATGGCTATGATGCTCCCCCACTACTTCTGCTCGTGGTCAGAGATGCACATATCATCAGCCACTATGGGACATGCTCAACGGATTAAGGTAAAAAAACTGACAAGCAAATCTGTGTTATTGAGCACAAAATTTGCTGTAGCCCATCTTTTATACAAGACAAAACAATGTACATGATAACACTTCCAATCAGTTAAGATCACAAGCCACGAGAGCCACTGCCTGGTATTGCATCAGTAGTGAGACATATCATCATCATCATCATCATCATCATCATCATCATCATCATCATCATCATCATCATCATTATTATTATTATTATTATTATTATTATTATTATTATTATTATTATTATTATATTATTATTATTATTATTAAGGTTAGGCATCTGGCGTCTGAAATGTCGTCGGGTGATGATCGCCCTCTGTCAGTCAGGTAGTGCGGTCAATGGAAGCTCCTCATTAGTAGCATATAATGGACTAGTGTTGGGGAAGTGCGTCGACATTCTAGGGGAAATTTTGAGTGTTGACATAAACGAGGTCTATTTTGGAGGACATATTACAGGCATATGACTACCATTAATAACTTCCTCAAAATGTTAACCTGACAATGGTACGAAGGAGTACTACTTGTTCGAAATAAACACTACAGGCACGCAAGTGCAGTGAACCAAAGCTGCCCGAGATATATGCAGACTAACAAAACCATTTTACAGGCACTCGTCCAGTGAGTGACCAAATATCGTTGATATGTAGTGTGATGGCGAATTATGTTTGTCGGGTGTAGGACGGATAGGGTAACGCCAGAGTCTTTCCTGAAAATCGCCCTACTATTCTCCTTGAATAGAGCAGGGTGGGCAATTTTACCGGTGGACAAGCTGAAAAGACTAAAGATAGGCACTTCCTTCTTCGGTCCAGCTCTCTTTGACTTTTCCAAGTTAAACTTATAGAAGGAGTAAAGGTGGAGAGAGAATTACTCTCTTCCAGTAAATTTATCATACGGTGGGTGACTGTGACGAAAACAGTTAAAACAACTCTAAGCATGCACTGTGAGTCAGACTACAAGGAATGGGATAAGGCACTTGCTTAGGTGTTCAGAGTGATGTTGGATTTGCGTAATTCCGTTATTGACCCCAGTTGGAGATCCTCCTGTATAAGAAGGACCATGTTATCCACGTACTCATGCATTTATATACTGGGTATCTTCCTCATCTTCATCTTCCTCATCCCATTTTTGTAATTTGTCTATCTAATGTTCCCTTCCTTCGACACTCCTGCAACAAAAAAAAAAAATCATCATCGTCATCATCATCGTCGTCGTCATCATTGCGGTTGTTTTTTCCTTGTTTGCTTTGACAAGATTTCTTTTTACGAGCCTCGAAGGTTTAGGATTACTATGACATAATTCATGATTGGAAGTTGTTCCTTTTCCGATTATTTCAGAGGGGAACCCAATTTGGAAAGCTCAGAGGCACACTCCTCTTACTTGGGGAGTGCTTTGAGGTTTGTTTTTTAAACATATTCGTTTTGCTCACAAGCCCACAGCAAACAGGACAAGGTATATACAACAACAAAAACAGCAAGGAACAAGACCGATCCCCAAAGTACCAATGAAGGGAGCACATGTTATAATCATATAAAAACAAAATGAATATTAATAAATTCCCAAACACGCACACTCCAATAAAACGGAAAAGAAATTATTATTATTATTATTATTATTATTATTATTATTATTATTCCATATACATGTTAACATCAACAACGAAAATGTATTAGGAGTAACAATAACAACACCAAGGACGAGATCCAAGCGCACACACCTGCGCTCCGAACGAAAATGTTAAGAAAATTACATTTGAGAAAGACTTGTTTTCCCTGTGTTGTCAGCGTAACAACATGGCTGAGCTCAAGTAAAACATAGTAAACTTGCAGAACTATATGAAGTAAAAATGTGTCTCTTTGCCTCTGTAGTAATCAGGTAAAGGATAAAGAGAAGAGCCATGTATTCGTTTTACGGAGATGTACTTGCATCGTGTGCTGAAACGAAAACAATTGCAGCGTGGAAGGTGTTTATAAGCCATTTAAGAAACACACATTTAAATTTAATTTGTCAAAATATTTTCGTCGCTTTGAGACCGCGACCTGTTCACTGACAAACTTCTGTGCTGCATCTCATTGTGTTCATGTATTCGTGTTTACTGGAAAATAGCGAGAGCTTTTAAATGTTCTCAAGATGACATGTAGAGAAAAGCGTTTGCGATCCAACCTGCAGAATGTGTAGAGTTTGTTTTGTGTTATATTACTCATATCGATCTGCTTCTTGTCATGTGCCGTTTCTAGTACATGTTGATATCAATTCTTAACCATTTTTCACTCATAATAACGACATATTTCCCAGTGAACGTAGTTGCCCATTCGATTGTATCTATGACTACTTGGACTTGGAAATGCTGGGGTAACTGGTAATAACACGGTTCAACAATCTCTGCGCTTGGTGTGAGCACCTATTTCGTTTTTCTTTTTGCTATTATTTGTAGTTCGATTTAAAGTGGTGAGGTAGCAGAATCGTTATCACGCTGGACGAAGTGCTAATTGGCATTTCGTCCGTTGCTACGTTCTGAGTTCAAATTCCACTGAGGTCGACTTTGTCTTTGTTCCTTCAGAGTCGATAAAATAAGTACCAGTTGAACACTGGGGTCGATGTAATCGATTCATTCCCTCCTCCAAAATTGTTGCCTTTGTGGTGAAATTTAAAACCATTATTTGTAGTTTGATACTGGTCCCGTGCATCTATAATAATCAAGCATATTTCTGTCTTTAACCTAGATCTGTTGAGCTATTGCTGGTTTTATTCTTACTCTGCTTGTCTGTCCGTCTGTCTCTTTCTCTCTCTCTCTCTCTCTCTCTCTCTCTCTCTCTCTCTCTCTTTCTCTCTCTCTCTCTCTCTCTCACTCACTCTATCTATTTATCTATCTCTGAAGGTGTGTGGTGATTTTAGTGTTGGGGTCACGATCTTCATAATATTCGATATTTTACGGTATCTCATATAATATATTCATTGAAGAAATATCTCTTCAAAATATAATATATTAAACCAGTGTATCTTGGATAAAGTATCCCTATAAGAAGTTTAAATATCTTCATTGTGACTAAATATGTGTGTGTGTGTGTTTGTGTATTTGTGTGTATCTGTGTTTTTCTCCTATCATCGCTTGACAACCGGTGTTGGTGTGTTTACGTCCCCGTAACTATGTGGTTCGGCAAAAGAGACCGATGGAACAAGTATGAAGCCTACAAAGAATAAGTCCTAGGGCCGATTTCTTCGACTAAAGGCGGTGCTCCAGTGTGGCTGCAGTCAAATAACTGAAACAATAAAAGAATACACACACACACACACGTATACATATACAGAGAGAGAGAGAGAGAGAGGTATATATATATACAGAGAGAAAAACAAAAATTTAAAAAATCGAAACTATTCAGATGAACATTCATGTATAAGCATATAGATTTTTGTGAATTGACAACGGATTTATGTGTGTGTGTATACACATATGCATACGTACATATAAATATACATACTTACATACATACATACATATACGTACAAAGATATATATATATATATATATATATATATATATATATATATATATGTATATATATATGTATATATATATATATATATATATACTAGCAGTATCGCCCGGCGTTGCTCCGGTTTGTAAGGGAAACAACTATATAAACATTTTAGAGAGTTATTTCCTTTATAGATGCCAATTCGGGCTTTCTTGGCCATTTCTGTTTTGGTGTCTTCAAGCCATGAAGTCGTTGTTCTAAAAGAACGCTGGTCTCCTTGATAACGCATTACGACGTTGATTTCCTTAAACTCCCTTCCCCACAGCTTCACGAGGGAGGGAAGAAGGGGGAGAAGCAAACACAGGTGCAGGTGTTTGAGCGTGGACGCCAACTCCGCCGCCATCGACACACGAAAAATTATGCATTAAAATGGAATAAAAAATGATGTTAATTATTTTTAAAATCGTAGACTCATCGTAGACGCGCGCTAATAGCCAGACGGGCTTGATATTAATCACGACTATAAGATACCCGAATTTGGTTAAACTGCACCGCAAAATGTGGGAGGAGTTAGGAATCTAAATCGTAGGAGACAGACTACAGTTTTATATATAATATATATATAATATATATATAATATATATATATATATATATATAATATAATTTTAATCCAAAAGGGAAACAAAAAACAACAACAACAGGAACAATTACAGTATTATTATTAATAGGCGCTCAGGAGATGGAAGCAGGGAGGTCTGACGTCTTCGAGCGAGCTCTTCGTCGGAAACATAAAGAAGGAAGAGAGAGGAAAGAAAGATCCCAGCGGGGCACAGGGAAAGAGAAAAAAAGACGACTGGTGTTTACGAGTTGCACATGGTGAAGGCGGATGTTGACGATAACAAGGGCAAAGTGGGTTTTTAAAGGCAAAAGAGTGGAGACAAGGTTGGTAACCCAACAGATGTGTGGGTATGTGTGAGTGGTGCATGTGCGTGTGTGTGTATGTGTGTGTGTGAGGCGAGATGAAAAAACAAAAAATATATATGTGTGTGTTAGTGTGTGCGTCTGGTGTAGGCGTGTGAGGTAGGGCGAGACTGGTGGTCAGCTAGCAGACGAGGTCAGTACTAAGAAAAAGAAGGAAGGAAGAGGGGAGGTCAGTAGTAAGAAAAGGAAGGAAGGAGGAAGGGAGGGAGGGGAAGGGGTGGGGGTATGTAGCGTGCCAGCGTGTGTTGAGTAGTAGTGTGTGTGTGGTCCAGTGTCGTGGTTGGTATTAATGAGTAGATTGAATGTGTGTAGAGTGATGTATATATATAGGCAAGGTGTGTATATGTGTGCGCGTGTGTGTAACGAAAAAGGGGGGGTTAAGGAGAAAGGACTCAGCTGAGGGAAGATGGAAGAGTGGTACGCGGAGACAGGCGTGGGAAAACCCAACGACACGCGACGGTCCCAGGAACGGGCGGGAGGTCTCGTAGGTCCAAGGGCGAGGTGTATGCGACGCGTATGCAACGCGAGCCGGCGTAAGGCGTATGTGCGCGTGCCTGCGAGTATGCGCGTACGTATGTATGTGTGTGGATGTTGAGTGTGTCTGTGTGTATGTTGGGGGCAGTGTGTGCGATGAATGTATGTGAGTATGTGTGTATGTATGTGTGTGCATATATGTATGTCCGTGTGTGTGTGTATGTGTGGAGTGTGTATGTATGTACTGTGGGTGTGGGGAAGTGTGTGTATGTGCAGTGTGTGCGCGTACATACAGGTGTGTGGTGAGTGTGTGTGTGTGTATGTATGTGTGAGTGGTGTATGTATGTGTGTGTCGGATGCATGTAGTGTATGGGTGTATGTATGCGTGTGTGTATGTATGTATGTGTACGTGCGTGTGGTGTTGTATGCGTGTAGGTGTGCGCGTGTGATGCATGCATGCATGTGCGTATATATATATATATAATATATAACATATATATATATAATACATATGTATATAAATGTATGTATGTATGTATATCTGTAAGTGTAATATATGATACACGTTATGTGTATGTATACATACACATATACTTCTGTTAAGGTATGATAAACAAAAACCGTACACCATCCAGTGAGAGATAAATATATATATGCATATATATATAACCAAATACCAATCAGCTGAAGTAATTTAGTGAAGCCACACACTGATTGGTCAAAATACAGTTTGTAAAACTTAACATTCTGGAGCCTATAAAAATGTATAGGGACACATTTTAGCCATCTCACTACACTTGTAAATTGTAAAACATAACTGTTACCACAACTATATGAACCTGAAGATTGCATAGTTTAATGCATGAAAGTACTAGTTCAATCAGAATGGACATTTGATATTCTATCATTTCATTATATTATATTATCTTATATTATTATAAGTTTGTAAATAAAACGTGCAAAGTTGGAATTCCTTTGATTAATGTGTGTGTGTGTGGTGTGTGTGTGTGTATGTGTGTGTGTGTGTGTGTGGTGTGTGTGTGTGTGTGTGTGTGTGTGCGTGTGTATTGTAGCATATGTATTAAGACAATGGCTGTATCCGAATCACTTTACATATTCTGATTATCCTGCTATGCTGTAAATCGTGGTTATATCACTCATAATGAGATTATACCTACGTGTATAGAATAAGGATATAAACACGGTACTGCAACGGAGAAATTCCTAAATGTTTCTCTTAGATAGCTAAAAATAGTCATAGTAGAAATAAGGATCCCAGTAGGTCTTCAGAGAAAATAAAACGGGTTGTATCAGTATGAAACAAGGTGGTGGTGGTGGTGGTGGTGATTGTGGTGATGGTAGTGGTGGTGTAGTTGGAATTTACCGCAGTACCTCAGCTGCGTTGCTTTCCAATGCAATTTTAATGGAGAAATTAAGAAATTAAACATAAATACATACATGCACACCGGCTTTCTCGCGAGACATTTCGCAATACATCTAAATGAACTGATACTGTTGGTAGTGCAGCTACTAAACCTGCTTGAAAGATATTATACTAAATGACTTTTGTCTGTGTGAGATCTGTGTTGATTTATCAGATAGAGTAGGTTTAACCTTTCTTCTCATCAGTTCTCTAAAAGTCAACAGAAGACGGTATATTTATCTGAAGGAGGCTCACACATAAGTGCCACCAGGGAACTGTTACCAACCTATGTGTGTGTGTAAACGAAGGCATTTTATTTTTTCATAAAATTTAAGTAAAATTCCCGGTGGAAAAAATTTCATCTGATCTGAAGTAGATCACAGAAAGACAAATGAACTGATTACGTAAAAGGATTTTTAAAAAAAATCCTTTTTAAATGTATTTGATTATAAAATGACAGTGTAACACATGTGTCTAGCATTCAAAACTAATAATTTTTATATCTAGTTATTCAACCGTCTCACTTCCGAATCCATAGATACTATGTCAATAAAGCTCAAAAGTTTTCAAATGAAAGGCGACTGATTTATGAGTTTGTATTCTCTAGCCTTTTCTTTCAAATTTATTTGTAAATTATTCCAATCAAATGTATTCAATAAGAAGTACATGCGGGCAGAGAAATGATTTTAGTTGTAGAATTTGGATCAATTACTATGGTTTTAACATTTGTTGATGACTGGTTGTACAAAGGCTTGGGAATGTATTTAACAACTTATGACACTTAATTACATAAAGATTATATTTGGTTGTAAATAAAAAAAGAGTTAGTCACATATGGCGTCAATAGATATAATTAAATAACATTTGTGCAAATTCTAGGAGCTTTTTTAAAAATTTGTTTTTGTATGAAAATAATCCCAAATATACATTGCTTACACGGCATAATAGTGAATTCACGTATTACTGAAGCCCACAAATTATAGAAAAGGATTATAATTCATTAAATGGGATTTCAGTTCTTGAGTGGCACATATTATATTCACCCCAGAATGATAAAATCGACTCTGGTACAGTTTGAACACAGAATGTGTAAGTATATAACTAAACACCACAAAATATTGTCCCGTCTTTCTTCTCAATATTAATTGCTAATCAAGGCGGCGAGCTGGCAGAATCGTTAGCATACCGGGCGAAATGCGAAGCCGTATTTCGTCTGCCGTTACGTTCTGAGTTCAAATTCCGCCGAGGTCGACTTTGCCTTTCATCCTTTCGGGGTCGATAAATTAAGTACCAGCCACGCACTGGGGTCGATATAATCGACTTAATCCGTTTGTCTGTCCTTGTTTGTCCTCTCTATGTTTAGCCCCTTGTGGGTAGTAAAGAGATAGGTATTTCGTCTCCGTGAATTGTACGAGCTTGTTTGTTTGGTTTGTAGTTCTTTGTGCTGCGTTTGCAGCGGTTTTTGAGTTGTTGTGCTGTCTCTCGGTAGTACTGAGAGATGATAGGTGGAAGTCGTGTATATTCGGACCTAAGCGAAACTGAGTTGTCCGCTTCGGAGGAAGAACTGGTTAAGGCAGTAAAGATGTTGGGCGCATGTCTGGAAAAGAAAAGTTTTGCAGAGGCAATCGAGATGAGAAGGAAGAAAATAAACCTGGCAAATATGGAAAGAGACAGTAGAATGGCTGTAAAGATGGGGAACGATGTGAGGTTGTCCCCACCGCAGACAAGGATGGAAATCCAAAAGAAGATGGTAACGTACAAAGTTTATTCAGAAAAAGAGAGTCGACCACATGGAGGAGAAAGAGATAGACAAGGCGCTGATGACAGTCTGGCCAGATATTACCTACCTGGCCAGAGGTAGCATGTTCGGGACGATTATTGTTCATTATAAAACAGAGGAAAGAGCGATAGCCCACGCTGCCAAAGTGTTAAAAACGGAAAAGGTAGTCCTCTTGCAGTCTTACATGGGCAAGAGGATTGCCAAAATCAAAGTGGAAGGGATTCCCCCTGAAATCGATGCGGCTTGGGTGGTGGCGGCTCTCTTTGTTGAAAGAAAAAAAGAGGTGAAGGTAATTCAAGCAGAAGTGATGGAAGGAGCAACATGGAAGGGACAAATGATCGAGGTGGAGTTCCTCGAAGTGCTTCCCGAGAACCTGTGGATTGGGGATTTGATCCTGAAAGTGTGGGTGGAGGGCAGGATTCCTCGCTGCTTTAAATGCCCTCCACCACCCAAAATGGTAGAAGAGCGACAGCCACCACCACAGGAGAGGATACAAGAAGTAGAAAGAGAAACTCCAGTATTAGAAGATATGGAATGGGAAATAGCCGGGAAAAGAAAAAAAAAAGAAAAAGAACGGAAGTAAGTACTTGCGAACCCCAACCCACCCAGTGCCCTCCCGCTCCCTTTTCACCACACTCTCTCCATGCAAACACCAAACCTACCCATTCCCCTCCAACAACAAAACAGAAAAGAAATACAAACACACATGATATAGATATGACTCCCTCTCCCCCTGTTTGTTTTGCTTGCGTTTTGTATGCGGACGCGGAGGACGAAGTTGTAAACCTGGTGAGCGAGTGGAAGGATGTGGTCGAAGTGGAATTCTTCGATGTAGATGGTGATCCTATTATATGCCAATTGTTAAATAAGGCACAAATGGAGATAGTAAAAAAGTATGATAAGGGTATTGAGTTGTGGAAGGTGATCGGGGAAAGAGAGCAATGCCAAAACAGACCTGTCATACTGAACTAAAATTGACTGCGGTATTGAACTGCTGAATTTTAGATAAGTGTGATTGAACTGTAAAACGGTTTCAATGTAACCACTCGACTTCGGGGGTCGAGGGGGCATTCCGCCTCATTATGTCATCTTTTTCATGATTCATTCGTTTTTTTTTTTAATTTTGCTTCTTTCTTTATGCCTCCTTGTTATAATTTTAGTTCCCCGATATTGTGCACGTACCTTCTATGTTGGTCCCTGGTGGGTAATAAAGAAATCGATATTTCCTCTGCCGTTTCGTTCTGAGTTCAAATTCCGCCGAGATCGACTTTGCCTTTCATCCTTTCGGGGTTGATTAAATAAGTGCCAGTTACGCACTGGGGTCGATATAATCGACTTAATCCGTTTGTCTGTCCTTCTTTGTCCTCTCTGTATCTAGCCCCTTGTGGGTAGTAAAGAAATAGGTATTTCGTCTGCTGCTACGTTCTGAGTTCAAATTCCGTCGAGGTCGACTTTGCCTTTAATCTTTTCTGGGTCAATAAATAATCATTATTATTATCATTATTATTATTAAGGCAGCGAGTTGACAGAATCTTTAGCACGCCGGACAAAATGCTTTGCGGCATTTTCGTCTGGCTTTACCTTCTGAGTTCAAATTCCACCAATGTCGACTTTGCCTTTCATCCTTTCGGGGTTGATGAAATAAATACCAGTTATTAGTTATTGTTGTTGTTTCATTTTTATCTGACTACAATTAGTCTCCCCCTTAATTTCCTCTTCGGGTAATGGAGCGTAACTACCTATATGTCACTTCTTTATAATGATTTTTGAAAGAAGAATTACCTGAATAGCCAAACTCATCGTTGTAATGAAAAATGAATGCAACCAGCTACACACACACACACACACACACACACATTTACAAACACACACTCATAGACATACATACACATATATGTGTGTGTGTGAATGTGTGAGTGAGTGTTTGTGTGTGACTGTGTGTGTGTGCGTGTGTCTATGTGCATTTCAATCTTTTTCTAATCTCTTCCCCCACCGCTTGGCAACCGGTATAGTTTCTTTACGTCTCTATAACCTGGCGGTTCAGCCAAAGAAGAAACCGATAGAATAAATACCAAACTTTAAAAATAATTATCAGTACTACGGTTGATTTGATCGGCTAAAAGCCTTCTATGCATATGTGAGTGTGTGCGTGTGCGCGCGCGCCAGTGTTTGCCCCTTACCACCGACGGACAACCAGTGTTGGCGTTTTTTATGTCGTGTAATTTAGCAGTTCGGCAAATAAACCGATAGAATAAGTATCAGGCCTAAACAATAAGAAATGGGGTTGATACGTTCGACTAAAAATTTTCCGAGCAGTGCTCCAGCATGGCCGAAGTTTAATGGCTGAAACAAGTAAAATAATTAAATAAGATACAGGTACATTAGTACAAATACGAGGGACGTTCAATAAGTAATGCCTCTGACCCACTTGCAGTTGTTTGATCTAGCTGAAATTTTGCATGTGCAATCATTTATATCTCTATAGAGTAAGTGGCAAATTACAGCCCTAAATTAATTGTGGTTTTTGATTTACAGGTGTTGAACCGAGTCAAGTGTGAAATGGAGCCTGTTGAGTGTCGAGCAGTGATCCGGTTTTTGTATTTGAAAGGACGCACACCACGGGAGACTTTTGATGAAATGAAAGTAACTTATGGTGATGATGCCCCATCATATGACCTTGTAAAACGCTGGCATCGTGAATTCAAACATGGTCGGAACTCTGTGGAAACAGCTCCCAGATCTGGTCGCCCCTTCTGCCATTGATGAGGCATCTGTCCGTCAAGTTGAGGCTGCCATTTTGGAAGATCGACGCATAATTATTCGCCAAATAGCCCATGAGGTCAAGATTAGCGCTGGGTCTGTGGAAACTATCATTCATGACCATTTGCATATGCAAAAGGTGTTTGCCAGATGGATTCCCAGGTTGCTCACGCCTTTCCAGAAGCAAGAACGCGTCAAGTGCTCGAGGGTGAATTTGGAGATGTGCCAAGAAGATGAGTCAAAATTTTTCAAAAGACTGATTACACAGGATGAAACCTGGGTTCATCATGATGATCCAGAGACCAAAGCCCAGTCAATGCAGTGGAAGCACCGTGACTCACCCCCTCCAAAGGAGGCAAGGGTGCAGCCCTCCGCTGGCAAGGTCATGCTCACAGTCTTCTGGGACCAGGACGGAGTAGTGATGACAGATTTCCTGGCAAAGGGTACCACAATTGCAGGAGCCTATTATGCTTCACTTTTGAGGAAATTAAGAGAAGTTATCAAAATCAAGAGGCGGGGCAAGATCAGCAAAGGCATCCTCCTCCTGCAGGACAACGCTCCGGTCCACAACTCGCTTGTCGCCAGATCAGAAGCACAGGCGTATGGCTATGAACTCCTCCCCCATCCCCCTACTTTCCTGACCTTGCACCCTCTGATTTTCACCTCTTCCCAGTCATGAAGTTGTTTTTGAAAGGAAAGCGTTTCCCAGATGATGCAGTCTTGATTTCTGAAGTCACGTTCAGGTTGGAGGACCAAGCTGGGGTCTTCTACAAAAACGGTCTCCAGAGCTGCATCAAGCAATGGGAGAAATGCGTAACTCTGGGTGGTTCCTATGTAGAAAAAGACTAATAACTGTGCCAAGTTTCGTTGCTCTACTGCTATGGGAAGTGGGTCAGGGGCATTACTTATTGAACGCCCCTCGTATATAAGTTTATTAATACTGTGCTGTGCAAAGCACTGTGAAATAGAGTCACCCTGTAATTTAGTCTGGCGAGAACTTGAAGTTCTTCAGAAGTTAGTGGAATTACGAGAGACTCTAGACCAGGGCTGGCCAACATGAGGTCTGCTTGATATTCTCTTGAAATGGGTTTATTTAAACAAACATTTGAAAATTTTTGTCAAAAATTAAAGTTTGTAATGAAAAGTAAAAAAGAAAGATACTACAGTTTTTGCAACGATAATATTTCATGTTGAATCAACGATCATTCATTCATTATTGTAATAAGAGCACGAGAAAACAAAATGCTTTCCATTCTGTCTGTACACAAGCGGCCCTCAAAAAACGTCCTGTGATTAAAGTGGTCCGCAGTGTATATCGAGTTGGCCAGGTCTGCTGTAGACTATCAGAGTCGGGATAGTAGTTGTTGTTCTTGTATTATAAAAGACATTTAATTAGCTATTACAATTCAACCAATTGCTAAGCTAAATCTATGTGTTCAGGTAACTTCATTCAAAACCATTACTTTTACTCGTATGTGTATGTGAGTATGTGCGCGAGAAATGGAGAGAGCAAGCGAGGGATAGTGAGTGACAGAGAGAGAAAGAGAGAGAGAGAGAAAAGGAGAGAGCAGAAGAGAGAAAAAGAGAAAAGAGGAAGAGAGAGAGAGAGCATATGTCAACATTCAGGCAACTCCCAATTCTTAGATACGCAAACACACACATGCTCAAAATTATAGAGTGATTGCGAAAGAATGTGATAGAAAAAAGAAGAGATAACTAAATTGTTTAGGACATTTTTATGTCGTATAAACTTTTCCTATGTTTTGTTTACATTCTTTTTGCATTTATCTTTATGCTTGTTATTTTTGCTTTGTTTTCCATTGGTGTAAATGTAAATATTTCCCAGTTTTCTGGCTGTGAAAAAGTTTTTAACTTACAAAAGTACTATAAGTGGCATTGGTTAGAAATGTACTATTTTCTCAAGTGTCTATCTTTTCCAGATAAGTATTGTGTAGTTAAAGGTTAGAAAGAAATTAAAATAAATTGTGTATTTAAAGAAATAATAAAGATAACGATATTCCTATGTTTTTTGTTTCTTTCTCTTCGATAGTGTGGTCTTCAGAATATGTTGTGCTTGCCTGCTTCACGACAAATAGCATTTTGTCTTCTAATATCCACATCAGCATAAGAGTTTCTTTTTCGCTGAAAACATCTTTAATATAGAAGAAATAAAGTCATACCATAATCTATTCAAGTTGTAATTAGAGCTATGTGCGCACACATTTTAATTTAAACATTTAAAAGAAACTAACGAATACATTTCTTACTTTTCCCGTATTTTTCCAAGCTTTTTAATTATAAACAAAAAATTTGAAATAAACCCATTATTCATTTCCTCGATATGCGATATTAATCTCCATGGTCTTACTTGGGATATCTATTGTCTCTTAAGAATAGAAAACGAATACTCTGGAAGTTTTTAGTTTTGATTTTCTTCTTAAAACTATATAAAAGTTTGTAAAACAAATTTTTCTTCGTAAGATACTGTTTAGAGCTTGTGGAAGAAATATAGCTGTATTATATCATTTGGAACAAATAATTTTATTTAAATTGCAATATGTATTAAACTTTCAAGGCAGCGAGCCGGCAGAATTGTTAGCACACCGGACAATAACATACTTAGAAACATTTCGTCTGTCATTACGTTCTGAGTTCAGACTTCACCAAAGTCGACTTTGCTTTCATCCTTTCGGGGTCGATGAAGTAAGTACTAGTTAAGCACTGGGGTTGATGTAAACGACTAGCCCCCTCCCCTACCGAAATTGATGGCCTTCCAAAATTTGAAAATAGTATGTTTAATTTTAAACTTTAACGCGTCAAATTTTCTCGGGAGTGCATATATTAATGTAGAAATTGTACTTTTAAAAGAAATATATGCAGGAGTGGCTGTGTGGTAAGTAGCTTGTCTACCAACCACATGGTTCAGGGTTCAGTCCCACTGCGTGGCACCTTGGGCAATTGTCTTCTACTATAGCCTCGGGCCGACCAAAGCCTTGTGAGTGGATTTGGTAGATGGAAACTGAAAGAAGCCCGTCGTATATATGTATATATATATATACGTGTGTGTGTTTGTGTTTGTCCCCTAGCATTGCTTGACAACCGATGCTGGTGTGTTTATGTCTCCGTTACTTAGCGGTTCGGCAAAAGAGACCGATAGAATAAGTACTGGGCTTACAAAAGAATAAGTCCCGGGGTCGAGTTGCTCGATTAAAGGCGGTGCTCCAGCATGGCTGCAGTCAAATGACTGAAACAGGTAAAAGAGTAAAGAGAGATTTATATAAAAATATACTCATAAAATATCATTTAAGTGAACGATATATATATTTTTTTTATAGTATCAATGACATTAACGTTTCAGAAGCCTGTTTCAAGTGAAGTCATTGACACCTTAGTTTAATATGTACTTGTGTGTGTGTGTGTGTGTATGTGTGTGTGCGTGGGTGTGGGTGTGTGTGTGCATATGTATTTACATGCATATAATATTCTCAATAGATTCAACTATATGCAATCTTTTTCATAGATTTATTTTAATTACGCTACAAGTCAAAAAGTCCGTTGTTAAGTAGCTTAATCGCTTACTTATCTCAACCAAAATTGATGTTTTCCTTTTTCAAAATTAAGAAATAGTGCTTTTTTTCTTTATAATTTGGAGGGCAGCATATGTTCAGAGTACACCGCTTCGAAGTCATGGAGTACCATTTGTTGTGTCAAGAGCAGATCTTTTAGCCCAAGACGGCAGGTGGTGACATAACAAACTGTCTGAACGTGAATACTCAGTCATGTCAAGTGCCCTTGAAATTAATAGTAACATAAATTGGTAAAGATTCTAAATTTAAAATTAATCCTCTATTCATTATATATTCAGTGCTTTACGTCTTAATATTAACAACTTGGTTCAACACTACGCACACATATAGGGACACATACACACACCCAAAGGTTACCTGCTTAAGGGAACATGGTGGAAGCATATACATACATGTGTACACAAACACATATAATTAATAGCACCAAAATCAGTATTAATGCTATAAAAGACAATCTTTATTTCCTCCTTAACTTGGATGATGTGTCAGACCACAGAACACTGCGGTATTTACTGTGGAGAGGAGAGGATCTCACATATGAACTCGTGTTGCATAAAAGCACTTGTATTTATATCGTTGACATGCGAGAACTGCCAGATCACATGATTTCGCTCTGTTTTGCGCTCCTCGGTGGCAGACATTCAGTAGCTACGTAACAGATAAATCTTGCATCCAAGATATGTAGGACATCAGTGTCTATTCAGGCACTGATGTCGCAAATAGGAAGCAAACTTATTAAAAAATAATTCATGGCGACAGAAGCAGAATTAATACCAAGAGGTAATCTTTATCACCGGCTTAATTAGGATGATGTGTTAGAACACAGAATACTGCATTATTTACTTTGAGAGAACTTCTTATGCACCACAAGTCCATATAAGAGGAAGTTGTGCAATGTCAACATTCACGCACTCTCACAGTTAGATAGATAGATACATACATACATATATACACACATACATACACAACAAGCTTCCAGCAGTTTCCGTCGAAACTATGGCAATTATCTTGTACTAAAGCCCCGGACCGACCGATGCCTTGTGAATGAATTTGTTCGACGGAAAGTGCGTGGAAGCCTTCATGTGATTTTTATTTGAGTTTAAGTTCTTGTGAGTATTTCTAAAATGTTTTATAAAACTTCACTGTGAACTAATAGATTAAATTTGGAGAATCCATGTCAGTTTCCTTTACTTTTTCTTCGTGAAACCGAGTATTGGTAAGTTTTTGTGCAAAGATTTTGGTACATAAACTAACGCACCTATGATGAGGAGTACAAATGAAAATTCATAGTCAGAGTACGCATTAGTTCATCCTTATTGTTATGTATGTATGTCATTATTTAGTTTTATTTCAAGATTTCTTACCAATAGGGAAAGAGTCGGTTTCTAACCTAGATCCAAAGTTCCTTTACTGGAATTTCAGCATCTACAACATGTATGTGTACGTGCAGATTTGTATGTTTTGTTTTATGTATGTCTTCTCATGCGTATACTTGCATATTTAGACATGCTCATATGTATGTATGTATGTATGTATATAGCAGAAACGTTAGCGCGCCGGGCGAAATGCTTTGCGGTATTTCGTCAGTCTTTACGTTCTGAGTTCAAATTCCGCCGAGGTCGATGTTGCCTTTCATCCTTTCGGGGTCGATAAATTAAGTACCAGTTGCATATTGGGGTCTATCTAATTGACTGGCCCCCTCCCCCAAAATGTCGGGCCTTGTGCCTAGATTAGAAAAGTATATATATATACATGCACACACGCACTGTATGTGTCATTGTGTTTGCCTCACGTTATTTTGACCAATGATGTGTTTTTTTCATGCCCCTGTAAACCAGCGGTTCGACAAAGGGGAAAGATATAATAAGTACCAAACTTTACAAATAAGCACTGGCGTCGATTTCTTTGACTAAGCCTTTCGAAGCGGTGTCCCAGCATGGCAGCAGTCTAATGATTGAAACAAATAAAACATACGTACATATGTATATACGACCGTGTATTACAAGAAATGTTAAGCCTTAATCTAGGTGGATATTTATACATCGATAAGTATGTGTTGTAAATCTAACATTCAAAACTCATCAAATAGAAATTTTCTCTACTTGTCAAATGTAACCAATTCTTTTCTCCAATGAAAAGGTTACATTTCTGAAACATATGCTCATCTTCTTTATCAGACTTTTCGACACTCTTATCGCAGCTTGGCATCTGACAGTATTCTTTTAAATAAGAAAATAATAATGTTCTTCTCTGCATTTAGATTCAAAAATGTTTTAAAGAAGACTTTTATTTAATTGAGCAAACTTGTTTTGTAAAGCTGCACCCAATTTTTGACTGTCGCTAGTTAATTGTGCTTCTTACGTTAGATGTATAATATTTATCCTAAGTTAAAAATATTCAGAACTTCTCACACCAATGAGTTATTATGTCGTAGTCTTTGAAAAGAAAACTCTCGTCCGACTGGTAATTCTGAATGAAGAGCCTGATATCTTTTAGATACGTTGGAGCCAAGAAGTCTCATCGCGCCACATGTTTCTTCTTAAGTATTCTAAGTAATAAATGGTTCTTCCGACTTTGCTCTTCAACGGCTGTCAATAAGTATGTCCCCTACACAATATTAATCTAAAATAGAAATCAATTACAAAATATCAACAAGCCACTTTGGCAAGAATTACAAGAATCTCTTTTTCTGTACATGCAGTCGTGAGAAAAAATGAGTTCATGTTATCAAGATATCAGATATCTGTGACAGAAACATCGTGTTTTTTTTCATTATTATTTTCTAATTTTATTTATTTGTGTTTTTGGTATTTCTTTCACTGTTTTATTACAACATGAAAGTATCGAAATATCTAATGATAATGGAAATACTGTAGTTTATTTGAAAATATTACAACAATGTAAGAAAATATTATATGAAGTATATCATGTTTATAGAGGCGTAGGCGTGGTTGTGTGTTTAAGAAGTTTGCTTTGCAACCGTTTGTTTCTGAGTTCGATTGTCACGTACATACGTACATACATGTATATATATATATATATATATATAATATATATATATATATATAAAGGATATCAAACCAAGCTATCTCCTCATGAAATACATCTACGATTTCCAGGTATGAATTTCATGTATGTAAATGTTTCATTTTAAATGAAAAAATCATACAAAGAAGTTGAAATTCCTGATGAATTGGAATATTCGCATGAAAATATATTTTAAAATAAAATCTGAATTATGTTGTTTCACTTTAATTCTGTGTTACACATGTTTCATTACGCTATTGGAAATATGTTCTATAAATATAATTATTAATATTAATATAATTATAAATATTAATAATTATTAATATTAATATGGATATAATAATTAATATTAATAATGCACTATGGCATTGTCAATAAACGTCGGAAAATACGGCACTGCAGTATTAACTTCAGCTATTTGTGTACTATGTTCAGTCCCTGCAATTGAAATATTAAAGTGGCGAGCTGGCAGAATCATTAGCACGCCGGGAAGCTGCTTAGCGTCCGTCTTTACGTTTTGAGTTCAATTTCCGCTGAGGTCAACTTTGTCTTTCATTCTTTCCGAGTTGATAGAATAATTACCAGTTGAGCATCGGAGTCGGTATAATCGACTGAACCTCTCGCTCGAAATTGCTGGCCTTGAGACCAGTATTAAATATTAAAAGTTCACGATAGATATATGCATACATGTAGAAACGTGTTGAACATTTCCCATCTGTAGTCTTCAAACATAGATTCAAAATAATATAATTTTTAATTTGCCTGAAGGATACTACAATCACATACATTTTCGTTGTGCTTCCCTACATCATACCTGCGTGTGTGTGTGTGAGTGTATCAGCATCGGAAAGAATCAGTACATTTGAAGAGAAATGTCTTTCGTTGTTAATGTTAAACTATTTTATCTTCCTCAACTTCGAATTTAGTACTTGATGAAATAAGTTCCAGACAAATATTAGAAATAAAAATGTGATCGTAAAAAAAAGACAGTAAATTCGAGCTCTCCGTGTAGCCGCAGTCCAATGACTAAAACCAGCATAAGATAAAACCAGCATATTGAGATTCATGATTAATAAATTAATTAAGAATTAACGTTTATTCATGCCTGCAAAATATAAAGATACCATTCGTAGTGGAAATTGTAACCTTGTCATTAACTAAGTAATAATAACTATGATCATATTTTTTCGCGACCTGTGTGGTTAATATAGATGTTCTAATAAAATTTATGTTACATACAGTTCATAGTATAAAAGAATTTGTCGATCTAGTCAACGGCCAGACAAACTGTTTGAATTTCAATTTTTATACAACAATGAAACCCAGTCACTATTTATCAAATCAACCACGCAGTATAATCGATACGTAACACTCCAAATAGAAAACATTGAAACTTAATCACGCTTTCGCGAAAAGATTATGACGTCTTCTTCTTCTTCTCTTCCTCCTCCTCCTTCTTCTTCTTCCATTTCTCTTTAACATCAACAGTAAATGCCTCCACAAATAATTTTTAACCCCCCCCCCCCAAAAAAAAAACAAAGCAAAAAACAAAACAAAAACAGAGAAACCAAAAACCTGCAATGGCTGCAATTAAAAATATACCTCTTCGTAGCATCGTTATCCTCAATGGCTACATTCTTTTTCTAATCTCTCACACTTAGTTCACATTGAAACAAAACTCACAGTATACAATTTTCTGTCTTTTCTTCATTTAATCAAGAACCGTCTTCAGCAACATAACTTCACTAATCTTATCACCCAAACCTATCAGCTAATGATTTTGAGACTCTCATTTTCTTATTAAAAGAATTGCAGACCTTGAGTTTTTTTCAATATTTTTTATCCTGTATTTTACGTTTTATACTTCATACTTGTTGGTAATTTCCTGTCTTTTATACTCACTTCTACCATTTTTTAAAGATGTTCTTTAGAGAATGCGAGAATGCGAGTTTTATTATTGATTTAAGGAAAAACAGATGAAAGTTAAGGAATTCCTTCAAAACCACCGTCATTTCATTAAATTAAGTATTCTTGAAGTAGTTTTTCTAATTATAGAAAGGATACTTGGAAGTGGATTCTGACTAGATTCTCCTGATGTGCAGGAACCCTAAGATTTTTGGTGAAAATGTATGTATGTATGTATGTATGTATGTATGTTTGTATGTATGCATGCGTGAGTGCGTGTGTGTGTGTGTGTGCGTGTTTGTGACAAAAACTAGCAAGGCATTGTATCATTTCTTGCCAAAAATTAAAACTAGGTTGTGCATTCTGTTTAATAATCCTTTCTACTATAGGCACAAGGCCTGGAATTTGGGGGAAGGAGTAGTCGATTACATCGACCCCATTACACAACTGGTGCTTAATTTATCAACCTCGAAAGAATGAAAAGCAAAGTCAACCTCGGCGGAATTTGAACTCAAAACGTAGCGACGACCGAGATACGGCTAAGCACTTCACCCGGCGTGCTAACAATTCTTATTTCTTTACTGTCCACGAGGGGCTACACACAGAGGGGGCAAACAAGGACAGACAAACAGATTAAGTCGATTATATCGACCTCGGTGCGTAACTGGTACTTATTTAATCGACCCCGAAAGGATGAAAGGCAAAGTCGACCTCAGCGGAATTTGAACTCAGAACGTAGCGACAGACGAAATACCGCTAGGCATTCCGCCCGGCGTGCTAACAATTCTGCTAGCTCGCCACCTTAACCTGTTTAATAATCTATTGAGATTCATGATTAATAAATTAATTAAGAATTAACGTTTATCCTGCAGTATATTTCCCATGTTCTTCTCCATTTCAGGTTTTACAAATATCCAACACATAAATATTGGATGTCTAGTTTTATTTATTTCTTTTTTTCCCATATTGCTATATAAACTTTAAATCTATTTGTGATTCACTTTCCAAGTTTAATTTTTGTTTGACATTTTACAAAATGTTGATATGATATGCATTTATCTTTGTTTTCAGTAAAGTGTATATTTATTGCTGGTAACTAAAGTAATATTTCTATGCACTGAGCTTCTAAATGGAGATGGACGCCAAAAACATCAGTGAGGAGCTGACAACAAACTGTAAAATGGCCTGTCGGGAGGTTCCTTCCACCTCTTTTTTTGCTTCGTACATTAATAACGTAGAAAGAATGTGTTTACATTTTTATTTCACCTACAGTAAAGCTTTGTAGTATTTAAATATTCCTAAGGCGGGTAGCTGGCAGAAACGTTAGCACGCTGGGCGAAATGCTTAGCAATATTTCGTCTGCCGCTACGTTCTGAGTTCAAATTCCGCCAAGGTCTACTTCCCATTCATATTTTCGGGGTCGATTAAATAAGTACCAGTTACGCATTGGAGTCGATATAATCGACTTAATCCGCTTGTCTGTCCTTGTTTGTCCTCTCTGTGTTTAACCCCTTGTGGGTAGTAAAGAAATGCTGGGCGAAATGCTTAGCGATATTTCGTCTGTCATTACGTTCTGGGTTTAAATTCCGCCGAGATCGACTTTACCTTTCATCCTTTCGGGGTCGATAAATTAAGTACCAGTTGCGTACTGGGGTGATGTAATCGACTGGCCCCTTTCCCCAAAATTTGGGGTCTTGTGCCTAAAGTAGAAAGGAATATTTAAATATTTTTAAGGCGGTGAGCTGGCAGAATCGTTAGTAAGCGGGACAAAATACATAGCAGCATTTCGTTCGTTTTCACGTTTTGAGTTCAAATACTGCCGAGGTCGATTTTTGTCTTTCATCCTTTAAGGGTCAATAAAATAAGTACTGTATTGTGATTGACCTGGGCCCATACAACAACCATTACTAACATTATCTGAAAACTTCTGCCTGAAGTATATTAGCGACAAAGGCAGTAATAATGCTAAGGGGTAATATTTAGCTCCACTTAAACGTAGATGTTCTGTTAGAACGAACTTCACTGCGGTAGATCCATGAGATAAATTCCCAAAAGCTAATATGAGAGTTTCTCTCATAGTATCTACCACAGTACAGTTTGTTCAGAAGGCGCATGGCTCAGTGGTTAGAGCGTCGAGCTTACGATCGTGAGATTGTGAGCTCGAATCCCGGACCGGGCTGCGTGTTGTGTTCTTGAGCAAGGCACTTTATTTTCACGTTGCTCCAGTTCACTCAGCTGTAGAAATGAGTTGCGACGTCACTGGTGCCAAGCTGTATCGACCGTTGTCTTTCCCTTGGATAACACTGGTGGCGTGGAGAGGGGAGGCTGGTATGAATGGGCGACTGCTGGTCTTCCATAAACAACCTTGCCCGGACTTGTGTCTAGGAGGGTAACTTTCTAGGTGCAATCCTATGGTCATTCATGACCGAAGGGAGTCTTTACCCTTTACCTTACAGTTTGTTCTAATAACATTCACGTTTAAGTGGAGATAGATATTATATTAAAGTATCTAATAATCCTTTTTACTATAGGCACAAGGCCTGAAATTTTGGGGAGGGGGTAGTCGATTACATCGACCCCAGTACTCAACTGGTGCTTAATTTATCAACCCCGAAAGGATGAAAGGCAAAGTCAACCTCGGCGGAATTTGAACTCAAAACATAGCGACGTCTGAGATACTGCTAAGCACTTCGCCCAGCGTGCTAACGATTCTGCCAGCTCGCCACCTTAACCTGTTTAATAATCTATTAAGATTCATGATTAATAAATTACTTAAGAATTAACGTTTATTTTATAATCTGGCAAATGTTTTTAACTTTCTGGATAATTTGCCGACTAAAGACTTTAATGTACAGAATATACAGTTAGTTGTAATTGCTTTTAGTTGTATATAACAAGCATTCTCACGTTCATTTCGATACACGAAAAATAAATATTTTAAAATCACAAGTAGGCGTAGGTGTGTGTTAAGAAGCTCACTTTCTAGCCACATATTTCCGGGTTCAATCCCACTGCAGGGCACCTTGGGAAAATGTCTTCTACTATAGTCTCGGGTCGACCAAAGCCTTGTGAGGGGATTTGGTAGACGGAAACTGGAGGAAGCCCGTCGTATATATATATATATATGTGTGTGTGTGTGTGTTTATCCCCAACCACCGGTGTTTGTGCGTTTATGTCCTCGTAACTGAGAGGTTCGGCAAAAAAGACAATAAATACCAAGCTTATCAAAAATATTAAGTACTATTAAGTATTCGAGCAAAAAAAAAAAAAAAATCATCAAGGCGGTGTCCCGGCACAGCCGCAGTCTAATGACTGAAACCAGTAAAAGATAAAAAAAATAAGATATAGAAATAGCTAGAGTTAGTAATTTCATTATGTACAGAGACTATATTGAGGAACAGCAACTGATATGCTCTGCGTAAGACCACTTCGACCACCATCAGAATCTACAACAGTGCTTCTCAAAATCGGGTGGGAGGGTGTTACTGTTCCCCCTACGAGCGATAGAAAATATATGGGTATTGAAGACACAGAGGGCTGTATGGGGTCAACAGTGGTATTAATACATTTTATTTTATTAATTAACTTTTAAAACAGTTTTTATGTAATAAATACTATGATAGACTGCTTAACTGAATGTATACCATCTCTTTTACTCTTTTACTTGTTTCAGTCATTTGACCGTGGCCATGCTGGAGCACCGCCTTTAGTCGAGCAAATCGACCCCCAGGACTTATTCTTTGTAAGCTTAGTATTTATTCTATTGGTCTCTTTTGCCGAACCGCTAAGTTACGGGGACATGAACACACCAGCATCGGTTGTCAAGCGATGTTGGGAGGACAAACACAGACACACAAACACACACATATATATACATACTAGTAGTATCGCCCGGCGTTGCTCGTGTTTGTTAGGGAAATAACTATAAAGCATTTTTAGAGAGTTATAGCCAAAAAATGGAAAAAAAATGATGGTAAATTTTTTTAGTTAAAAAGGTCGAGTTGCGTCCCCTAGACAGTCTGTGTTTCTGATTCTCGACCCCATGTCGAATTTATCGATTTTTTTCAGAACTGGGGGAACTTTTCAAAATTTTCGCTGCGTTAGTTTTGAATTATGACATTGGGCTATGTGTGTGTCAAGTTTCATCAGAATCGGTTGAAAGCCGTGGTCAGGGTGAGGGTACAACCTAACAGACACACAGAAACACTGCCGTTTATATAGAGAGATACACGACAGGCTTCTTTCAGTTTCCGTCTACCAAATCCACTCACAAGGCTTTGGTCGGCCCGAGGCTATAGTAGAAGACACTTGCCCAAAGTGCCACGCAGTGGGACTGAACCCGAACCATGTGGTTGGTAAGCAAGCTACTTACCACACAGCCACTCCTGCGCCTATTTAAAATTTTTGTTGAAAAATTGTTAGTAAAAGAATGGAGACGTGACAAGCACTGATCTACAGGTTATTGAAGAAGCCTCTATACGGTCACTTGGTCAGAAAGAAATGGCAGGAGACATGAAATAATGTAACCTTAAGTTTGGAAAAAAAAACTCAAGACTAGATGAAATGGTAACGAGTGAAATTCCTTAAATCATATATCTGATTCTTTATATCAACGCTGACTCAGGGCTAAAAAAAACAACATAAAGAAAGGTGATTTAGATTGTAACCTTAGAGAATATTACAACAAATAAGAATGTTTGTTTAGTTTACCATAGCCTCTTCAGTCTCATCGTTGTGGTATTACAAATAGTAAACGAGAAACTTATGATATATAAAACTTTCTTCATTTTATGCCTCTGCAAAATGTATTATATTTTTCTTTTATCTGATATTTCATTACCATAACTTTTAGAATAAGGATAATTAATAGCCAAGCACATTTAAGATATCATATAGAGCAGGAATAGAAGATGCTAAGCAAATTACATTTCTTGCATTCTATCATACCAATACTGTGTGATTCATATGATACATAGCAAAGGAATACAAAGTTACTGGGAGGAAGTTTAAGCATAATATTAATCTTAGGGTAACAACCTCTCCTTTAAATTCTGCAGCTTAATGCTTGTATAAATATTACATAGCATAAACAAATAAATATTCTCCTTCATCACTATATTTCGGACTTCCTTTTGTGCATAATCTGACACTATATGAAAAAAGTTTTATTTCTACACTAATTGAATTAAGATTTTAATTACTCTCCTTTCCTGTCCGACTAACTTCTTCCAAACAACATAATATCTATTTCCCACCATTAAACTGCAGGGGTCTGCGGAAGTATTCAGTGCATCAAACCTCAGCAGTTGTTCTTTGGTTAGCTTCAGAACAAGGGAGGAAAGATATATGTAATGTCATAACCTAAATACGAACATGCTTTAGACAAACTATTTTAAAGCAAGATTTTATTACAAAACCAATTTCTTTTATATATATATATCATAAACGTGTAAAGGCGGCGAGCTGGCAGAATCGTTACCGCGCCGGGCAAAATGCTTAGCGACATTTCGTCCATCTTTACGTCCTAAGTTCGAATTTCGCTGAGGTAGACTTTGGCTTTCGTCTTTTCGGGGTCGATAAATTATGTACCAGTTGAACATTGGGGACGGTGTAATCGACAAGCCGCCCCCCCCCACCATAAACATTTCTGGATTGTACCAAATTTTAAAATACAGTAACCCCTCGCCATATCGTAGTTTATTATTTAAGCTTACGTCGATTCCTCCATGTTTTGCATTTATAATAAATGAAATATATACAAATTATAAAAATTTAAAAAAATATACAGTACTGTTTCTACTTGGCGGATTTTCACCTATCGCGGGTTTTTTGGAACGTAACACTCGTAATAGTCGAGGGATTACTGTATGTCATAGACATGTGAAGGTGCGTGGCGTAGTGGTTAGGGGCATTTCACTCCCGATCGCAAGACGGTAGTTTCGATTCCCAGACAGGCGACGTGTTATGTTCTTGAACAAAAGACTTCGTTTCACTTTGTTTCAGTCCATTCAGTTATAAATGAATAATTCTGCGACGGAATAGTCCGTCGCAGAATTATTCCGTTCTGGGGAAATGTTGGCCTGTTCGCCTATCCAGTAGGATAGTACCGTTCGAAACCAGCAACAAAGTGACAAAAGTGCATTCTGACTAACGGTGTATAAAAACATCCGATAGCCTGATCGATACAGCGATATCATAGACTCAAGCGCAAGCGTGGCTGTGTAGAAAGAAGCTTGCTTGCCAACCACATGGTTCCGGGTTCAGTCCCACTGTCTGGCACCTTGGACAAGTGTCTCCTACTACAGCCTCGGGCCGACCAAAGCCTTGTGAATAGAATTAGTAGACGGAAACTGAATAAAGCCCGTTGTATATCTATATATATATATATATCTGTGCGTGAGTGTGTGTGTCTTCGTGTCTATGTCTCAGTCTGTCTGTCTGTCTCTCCCCCTCCCTAATATTACCAAGTCATTTTCAGTGGTAAAGTTTAATGAAATTTTTGACTTTGAAGCATCGTAAACATTTTACATTTTAATACAACTTACTCGTTTCTTTGTCCTCCACCACCACCGCTTGACAACCGTTGTTGGCGTGTTTACGTCTCCGTAACGTTGTGGTTTGGCAAAAGAGACCGATAGAATAAGTATCAGGCTTAACAAAAAAAAATGTGCTGGGATCGGGTCATTCGACTAAAAATTCTCCAAGGTGCTGCCTCAGCATGGCCGTAGTTTAATGGATGAAACAAGTAAAAGATAAAAGACAACTAGATAAAATTTTTTAAATTAGTAGCAATTGGAAAAAAGTACGGTAGAGAGCTGCATCTATCTCTCTCTCTAATATTACTCCTCCGTTTTGGTTTCAGTCATTTTCAGTGCTAGAGTTTGATGAAATTTTTATTTTGAAGCCTTGTAGATATTTTACATTTTAATACGACTTCTTTGTTTCGTTAATATATTCACCAAGTCAATAAACGGGCAAGCATAAACACTAAATAGGTCTCACAGTAAATTTCGATACGTTGCAGATACTATACTATGTTGTGTGTACAAGTGAGAATTTTCGTTTGCAGTGTGTTATACCTTTTTATCTAACTCAACATATAAAAGAATGCTCAACGGGTCCTACTGAATGTGATTGTGTGTAACCTTATAGGGCCAGTTTGGTCCCATGAAAATGAGAACTGATTGTTTCAAAATTCTATATAAAATAATGTGTTGATTCGAGATATAATATACATATATACACATATACATACGTACGTTTGTACGTACGTACATACATACATGTCACTTCAGCAATGTAACTGCATACGTACTGTTAGAGATTTCTATTCTTTCTTTGGACTTTTCTCCTTTCCGACGAAGATCTATGCTCGAAACGTCAAACTCCCTCTCTTCACCGAGCGTCAAGCTAATGCATTGTTTGTGTACGTCCTCTTGTTGTCCGTTAATTTTATTCGTTTATTTGAATTGACTATATATATATATATATATATATATATATTATATATAATATATATATATATGAGAATGAAAATAAACTCAAATTAGGTAATCAACTTTTTTTACATATAGTTATAAATTCGACTTAAAATACGTATATATATATGTATATATATATGTATATATATATATATATATGTATATATATATATATATGTATATATATATATATATATATGTGTATTATATATATGTGTATATATATATATATATGTATATATATATATATATATATATATATATATGTTATATTATAATATATATATATATATATATATTTATATATATATAATTATTCACAATCAAGGAACGGCCATAATAGGCCATTCACCCACTAGAAATAACAGCCAAGCTTCAACCGCAAAATAACATTAATTCCGTAACCAGGAAAAATTAAAAAACATTTACCCTGTAATTTCTTATAACGATGCACCGTTTCATCTACTGTTTAATGGTAAACTAACCTGATTAAATTAAATCAAGCCAACTTCCCATAGGCCCTTAGATTCGTCAGTAAGAAATAGCCAGATCGGAACAGATATTTTCACGAGGCATTTCTGTCCTGCTTCGGCAAATATCTGACCTAAAATTTTCAAATCATCGCACTCGCGCCAATTTATCGGCAGCAAATAAATATAAGCCGCCGATTCATTACGGAATTAACCAGAAAATTCATAATTAATCAATATAGGTGGCAAAAAATTTTGTAGAATTTTTTGCCACCGCGGCCTAGTGGGAAAAAATTAAATAGTCATAGACCATTTTTAAGTTCAACATCACAATCAAGGAACGGCATAATAGGCCATTCACCCACTAAAATAACAGCCAAAGCTTCAACCGCAAAATAACATTAATTCCGTAACCAGGAGAAAATTAAAAAACATTTACCCTGTAATTTCTTATACGATGCACCGTTTCATCTACTGTTTAATGTAAACTAACCTGATTAATTAATCAAGCCAATCTTCCATAGGCCCTTAGATTCGTCAGTAAGAAATAGCCAGATCGGAACAGATATTTTCACACGAGGCATTTCTGTCCCTGCCTCGGCAATATCTGACCTAAAATTTTCAAATCATCGCACTCGCGCCAATTTATCGGCAGCAAATAAATATAAGCCGCCGATTCCATTACGGAATTAACCAGAAAATTCATAATTAATCATATAGGGTGGCAAAAATTTGTAGAATTTTTTTTGCCACCAGCGGCCTAGTGGGAAAAAATTAAATAGTCATAGACCATTTTTAAGTTCAACATCACAATCAAGGAACGGCCATAATGGCCATCACACCCACTAGAAATAACAGCCAAAGCTTCAACCGCAAAATAACATTATTCCGTAAACCAGGAGAAAATTAAAAAACATTACCCTGTAATTTCTTATACGATGCACCGTTTCATCTACTGTTTAATGGTAAACTAACCTGATTAATTTAAATCAAGCCAATCTTCCATAGGCCCTTAGATTCGTCAGTAAGAAATAGCCAGATCGTAACAGATATTTTGACGAGGCATTTCTGTCCCTGCCTCGGCAATATCTGACCTAAAATTTTCAAATCATCCGCACTCGCGCCAAATTTATCGCAGCAAGCAATTATAAGCCGCCGATTCCATTACGGAATATATATAAATATTATATATATATAATATATATATAATAATAATATATATATATATAAATATATATATATATTATATAAAATATTATTGAGACAAAACCACTATTTTGCAAAACAACAAGGAAAGACTTAATCAATACATAAAATTTAATAATAGTCAAAAAAACCGCCACTACAATCGTTTCTTGTCTTGATCGACAATCTTCAGGTGGACTTCCAATCTAAAAAATCAAATTTTAAAATATAAAAATTACTTTTAAATAATTAAAGTATAAATGAAAAAATATAAGTATATAATCCATATATAACCTATATATAATCCATATCGAAAATATAGACTAATTACCACGAATTCCCTAAAAAAACCATGATAAAACAAAACTCTTAAAAACATATAACGATAAAATCTCCCTTTGCTAAACTCTATAACAAACCTATAAAGTAAACCCCCTAACCTAAACATTCACACACATACACACACGTAAACCACAGACTCACGACTTATACACATACCTATACTAACTTATAAACCTCAATATACACCAAAACCCACTCCCTCCCCACACAGACAAATTACACATACATCCCAAAACCTAAATAACAAACCCATATACACATTCACACACAAACACACACTCACACGCAAAACACTCACACACAAAAGATACATATACTCCCTCACATATACGCCTATACATACTCACTAAACTCGACATATACAACACATACTTACACACCCACACAAAAACATTATACATTTATGAGCTTTAACTCACCTTAGCATCTCTAACAAAACTTGCAGTAACCCAATCCCATTCTCTATGCCTACCTCACTACTACACTATTCCATTCACATTCCAAGCAACGCTAGTCCACCACCCGTTATTCACGTGGCAAAACGAACACCACTCGAAAATTATGAATGAAACAATGTAAAAAAATAACCAACACCTAAAATAGACAAAATACCACGAATTACCTAAAAAAACCATGATAAACCAAAACTCATAAAGCATATAACGATAAAATCTCCCTTTGCTAAACCCTATAACAAACTTATATAGCAATCCCCTAACCTAAACATTCACACACAAAAACCCACACGTAAACCACAGACCCAAGACTTATACACAAACCTATACTAACTTATAAACCTCAATATACACCAAAAACCACTCCCTCCCCACACAGACAAATTAAACACATACATCCCAAATCCTAAATAACAAACCCAATACACATTCACACACAAACACACACACACGCAAACACACACACACAACAGATACATATGCTCCCTCACATATACGCATATACATACTCACTAAAACTCGATATATACAACAATATTTACACCCACACTCATACAGATAAATAAATTAATTACAATTAAAACTCACAACCAATCTCATATACATAAACACTCTTATGAAAACACAATAAATACATCGTAATTAACCAGAATATCAAAAATAACATTATGACATAAGGATAATCAAATACATACTTACAATTCAGTTACAATTATGAAGTGAAATTAGATTCTTAGCCGTTAAAAAACCAAACAAAATTACGTTACCATGGAAATAACTAATGTAAAAAAAGAATGCGCCATAGAAAGTAAACGTCATTCATAGTATGAATGGAAAATATAATAAATGAACTAAAACTATTTCCACGTAGCAAACCAACGCTACTTAAAAAAATTTATTATGAATGGATTCTTTAAAAACTATCATGAAAATCAATTATATACATTTATGAGCTTTAGCTCACCCTAGCAACTCTAACAAACAACTTACAGTAACCCATACTCAATGCCTACCTCATTACCACCCTAATCCATTCACAATTCCAAGCAACACTAGTCCACCACCCGGTTACAATTCCCAACTCTACCCATTCATTCACATTTCAACGACGTTCCCTTCAACAACTCTACATATAAGCCTCAACATTACACCGGAGATACACTTACACATCCGTACGGATGGGTGAGAGTATACATTAAGTGTAGTGATGGGGCTCCCATTTCTAACACATTTGTACCTGTGTGGTAGTCTCCATGTGTATATTCACGCACGGGTATAAATACAGGGGGTACACGTTCACTTCATTTACGTGTACCCCTCACATGTACATATGCATACTATTTTGGCTCGATATATGCAACAATGTAATCGCGCCTATGTGTGAGCATTCACTGGTTGTGCAATTCACCTCTGGGTGTGATTGTGTGTAAACTTATCACTGTGGAGGTCGAGCTTGATACGTATATATTAGTGTGTATTAGGGGTTGTACGTACTAATTATGTTCATGTGCTTCACGCACTTGCGTCCATGTATGGAAGAATATATTGGGATTACTATGTAGGTGTAATAGGGTATGGGGGAGTTTTGTCATTGTATGGGTGTGGGTTTCATTTGTGATGGTGGTTTAGTTGGTGATTATTAGTATGTTCTGTATATTAGGGCTAGTATGTATTATTCAAGTGTGTATAATTGTATACATATAATTGGTGTGAATGGGATTACTCCCATTTTTTTTTTTTTTTTTTTTTTTATTATTATTTTTAGGGGATGTATGTGTTTATTTATCCATGTGGGGCTGGAGTGGCCGTTAGGTGCATATGCTGAGGCTCACATGCAAACCAAGTACAACGAATGAAGTGGGCACTTATAATTGTTATGGGTGTGTACTTTATTATAAAAGACAATACCCAAATAAAATCTGTCAATTCAACATACAAATAAAAAACAAAAAACAAAGGGATCTTAAACATTCACACATACATACAAAACTCAATAAAACACCACTAAATAACACCCAAAACATATAAATATATCCTCAAAATACATATAACAAATGCAAATAAAAATACATAATAAATAAAATAATAAAAATAAAAATAAAAAAATAAAAAAATCTAATATAAATTATTAAAGTTTTAACGTACCATAAACTGCTAAATTAATATACATTAAAAATGAACTAATTAAAACAAAGAAATATCAATAAAGACTAACTATAATTAAATCCTAGACAACATAACCAAATATATCATCTAAACTATTTAAACTAAACTAAAATAACCTAAAGGGAACTATATTGCTATTTATCATGAAACTTATTATATAAGTAAAGTAACTTGTGTCTACATTTTATTTTGCGCTCCTCCCCAGTATTAAGTAATTATCATACTTATAAATAAATTTCTTTAAACTCATTAGAGCATAAATAACAACAATTAGCTCCTATATTATATGATTTAGTTTTACAAATTATTTCCCATATTAAACTATAATTAATATTTAGTGAATTAAGACTCCAAATATACTTACTAAGTCCGGTTGAGTTGATTAAGTTTTATTTTAAAAGAATTCATATGTTGTGCAATTCTTGTTTTATTTTTGAGGAAGTAGAACCTATATAAACCGCTTTTGTGTAATTATTATTCTTAAAGTTATTATCATGTATGTAACTATACATTTATACACTACATCGTTAATATCACAATTATTATTTAATATACATTAGATTTATCTCTACATGTACAATTAATATAAGTCTTATCATTATTAATATTATTATCAAATAATTTCTTTTATAAAAATTATTCATTTATATTTATTAATGAAGAAATAATGTTACCAACATTATTAGTGGTAGAGTAACCAACTCCAAAATTATTAAAAGAGAAAATGTTTCTATATTACGATTATCTCTAATAAATAGTTCTATAACATCTAAAATCTCTTTAATAATATTCGTTTTAACTTGATCTCCATAAGGAACTATTAACCAAATTTTTATTCTTATTAACCTTATTATTATTATCATTATTATAAATATATTTATAATTCTTTATTTTATTAAAATTATTATCAGAATTATATCTATGTACAGCATTTAAGGAATTATTATATTATTAAATTTATCAATATAATTATTATAATAATTATTAAATTTATTTTATTTATATTATTCTTATTTATATTATTATTATTATATTTTATTATTATTTATTATTCTTATTTATATTTTTTATCATTTTTATTATTTTTTTATAATATCTATTATTTTTACCACTAAACGTAACAAAATTATAATTATTATTAGAAGTATCTCGAAAATTATCATTTAAAATCATTATCGCTAATATTATAAAATTTAATATTCTTATTATAACCTGCCCCTCTAAGGGCCTCATTATAATAATTAGCATGTTTATTAAAAATCTCTATATCATAAGAGAGTAATGAAATACGTTTACTTATATTATTAATCAACGATTTTTTAATAGAAAATGGGTGATTACTATTACATTTATATATCTAAGGTTCTCATTAAGTTTATGATATGGTTGTGTTTTACCTGTAATAAGATTAAAATTAACATCTAAATAATTAACATTATAATTCTCCTTATATATAGTAATACGTAAACCATATCTTTTAAAGAAACTATATAGTTTTTTCTTATATACTTCTAGATTCCTATTAGTACAATTCTTTGTAACTAGTAGAAGATCGTCTCAAGTCTTGGGTCTGTGGTTTACGTGTGGGTTTTTTGTGTGTGAATGTTTAGGTTAGGGGGATTGCTATATAAGTTTGTTATAGGGTTTAGCAAAGGGAGATTTTATCGTTATATGCTTTTATGAGTTTTGGTTTATCATGGTTTTTTTAGGTAATTCGTGGTATTTTGTCTATTTTAGGTGTTGGTTATTTTTTACATTGTTTCATTCATAATTTTCGAGTGGTGTTCGTTTTGCCACGTGAATAACCGGGTTGGACTAGCGTTGCTTGGAATGTGAATGGAATAGTGTAGTAGGAGGTAGGCATGAGATGGGGATTGGGGTTACTGCAAGTTGTTTGTTGGAGAGATGCTAAGGTGAGTTAAAGCTCATAAATGTATATAATGTTTTTTGTGGGTGTAAGTATTTTGTATATTCGAGTTTAGTGAGTATTAGTAGCGTAATATGTGGGGAGTATATGTATCTTTTGTGTGTGAGTGTTTTGCGTGTGAGTGTGTGTTTTTGTGTGTGAATGTGTATATGGGTTGTGTATTTAGGTTTTGGGATGTATGTGTTATTTGTCTGTGTGGGGAGGATGGGGTTTTGGTGTATATTGAGGTTTATAAGTTAGTATAGGTATGTGTATAAGTCGTGAGTCGTGGTTTACGTGTGTGTATTTGTGTGTGAATGTTTAGTTAGGGGGTTTTACTTTATAGTTTGGTTATAGAGTTTAGCAAAGGGAGATTTTATCGTTATATGTTTTTAGATTTTGTTTTATCATGGTTTTTTTAGGGATTCGTGGTAATTAGTCTATATTTTCGATATGGATTATATATAGGTTATATATGGATTATATACTTATATTTTTTTCATTTATACTTTAATTATTTAAAAGTATTATTTTTATATTTGAAAATTTTGATTTTTTAGATTGGAAGTCCAACCTGAAGATTGTCGATCAGACGAAACGATTGTAGTGGCGGTTTTTTGACTATTTATTAAATTTTATGTATTGATTAAGTCTTTCCTTGTTTGTTTTGCAAAATAGTGGTTTTTGTCTCAATAATATTTTATAATATTTTACTATAAAATTGGATTTAATCCTAAATCTGATTTTTTTTCCCTGTAAATTTGGATATATTCCCGAATATTTATTATATATATATATATATTATATATATCATAAAATATATATATATATATATATATATTATATAAATATATATATATATAATAGATAATATATATATATATCTATATATAATATTATATATATATAAAATATATATAAATATAATATATATATATATAGATATATATATATAAATATATATTATAATAATATATATAAATATATATAATATATATTATATATATATATATAAATATATATAATATATATATATATATATATAAATATATATAAATATATATAAAGAATATATTAAATATATATAATATATATATATAATTATATAATATATATAATATAGATATATATAATTAAATTATATATATAATATAATAAATATATATATATATATATATATATAATATATATATATCTATATAATTATATATATATATATATAAATAAAATATATATATATAATATATATATACAATATATATTATATATAAATATATATATAATATATTATATATATATATAATATAATATATATATAAATATATATATCTATATATAAATATATATATATTATATAAATATATATTTATAATATATATATATAATATATATATATATATAATATATATATATATTATATAAATAATATATATATATAAATATATATATATATATAAATATATATATATATATAAATATATATATATATATATAATATATACATATAATATAAATCTATATATTTATATATATATTTTTAGTAGAAGAAATAGCTATAACCCTTTGACTGCTATTTCTAAATTCGGTATGTGGTAGGCAACTCGTTGCTAAACCCTTATTGCTTAGTATAAAATATATATATAAATATATAAATATATATATATATATATATATATAAAATATCATATATATACTAATATATATATATATATATAGATATTATAAATATATATATTATATATATAAATATCATATACGTATATATATAATATATATATATAATATAAATATCATATATAGATATATATATATATATTATATAATAGAATATATATTATATACATAATGATATATATATATATGATATATATATATATTATATATATATAGATCTATAAATATATACATATAGTAAATATATATATATAATAACTATATATATTATATATATATAGTTTTTTTAGTAGAAGAAATAGCTATAACCTTTGACTGCTATTTCTAAATTCGGTATTGGTAGGGGCAACTCGTTTCTAAACCCTTATTGCTTAGTATAAATATATATATATATATATATAAAATATATATATAAATATATATATAATATAAATATATATATATATATAAATCTATATATAAATATCTATATATATATAAATATATATATATATATATATATATAATAATATAAATATATATAATATATATATATAATATATATATAAATATATAATATATATAAATATATATATATATATAAATATATTATATATAAATATAATATCTATATATAGAATATATACATATATATAAATATTATATATAAAATTACTATTATATATATATAAATATATATATATATAAATATATATATTATATATATATATATAAATATATATAAATATATTATATATATTATATAATATATATATATATAGAATATATATAAATATATATCTATATATATAAAATATATATATATATATAAATATATATATAATATATATATAAATATATATATATATATATATATATCTATAAATATATATATATATATATATATATAAATATATATATATATATATAACAATTATATATAAATATATATATATATATATACATAACAATACATGTAAAGAATCCATGTGGGATATATATATAGAAAAAAGTGTGAGAAAAAGAGAACTGGTAAGAATTTTTTCGTACTAAAATTAAGAACGGTTAAGAATTCCAATTAAAAGATGTATTATATACCATTTGTATATTTTTTAAAAAGCATTGAATTTTATGGTTCTTTTATAATTGGAACTCTTAACTGCTCTTAATTTTAGTACGAAAAAAGTTTTTTTTTACCAGTTCTCTTTTTCTCACACTTTTTCCCATATATATCCCACATGGATTCTATTTACATGTATTTTTATGTGTGTGTATATATATATATATATATATATTAAAATATTCATACGTGTCGATATGTATGATCATATACATATATATATATACGTATTTTAAGTTGAATTTATAACCGTATGAGTATGTAAAAAAGTTGATTGACTAATTTGAGTTTATATTTTAATTCTTATCTTTTGTCTCGGTTTCGACCCAAGCACTTCTTAATCAGTTCTATATATTTCGTAAGAAAAAATAATATTATATGTGTGTGTGTATGCATGCATTTTGTTATCTACATTGCAACGATGGAGCTTTGTATCTTTATTAGAAACCAGTTCCGTCCTCAGAGTAAAAATTTAACTAATTAAAAACAGAAGAGAACATATATGTATATCACTGTATCACCCAAACTATCGAATGTTCCAAGGACCCACTGAACGTTCCTACATTTTGAAATAGATGAAAAATTAAAGAACACTGCATGAAAGGAAGGTGTGAATTTTGAGAAAATAGTAATCCAGATATAATAGATTCCTTGAGTGTGAAGGATTAAAATTAACCTGTCCGATTGTTAACGAGTAATATGATTGTTGGAGAATAGTTAAGCAGTCTCAGTTGGATATTACTTTTGTTTGTGAAACAATGATATTTGCTCATCTTTTTAAACCTCTAATAGTCTTATTCAAGGTGGGGAAATAATTTTAAAATACTTACATACACTAAAATGATAATTTTTTTAAAAGTTTTTTTTCACTCAAACATCTCATTTGAATGAATCTAGAAAAAAAAATCACTGATAAAAAAGATTATGGCGGAGTTTCTTGGTGGCGTCGGCTGAAATATTCATCTTAGTCACCAGCATTAGAAAATACTGAATATGCATGTCATGTTACGATACTATCTAAAATGTTTCCAATCTGTACATCTCATGTATTGTCAATAAATGACTGACAAAATGTTTTTGTTTCATTGTCTTACTCTACTTAAGAAACGGAATCAAAGTGTACAAGTCTATACTGTAAGTAAATAACGGGTTTAGAATATGCCTTGCTTTGTTACTTTAATTGTTTATAATATTTAAATAAAACGATACTATTTTCCTGTGACTTCTTTTCCGAGCAGCATTCGAACAACCCTTCAAAATTACAGCATTAAAATACTAAAGACAAATTTACGAAACTTGAACGATACTCATTAGATATCTCGTATTTGTCCATTATGGTATCAAACAATATGCCAATCGTTAAAATAATCTCATACGCAGTACTTTTAAGCACTAACAAATGTTTAAGACAATACAATTGAACAGAACTATACAAATCATTCGTGATTTATGCAAAATTCTTCTGTGATGGAATTAAAGTCTATAAAAATTATGAAAATGAACAGCAGATATTCTTCTAAAATATATTCTGGCCATATCAAATTGTTCAACTTTTGACAAAAGTATGCCCAGCACATAAAACACGACGACCTTTAAACGTCTCACATAAACTATGCTTTCTTCTTAAAGATTTATTAACAACTTATGGCGACAATTATCAACTAGCATCTATTCATATAACTGAAATCCCACCCCTTCCTAGGGAAAACAAATAAGGATATATCAAAAGAAGTTCAGCCGTTGACCTTTTCTCTATCAAATGCAGATGACTCTTGAAAATTTTGGAGAAAGGTCAACATCTGATCTTGCCTTTTTTTATAGACTTTGGCGCAGTAGTTACACTTTGTCTTAAGAAGTCAACCATAACTGAGCACTTAGAATTGCCATCTTCTTTCCGGTCATGCTTTCTTAGCATGCTCCAAATGAAGAAATATTAAATACTCATCCCCATCCCGTTAATACAAACGCTGACCAGCCTGTTCATAAATATTATTTATTCATGGTTTAAAATAGCTCAACAGAACCTCTAACATTTGTTTCCATATTATTACATTACTGTAACGATTGGTTAATTAACAACTAAGTCAATATCTTATGTATGTTACATTAATTCTTTAAAATAAACTCAGAAAACAATCAATGGCTATAATGGATGCTTGGAGCTATAAAAGCTACAATGAAGTCACTTTAACACTTATATATATATATTAAAATATATTTATAAAAGAACATTAATGCTCATGAGAGATATTAATGTTATATATATATATATATATATCTTCAGCATCATCAACACTGTATGTAGCGTTTATCTTTAATTCTACTTATTTCAGCCATTAAACTGCGGTCAGGCTGGGGCATCGCCTTGAAGAAACTTTAGTCAAATGACTCGACCTAGTACATTTTTAAAGCCTGGTACTCGGTCTCTTTTGCCAAACCGCTAAGCTACGAGGACGTAAATAAACGAACACCAGCTGTCAAGCGGTGCAGAGGAACAAACACAGACACGAAAACACACTTACACACACACGTGTGTGTGTGTTTTCATCTACCAAATCCATTTACAAGGCTCGAGGCTGTAGTAGAAGACACTTGACCAAGTTGCCACGCAGTGGGACTGAACCTGAAGCCATGTGGTTTGGAAGCAAAGTTCTTACCACAGAGCCACGCCTCCGAGTGTTTATTATAAACATACTTTCTTTATACAGCACATTCGACATTTGATTTGTGTTTAGAGCTAAGAGTGATTTATCCTCAAGTTAAATTGTATCATACGCACTGGATTTGCTTTACAAGACGGTTAATAAATGTATATATGGCAAACGAATATGTTCTTTTTGAAAGTGATTAAGTGTATCAGCCTTATTAGGTGGTTAGTTTTTAAACAGTCTCTGATGAAGACAGAAAATTCGCCATTCTTCCACCTGTCTGAATAGTTACTCTAATTTCTTATGGAGGTAAGCAATTTTTGTCAGTCAGAAACTGAAAAGTTTTGTCGTTCATGTCTTTTCTAAACGTCTTTAACGATAAAGGTAAGGTAAAAGGAATGACTTTAACAAGTTACTGAAGTCTGTTCTCGGACACGGTCTGTTTGGGAAATTACCATTGTTCAACGTAGCTCATCTCAGAAAACAGCAAATATTGGTTTCAAATTTTGGCACAAAATCAGCAATTTCGTGGAAGGGATATGCCGATTACTGGTTCTTATTTTATCGATCCCAAAAGTTTAGAGGCAAAGTCGACCCTAGTGGCATTTGAACTCAGAACGTAAAGACGGACGAAATGCCGCTAAGCGTTTTTGTCCCGTGTGCTAACAATTATGCCAGCTCACTGCCTTGAACACAACAAATATTAACAAAAGAAAATGGGTAGGGTGCTTTACTGTTGCTAGTACGGTGCTTCACAGTTCTGAGGTGAAAATATACAGGTGTCGATACCGAGCTTAAATTCTATCAGAGTTAATTTTAACTTTCTATTTTTTAAACCCGTTAAATTAATTATAAATGATGGTTCCTGTGCTGTTAGCTCTATCCAATTTCGTCTGGTTGAGCTCGATTATCGAACCAAATGAGTTTTGTGTTCATTAGGGGAAAGTTATGAAAGAAAAAAAAAACCACGACTGGAGCTGAATTCTAAGTTCGTGGTGAAAATGAGAGATGGGATTCGAGCCAGCAATCTAACCTCCAAAATGTGACAAAACGAAATTGCTCCAGAAATTCAGCTTAACTGGCATAAACATAACAGCTCATCCCGAAAGGAGATAATAGAACTGATAAAAGCCGAAAGGAAGTTCAGCTCCAGTTGTAATTGTTTAAATAACAAGTTCACCCTAGCTCTCAACAAAGTTATTTTTAATGACTGATTTCGGAATGTATACCAGAGACTACACCCGTTTAACAAATTGATATAAGCATTCAGCATGTATGAGAGATAGTAACTAGACATTTAAAGCGTAAGCGAAACGAAATAGATGGGTGACGATAAAAATGTATAACGACTAAAATACCAAGCTGTTCAGGAGGATATGGAAAACAATACATGAGAGATGGTGATAAAGTTTTTAACAAAGAAACTAAGGCTCAGTAGACAATAGAGTTTAAAGGAACTAAAGCCGAATGCTGAAGGACAAAGTGAACGACATTAATGCCAATACTGACAAAAGCTGGGGCTTTTTGTTGTTGTTTTTGTTAAACAGGTTACAGATATTAAATGACAGTTCATACAGACGACGGTGACTGATAACAATCGAATGAAGATGAAGTCAAAGAGAACGCAAGAGAAAATAAAGAAAAATGGCTGCTGTAATTGACGGGCGTATCTTTGGCTGGTAGTAATACTTCAGTTTAAACGTTCCTTATGCAGAAAGAATTGGAGCAGAACTCAACTCCATAAAATTTAATGCGAGCCAATAAGGGAGCTTCTACATGATAGCTCCATTTGCTAGAAATAGAGGCTAAATCTGCTCACATATTTTACTGCATTAGACAATCCTTGACATACGAGGCATGACCACGGCTGAGACACTTTGATCATAGATTACAGAACTACTGAATCGGAACTCAATGTATGTGTGTATGTGTGTGTGCGTGTATACAATAAAGTAGGTGCTGACATAGTTGATGAAATAAGTCAGGAAATTTTGACTAATTATACCCATAGTGATGATGTGGAAAAATAATTATTTTCATGTTTAAATCTGGGTTGACAACCGCGGAATTTTAACTAAAAATTAAAGTGCAATGCGGAGTGAATCTGACCTTTGGCATTGTGGTAACAACCTCAGACATATTTCGCACCTATTAAACCTTATCAGCAGAAAACAGTCTAAACGTTATTGGAGGATCTATAGAATGACTACGCAAATGAAAGTATTCTAATCAGATGAAAAAATATTAATATTACACAACATTTTTATTCACTAAACTTGTATATCTTCTCTATTCATTCTAAAGTCTAGCGGAACTTTGGACTTTGTCGAAGTGTATTTACACGCTGAAACACATCCGGAGTTTGCACCTCCGAGATGGCAAAGTGCATATAAGTGTTCACTGCATTCTATTTTTAATTAATTAGATAGAAAGAATGAACAAGCAAAACAAGTGATATCACTTTAGATTATGTAATTTAAAATTCAAACATAATCGTTGAGCAGTTAGAGTAAAGAAGGGATTACGAAGTTATGCACAAAGTCTCTTATAGTTGTTTCTAGAATAGCTGTGTATATGACGCATATTTCAATGAGCAAAAATTTCCATATAAAAGCCAACACCACCATCTTCAGAGAGGAAGGATTAAAGAATATCGTTAGTAAAGCATATTACTAGTTACCCGTTCCATCGTCGAAGAGAGAGTTGCTAGGCAGCTACAAGGCCTCTTTTGTTTTGTTTTAGTGGTACATGTATACATGCATACATACACACAAGCATGCATACATGAATCCGTCCAGCCATAATAATATTAATCCTAGGATGAAATTTATATTTTAATGCTCGCTACACGCGTTTCCACAAATTACACG
The DNA here is from genome assembly GCF_006345805.1 of Octopus sinensis. Classification (NCBI taxonomy): domain Eukaryota; kingdom Metazoa; phylum Mollusca; class Cephalopoda; order Octopoda; family Octopodidae; genus Octopus; species Octopus sinensis. The sequence continues at coordinate 86,460,724 of NC_042999.1, forward strand.
TCTCTTAAGATCACAGTCCATATTCCTGAGATGATTACAGTGTAGTCCGTAGTATCCGTGGGCATTGGGTAGATCATCTTCATGGATTCCTTTCTTCTGGCGATATGACATTAATGGATGTTTAACATACATACATACATATCAGACTGAGAAAAATATGGCAGTCAGAAATCTCTTACAAGGCAATATCCCACACTACATTTTCAGTACCAGTGCTGATTCCAAAAATCAGGATACTTGACTCGTCTGTAGAGGAAATCCACTCCTTAGACATTAAAACCCACAAGATCCTGATCTCAACTGGAAACCTCCACAGAAACAATGATATCGATAGGCTCAACCTAAGAAGGGATGAAGGAAGTTGGGGCTTGAATTCAGTGCAGCAGCAAAATTAAATACATAAACTTAGACCTCTCATACAACGCCAAAATACCTCAACGAGGACCTGAATATGAAACTCTCAAAACACACACACAAAACATTATGCGAGGGTCTGTTTCCCGAAGACTTGAAGAAGACAGTGATATTGACATAAAGTGCAGCCCCCTTGGACTCGTAACTGCTACATTACATTACATTACGAAGGCTATACTATATGCTGCGAAATGCCTGATAAACATAAGAGACAGTGAAGCCCTTGGAGCTCGAAGCTGCAACCGAAAATATAGATTATGTCATATTTCTGTGGAGGACATCGCACATATGATTAGCATCTGCGCAAAAATGTCATCACGATACTACCTCTCTATGCGATACGACGCTGTCGTAAAAACAAAATACAATGCCATTTGGAAAAAAGACTATTCTGCAATAAATATAGAGAATCCCTCTTTTATTGAAGACATACACAAACATCAACACAAGGAATACTGGTGGAACATTCCCATTAAAACATCTGTCAAATGTAAATATAACAGGCCGGAATTGTTGTTTGGGACAGACAAAAAATGTATGGACCATCATAGAAGTTAGCTCGCTGCTGAATTCTTCGAAAATCAAATAGGAAGAGGATAATAACATACAGCTACATACAACTGCTTGGAAACCTTCAGCTTTTATATGCTGATTATAAATTCATATATTATAAATTATCAATTCATATTTTTATCAGTAATATTTGGTGCACTTAGGGTGGCGAGCTGGCAGAATCGTTAGTACGCCAGGCGAAATGCGTAGTCGTATTTCGACTGCCGTTACGTTCTGAGTTCAAATTCCGCCGAGGTCGACTTTGCCTTTCATACTTTCGGGGTCGATAAATTAAGTACCAGTTACGCACTGGGATCGATGTAATCGACTTGATCTGTTTGTCTGTCCTTGTTTGTCCCCTCTGTGTTTAGCCCTTTGTGGGTAGTAAAGAAGTAGAAATAGGTATTTCGTCTGTCTTTACGTTCTGAGTTCAAATTCCACCGAGGTCGACTTTGCCTTTCATCCTTTCGGGGATGATACTCGCTGACGATACATCGAAGAGGCCAGGGAACAGAAGAATGAAGAAGAAAGAAGACATGCACCCAACACCAGAGCTGAAGACACCTCCGAAAGGGGGTGGCACATCAAAACGGTAGAGGAGTAGGAGCCGAAACCGGATGTGGTTCCTCCTGATGATGTCTTGAGCTAACTGGATCCTATAAAAGAGCTGTTGTGGTAGCAGACCACGAAACACGGTTGTAATTCCTCAGTACCAGTTACACACTGAGGTCGATGTAATCGACTTAATCCCTTTGTCCCTTCTATGTTTAGCCCCTGTGGGCAATAAAGAAATAAATATTTGGTACACTTGGTTTTGTAAGTAAATGCCTAAGTGACAATCTGGATAAGTTACGGTTCTCAGAATGAGAAACCAGCCGGTTAATTTGCACATTACAAATAAAATCTGTAAATGGAACAGTAAAAATATGCAAAACTTTTTTGTGAAAATATGTCTTTTCAAATCTAAAATGGGAATTTGTTTTTGTTATCTAAATTCCAAGGATGGAGGTTTGTATCTTTATTAAAAACCAGCTTCTTCCTCAGAGGAAGATTTCAAATAATAAAAAAAAGAATAGACCATACATGTATATTTTTTATATTGGGTTGAGGAATAATTAATGAGCATTTTTATCAAAAGTTAAAAATACACGCAGAAATATAACGCATTGGCAAAATGTTTTGTGTCATTTAAAAGAAAATTTTTGGTCTACAAGATAGTGTGTTTTGACTTTGTAATTTTATTGATTTTTGTGTATTTTCAGATCAAGTGGACAAAACTGAGCATTTTCGACACCATTTGCTTTTTGCATTTAGTCGAGGTGTTAAAGCCACCGAAGCTGCCCGTGAGATTTGTACTGTTTATAGAGAAGGAGCAATGCCTCAAAGTACCGCCCGCCGTTGGTTTTCGCACGTCAAAAATGGGATTTTTGACCTCAAGGAAGGATCACACACCAGTCGACGAATTGAGTTCGGTGAAGAACGATTGAATCAACTTCTTCACGAAAATCCACATCAAACGACCAGAGAATTGGCAGAGCAGATGGATTGAGATAAAAAAAAAAAAACTGTGATGAACCACCTTCACTCAATGGGCAAGGTTCAGAAACTCGGCGCTTGAGTAAAAATAACAAAAGTCAACGCTCCACAATCGCCGTCAGTTTGCTCGCTCGACATCGCACAACACATGGTCACAAAGAGCGTTTTCTTTACTGCATTGTCACTGGCGATGAAAGATTGTGCCTTTACGTCAATATGAAGCAGCGAAAAGAATGGCTCAGTCGTGATAAACAAGTGACTCCGCGAGCAAAACAAGACCTTCATCCTCGAAAGACCATGTTGTGTGTATGGTTGTATTGGGAAGGCATAATTCATTACGAACTGCTTGAGTGCAACCAAACGCTCAATGCAGATCTTTACGTTCAACAACTGCATCAACTCAACGAAGCAATTCAGCAAAAATGACCGAAATGGCGTTCTTCTGCAACACGACAATGCCCGTCCTCACATCGCCAATATGACCAAAGGCGCGATTCGAGAACTCGAATGGGAAGTGCTGCCTCATACTCCATACTCTCCAGATATGGCGCCGTCAGACTTTCATCTCTTTCGACTGCTTTCAAGCACTTTACGCAGTGTATCGTTCAATAATGACGTGGAATTGAGGGCTTGGTTGGACGAATTCTTTGAGTCAAGACCGGGAGATTTCTATCACCGAGGCATCGAAAAACTTATTCAACGATGGGATGAAGTCGTAAACAGCAACGGAGAGTATATTATTGATTAATTTGTTGTAGTTGTTTTTGTTTAAAATATATTTGAAAAATATGCTCATAAATTATTCCTCAACCTAACAGCAGAACTCAAAGCAATTCAAAGAAGCTACACAAAGAAGATCGTCTCAATGCAAAATATCAGCTACTGGGAAAGACTGAAAGTATTAAACCTCTTCTCCCTAGAGCGAAGGCGAGAGAGATATGCGGTGATATACATCTGGAAAATCCTGGAGGGTCTTGTCCCAAACTTTGGCATTCAAAGTTACCCCAACCGCAGAACGGGGCGCCACTGGATGGTGCCAAAGATTCCAACATCACCATCAAAATACAGGTCCAGATACTGCAACAGCTTGGGTTTCAGAGGACCACAGCTCTTTAACATCGTCCATAAATGCCTGAGAGACTTACATGGTGTGGATGTGGGTTTCTTTAAAACTAAACTGGATCTCTTCTTGTCGGGGGTGCCAGATGAACCTACCTCACGACAGGAGACACAGATGCGGGCAGCGGCATCGAACTCCCTTGTTAATCAAGTGCCACGTATCAGAGGTGGATTCACATACTAGTGTAGCTCATTCAGCGGTGGTGCCCCAGCGTGGCCGCGGCCTTCGGGCTAAAACATTTTTAAGGATTTAAGGAACCCAATAGGTTGTTAAAGCTAAAAATAGCAAAAAAAAAAAAAAACGAAAGAAAATCACAAGCCAAAAAATAAAGGAAAGTAAAAAGACATGTAGAAATGTTAGCAAAATATTTGAAGTAATAAAGAAAAAGAAGACTATTGACTGTAGAAACATATGAATAGAACATTTTAGATAGAAAAACTGCTAAATATGTCAAATTTATAGTTTGATCATTACAAAAAGTTATTTAGCGCTAATTCATTTTCGTAGATAGAGAGATAGCTTGCTAGATAGATAGATATAAAAGTTCTTTGGTCTGGAAGAATTTATACACGACATACGCTCTCATTTCACAATAAATGACTTTGTAAGCAGACAGTACGACTAGTGTCGTCTTAAAGCATCGGTACATTGGGCAGTTGCTCGGGGCCCCACAAATCTATGGACCCGATTTTTATCTATGTATGTTGTGGCGTGCTATCAATAAATGAATGCTGCAGGGACCGCTGGATTGATTTGCTCGGGACCTCACGGGTTCAGAGTCCCAAATGCGATCCATGTATGTTGTGACTTGCTGTCAAATAAATAAATACTATAGGGCTAGGATATTGATTCTGCCAGGGACCTATAATACTGCTAAGGCAGCTCTGAATACGAGTTGTTATATCTTTTATTGTTTTACTTGTTTCAATCATTAGACTGCGGTCATGTTGGGGCACCGCTTTGAGGGACTTTAGTCGAACTAATCGGCTCCAATACTTATTTTCGTTTTAAGCTTTGTACTTTTTACCAAACCGTTAGGTTACGGGGACGTAAACACACCAACGCCGTTGGTGAAGCAGTGATGGGAGACGAACAGAGACACACACATATACATATACATATATATATACGTCGAGTTTCTTTCAATAGTAAGTACATGACACTTGTTCAAGGTGCCGTGCGGTGGGACTGAACCCGGAACCATGTGGTTGGGAAACAAACTTCTTGCCATGCAGCCACGCCTGCCCCACACGCTTTCATTTTACGATAAACGATACATACACACATCCCTGCAGTTGTTATATCCAAATTAAAAGTCCAGGTTTATACCTGTAATTATTGGGGCCCTGGGATATGTAACTCACTGTTTAAATACCAATCTTGAGAAATCCGGCTTCTCAAAACCGGAAAGTTGATTTGAAGACTGCTGATCCAAGCCATCACCAGAAGTCTAAAAATCTGTAAAACTTTCTAGAAGTTTATCATTTAATCATATATGAGCATGTCCAGATATGCAAGTATATGCTTGAAAAGACATACGCAAAACAAAACAAACAAATCTGCAGGTATACATACATACATACATACATACATACATACAAACAAAAATACCCCGTTGTTGTAGAAATTCTAATGAAGAAGCCTTGAATTTAGGTTAGAAACTGGGTCTTTCTCTATTGGCAAGAAATCTTGAAATAAAACTAATGACATACATATACGCACACAAACCTTTATATATGTGTGCGTGTGTATATATATATATATATATATATATGTGTGTATATATATATATATATAGAACTCTTTTCAACATAAACATAACGATAACTCATCTCAACATAAACATAACGACGTAAGAAATTTGAAAAGCTAAACGCGAAACCGGTCTTTCTTCTAAATTATGTCATTGTAAGAAAAAAATTTATAATATTCTTCAGACATATTGACTCAAATATATATTTTTTAACCTTTTAAAACAAGCCTTCTGTAGTTTTTTCACTTTTTACTATTTTCTCTCTCTCTCTCTCTCTCTCTCTCTCTATATATATATATATATATATATATATATATATTTGTCCCATTTGTATATTTTTTACTTTACATATATATATATATATATATATATATATATATATATATATATATATATACATGCGCGCGCGCGCGTGTGCTTGTGTGTCTTTGTCACTTCAACATCACTTGACGAGTGATGCTGGTGTGTGTTTATGTCCCCGTAACCTTGCGATTTGGCATAAGGCACCGATAGAATAAGTACTAGGCTTACAAAGAATAAGTCCTGGGTTCGATTTCTTCGACTTAAGCCCTCTAAAGCGGTGCTCCAGCATGGCTGGAGTCAAAATAACTGAAACATGTAAAAAAAAAAAGAGAATAAAAATACACAAACACACACACACAAATACACATAATGTGATATCATTCCACATGATTTCATTACCAGTTTCTTTCCTCTACACATTTTTTCTTTCTTACATTCTCGTTATAAAATACGATTAACTTTCATTTCACACATACACACATGAGCAAGGCCAAAACAATGCGAAGTAAATGCAAGGCAAATCATAAGAAAACAAATATGTGAATTAATGTATATATACATACATACATGCATACATACATAAACACACACACACACACATATATACCACGGAGTGGGACTGAACCCGGAACCATGTATGCATGTATGTATAGTATAGTGTGTATATATATATATATATATATATATATATATATATATATATATATATATACATACATGCATAAAAATTTTGCAAACCAGATACAGAAACGAAGTGTATATACACACACACACACACATTTATATAAAGATAAACACATTTTATACACATACACATATATATATAATGAATGTATATATTTTAGTAGAGAGCATATTAATATTTACAAAGGAAAACTTGAGTGATATCGAAGTTTCGTCTCGCTTGGCGTCATTATTTAATGTATCTCTTATTTAAAGGATATGATTTATTGTAGAATTGGCTGTTATTTCTAGCAGGTCAAGAGACCGCCTAGTGCTTTTACCTTTTATAACTCGAACTAGCGGGAACATTCTATGCGGTCGCATGGACTTCTAGAAATAGCAGCCGGATTTCTTTCAAATCATACCCTGCCGCTTTAAATAAAATAGAATACATTTGATGATGCAGTCCCTGATATACAGACACCGAATGGTCACGGCTGGAAGGCTTTTAATCATAACGGCACGATCGGCGTAGACTACAAGTAATGTGGCTAAATCAATTTTTTTTTATTCAGAAAACACAAACAATTGTATTTTAGTATTTATTGAATAAATAAAAAGTTTACCGTAAAAGTAATTAATTATAAATATTTACCGACCGTTGTTAACAATGCAGGTGCTTTGTTGTGTCTGATCAGTTGTGATATAAACAAGTTTGAATCGAATATACTGTCATGTGACCTTGCTTTACCCCTCGTCCCCTAAACAAAGCACCACTGTATGGAGCGTGCGCAGTGCACTACCACGAGAGTCGTAGGAGCGTAAATAAAACAAAGAGAGAAAGGGGAGGAATTACCATTGTGAGGAGGCAGGATGTTTGTTAACCTTTGCTTGGAGAAGTGGCACCACCACCACCACAGATGTATAATAAAAATGGAGTCCAATGAAATGGAAGAGAGCGACCAGTATAACAACAATAACACGACTACCTGTACGGTAAGCAGTCCTTTGCTTTTTAGAAATGGCAACACTCACTCAACAAATAGGCGAGAAGAAAACAAAAGCAGTCCTTACAATCTATCGAATAACTCTAAGCTTTCTAGTCGAACCAATGTTGAAAGTAATTCTTATTCACAATGCGATCCTGAAATTCGAACTGAATCTCGTCGTTGTTCTTCTGAAAGTATTCGACCATCATCTGCTTCTCTCCACCAAACATCACATTCTGAAGTACTTTTGCATCCTACCGGTAAAAGTAGCAGCAGCAGTAGTAGTAACTCGAAGCATCACAGCCACCGTAACCATCACCAATCTCTCTACAGTAGCCGTCACCATCATAGCCATCGTAAACACTACAGTCGTTACAAAAATAACCGTAGTCCTAACTATCAGACGTCTCAACAATTCGATGAAAACATCCAAATGATAACCAGCCACGGACGACGATCGACGGATAACTACCTGTATAACAAAAGTAGTCGAAGTCATAACAATAATACAGTCACCAATAACACAAGTTGTTGCAGTAGTAGCAGTGATTGTGGCATTGGCGGCAACTCCGTCAAGGTTTCTCCGAGACTTTCTTCCTCAGACTCTAATTCCAATGACAATAGTCCAAGCCCCAACTTATCTCCAGCACCTACTTCAGCCATAACATCACCACTTCCGCCTCCGTCTCCCCCAACAAAGTCTGGAGAGCACGTCCATTGTTTGTTTCCCGAGTTATTGGTAATGATATTCTGCTATTTAGACGTGAGGAACAAAGGCCGTGTGGCCCAAGTATGTAGTCGCTGGCGGGATGCTGCCTATTCTCGCACTGTGTGGCGTGGAGTTGAAGCTAAAATTCATCTTCGTCGATCAAACCCTTCTTTATTCCGTAGCCTTGCCAAACGTGGAATTCGCAGAATTCAAATTCTGAGCTTAAAACGAAGTCTCCGTGATGTTGTAGCCGGCATTCCAGACTTAGAAAGTCTTAACCTTAGTGGATGTTACAGTATCACCGATGCTGGTCTAGGCCAAGCACTTCTATACCGGTTGCCTTTGGTTAGTGAACTTAATCTCAGCCTGTGCAAGCAGACAACAGACTACAGCCTCAGCCGGATTGCTATGTATCTAAAAAATTTAAAAGTATTACATTTAGGTGGTTGTTCTCTAATAACGAATGCAGGTTTGTTTGTTATTTCCTATGGATTAGTCAACTTGCAATCACTTGATTTGAGAAGCTGTCGATATCTTTCAGATCAAGGGATTGCTTACTTGGCAGGACTTGGTAATGAGATAACTACACAAGGTAACTTAGCTCTTGAACATCTTTGTTTACAGGACTGTCAGAAACTTACGGACCAATCACTGCACTATATGAGTCTTGGGTTGAAAAGTTTACTTAAAGTGAACCTTAGCTTTTGTGGTGGGGTCACTGACGCAGGACTGCAGTATTTGGCTAAAATGCCCAGCCTACGTGAAATTAACCTTGCCAGCTGTGATTTAGTGACTGACACTGGACTTGCACATTTGGCACGTGGAGGCTCACATATAACATCTTTGGATGTGAGCTTTTGTGATAAAATTGGAGATGGAGGCTTGAGCCGTTTGGCTGAAGGACTCTTTAAACTCGAATGCCTCAGTTTGAGTGCATGCAACATCAGTGACACTGGTATTAGCTATATTACACAGAATATGCATGGTTTAACCACATTAAATATTGGTCAGTGTCATCGTATTACCGATCGAGCACTGAATCTTATAGCAGACAATCTGAAAAAACTGTCAAGTATGGACCTCTATGGTTGCACACAAATATCTGCAAAAGGTCTTGAAAGGATTATGCAGTTACCGAGTTTATCCAGTTTAAATTTGGGTTTATGGCACAAACGGTGACACTAGGAATCAAGTTGATCTTTTGTCTTCAGTTTTATGCAGGTTAAATTTATCTCCTGTTTTGTATATTTCACTTGACCGAGTTTTACATGGAACACAAGATGTTGGCCTGTTCATATAAGAATATATTCTATGGAAGTTAGAAATACTGAAACCTGTCTTGCAGTTTGCTTGATTTCGATTTACCTGAAACAACATTTTATATTCTTAGATCCAGAGTCATCTTAGGAACCAAGATTGCTGCAGAATATTTCTCAAAATAACAAAAAAGACATTTGGGGAATATATTGACTTATAAAATGTAAAACAAAGAAGAAAAAAAAAAGAAACATGGAAAAACCTAACTCTACAATCTATAATATTTATTATTTTGATCAGAAATGTTTTATATTTTGCTTAGTTTCTTTATAAACAGTAAATGCATTTTGTTCTGTCATTTATTTAATTTTTTTAATTTAAAAAATTTTTTTTTGAGAAATGATATTGAGAAGCAATAATATGGAAACAAGTTCAGCGGATTGGTAAAAATTCATATTGATTTGAATCATCACTTCAGAATTAAAAACAAAACTTGTTTGAATATTAACAAAGAAGCTCTGTTGTTACGGCCTAGAATTTATTTCATCGGAAATAATATTTCAGTTATTTTTATGGTATGAAGGTAGCAAGTTGACCATACACGACATATATCTCTTTTCATTTTAGACCATTCTACACTGTTGTGCTGTCTTCATTAGTGATGACAGTAAAGATCTAAAATAGGATTTTGTTTGATGTAATGTGAATTTAGTGTAGTAGGTCAGCCACATATCAGTTTTGTGCCTGCATGGTTGGTCTGATAAAAGTGGCTGTAATTGTTCTGGTGAGTTGCATTTATATGACCAATCACAAGTCTTGAAGTTCCAGGTGCTATAAGGGTTGTAAAGCACACTGACCATGAGCTATTGTTTAGATTAGATCAGTTTTGAACTAGCAGACCAGCTATCAAAGACATTCTAACCATGGCCATCATGCTTCTGATTCAGGTAGTTTATTGGTGCATGTGTGGCTGTGTAGTAAGAATAAGTACAAGTGTGATAGTGTTATATGTCCTTTTTCTTATACTTTAGGGTATCATTTGAGAAGAGCTTTAGTTGCTATTTTTACAGGGTAGGCAACCACACATAGATTTCCTAACAAGTGTATTTGAAATAAAATATTTTGGTTTTATTATTTAGGTTCTGAATAGATCAGTGAGAGCTGCATGTGGCTGAAAAATTAAGACTTGGTCAGGACTGTTTTATATTAAAAAATGGACTTGATATTGCTTGTGGGGCCTCAGTGTTGACAAAATTATTTGTCCTGATGGTTTGATTATACTGTTCTCTGGTGTATGAATGATATCAATATATTGTGTGTGAATTGTGATCTCTTGGGGGAAAGTAATCTGATGAATTATTATTGAATGATATCTGTAGTATGTTGTATTTTTAGTGTTGCTTATGAGTTGTGTATCAGTGACTGATACACAGTCTATTGTTTGAACTGATCTAAGGATACAGAAGTATACAATCAAAAGCTTGGAGCTAGCCCACCTTGGCTATAAAACACTGCTGTCTGTTATGGAACATTATTCTCCAGGGAGCTATGTTTGTTACAGAAAACTATTTGGTCATCATCATCATTTATACATTCATTTATTCTTTGCTAGTATGAGTTGGATAAGTCTTCTTCAATACATCTCACTAACTGTTGCATTTCTTTATCATTTCCTTTGTGAAATTCAACATCCTGAGATTAGCATTCTACCCATGTCTTCCTTAGTCTTCTGTCCCATAGTTTTCTTCTTGGAGGTCCTGGCATTTCTTTACCAATCTGTCATCAACTATATGCATTACATGTCCATACCAATACAGTCTCCTTTTTGGCACACTACATCTGATTTGTATTATGGCTAGTTTTCTCTCAGCTCATCCAAATCTACTTACAAAGATTTATTCTCAGCTTACATATTTTTTTGATATTCGGTTGGAAGTGACTGAACACCCAAGATCTCTGAGAGTTGCTGCCTGACTGGCCCTCGTGCCAGTGGCATGTAAAAGCACCCACTACACTCTTGGAGTGGTTGGCATTAGGAAGGGCATCCAGCTGTAGAAACTCTGCCAGATCAGATTGGAGCCTGGTGCAGCCATCTGGTTCGCCAGTCCTCAGTCAAATCGTCCAACTCATGCTAGCATGGAAAGCGAACGCTAAATGATGATGATGATATAGCAGCGCATAAAGTTCAGCCTTTACAGCTGAATAACTGTTTCAAGTTTTGGCATGGAGATAGGGTGTAAGTCAGTTACATCGATCCCAGTTGAGACTGGCACTTATTTTATTAACCTCAAAAGATGAAAGACAAAGTCAACCTTGGTAGAATTTGAACCCAGAAGAAAGCTGTTAAGCATTTTGTTTGGTATGCTAATGGTTCTACTAGCTGACCCTCTTGCAGCTAAACAATGAGTATTTATGTGTGTAGGTATGTGGATCAATGTGTGTTTTTGTGTGTCTTCATTTCGACACCAATCGAGCAACAGTGAATATGTTTACATCTCTTGTAAACAATGCATTATGTAGCTCAGTGATTTTAATATGTGAAGACCAGTGGAAGAAAAGATACCTTACTTGAATAACAAGTAGAGTTGATAACATGAAGGGTAGCTGGCTGCAGAATACTGCCTCAATTAATCCTGTCCAACTCATGCAGATCTGGATATCAGATATAATGATGATGATAAATGGAAACAAGCACCATTTGAGCATGATCCTTACCAGCATTGCCTTACTAGCACTTGTGATGGTGGCACGTAAAAAACATTCGAGCGAGGTCGTTGCCAGTGCCGCTGGATTGATTCCTGTGCAGGTGGCATGTAAAAGACATTTTGAGCGTGGCCGTTGCCAGTACCGCCTGACTGGCCCTCGTGCAAGTGGCACGTAAAAGCACCCACTACACTCTCGGAGTGGTTGGCGTTAGGAAGGGCATCCAGCTGTAGAAACTCTGCCAGATCAGATTGGAGCCTGGCGCAGCCATCTGGTTCGCCAGTCGTCAGTCAAATCATTCAACCCATGCTAGCATGGAAAGCGGATGTTAAATGATGATGATAGTGATGGTTACATGCTTTGTGATAAAGATTTTATCAGGTTAAGTTAGTAATAACAATTATCTTTCATTTTAAATAGTCACCAACCTTACACACTTCATAAATTGATTAAGAGTAAATTTTTGTCCAAGTTAGTCTGATAAAATGATAGCCATCAAACAACCAGATTTTTGTTTAAAGATATTTTTTCATTAGAATTTTAGTTGCACAAGACTGGATAGCAACAAGTCAGTGGCTGTTGTAATGACTCACTGGAAAAGCAGAAAAGTTTCTATTATCTAAACTACCATAGTTACTTGTGATAGCATAGCTGCTAAAGTTTCAGGGAAACAGAAAACTTTAGCAAACTCCTATCTCTGTTAGCTATAGAAAGCATTCTTTTCCATATGAAAAACAGCTTTTGTGGTATGTCCTAGAGATGTGCAATATGATAGTTAATGAAGAATTAGTTTGGCATGTTCACTAAGATGGGTTGGATGTCTTATGTTAACTAGCATGAAATATTACAGAAACGATTTAAGAAATGGCCTCTGATGCATACTTATGTTAAAAGAAAACCCCCAGAATGAGAGATCTGAGGAATGGTGTAATGTATTTAACAAATGTCTTGCAAACAACTTGCACATACTGGAAGCCAGCAAGTGTATGGGGTCATCAGGAGAGAATGCTCACTGTTTTGGGGGCCTACCTTTTGATGACATCAATGTGCGCTGCCCCCCCCCCTCACTGATATGAGGCTCCGCTTGCTAGATCAACGGGTTATTAAATATAGCTCCATATTTCTCTAGCCATTGCTCATCTTTTTAACCAAATCCAGTGGCTAACCTTCTCTGTAGTTTGGATATTGGTTTTGGTAGTATTTACCTTATGATGTGTTAGGCCTAATGATAACAACAGTCGTCTCACACTGTGTCCAACAAACCCTCTACATCCGACTTCAATTGCATCTTAACATTCCTCGAGGAGGTTTACTTAACGGTCAATCTTTTAAGCCCAAGTGGTGTCCATGTTAGCTTCATGAGTAACCGTTAACTTGACTACATTTACACATTTCTTTTCTTCACACATTAAAATGTCCGGTTTTTTCATAACTGGGATGGGAAAGAGTCCCTGGCACCCTGGTAAATCTGCAATCACTTCCCAATAGCCGTTCCACTTTTCATCTCTCACACACCTGTCCATTTGTAAATTCTTGGTATGTAGATGTTTAACTTTTAATCCTTTAGCATTCACATTCTATCAAAAGTAATGTTTATTTATTCACATTGTTTTGAATTAATCATGCATTATTTTATAACTGAGATTTCAATGAGGTAACTTTTAATTTTTAAAATGATATGATAGGGTTAGAGTAAGAGGCCAGATCTGGCCATTTTGATCATGAAACAAATACAATATTTTGGCTGGTTTAAATGCTAAAGGGTTAAGGGGAAAACATGTTCATACAAGCTGAAATATCTGGTTAAGTATATTAGTTGCAGAGTATGTATAAATTAAAACAAAGACTAGAATTTATGATATTGTAGATATGTACATAAATATAAACACATGCACTCAAACAAACACACGCGTGTCTGTATATATGTACTTTTGCAATACAGTAAGTATTAGTTTCTATAAAATGTGGCAAAACCTTTTTATTGGAATTTAAGTAATTATACATATTTGTATTTACATGTGTATAGTAATCTGCCATTGTTTTTAGCCATAGAGTAGCCCTGAGTGAGCAGACTCATGATCAGAGAAGTTCCAGCCATGACCAATGTGTCTTTTTGCCAAGCAGAATGTACTCCCAGACAACATTGTTTCATGTTTTTTGTTTCTTTTAATAAGTCTGCTTTAAGTGATGGATGAATTTAAAATGAAAAAATTTAGGAATCAATTGCAATGTGGAAGGTGTTTATAAGCCATTTAAGAAACACACAAAAACCGTTAAATTCACTTCAACATTTAAATTTAATTTGTCAAAATAATTTCATCGCTTTGAGACCGCAACCTGTTCACTGACAAAACTCCATGCTGCATCTCTTAAATGGCTTGTAAACACCTTCCACGCTGCAATTGTTTTTGTTCCAGCACACGATCTCAGATCAGGTCACTTGCTATGCAAGTACATCTCCTTAATTTTGGGAATGTTTTACATTAATAGAAAAAATCCAGAAAATTATATTTTGTCTAAGGCATTTTGTGGCACATTTATACCATAGCTGACAGGTTTCTGACAGCTAGTTGCTGGTTCACTGTATTTAGAATGGTAAGGGTGTATTTGTGCAGCTAATAACACAAAATATTTTTGTTCAACTGCTTTGATTTATTGGTTTTCTTACTGATATGTGCATCTTTTGCTTATATATATATATGTACAGGGTGTGATGGGTAAATTGTCACCATTTCATTTTTTAAAATTTTGTGTATGTGCATTGTTTGTTTTTGATTTTGTCAGACTGACAGTACAGTAGGGTTAGTTGGGCACCATCTGTGAGAAAACAACACCATGATGTAATTCACTGTACCAGAAATTTGGAAATTACATGCTGTACTGGTTGGTATTCATGCCAGAAGCTCCAATATAAACATTTCAAAGTGTTAGGGTGTCAATCTTAGGACAATGCAATCTGAGGACATGTTCCAAGAGCGATAACAATCAAACATCCAGTCAACATCATGATGTTTGGAGTTATCATTAGTGATGGCAATGTTATGCCTCCATTCATCTTCCCACATGGTCTCACACTGAACACAGAGGCCTACATCAAGTGCCTGGAGCAGGTAGTGCTGCTCTGGGTCAAGAGGGTGGCTGCTGGAAGATCCTTTGTCTAGCAACAGAACTCTGCACCATGCTACACAAGTAGGAGACCCCAGTCATGGCTGTCTGACAATTTCTGCAACCACATCACCCCTAACATGTGGCCACCTAACTTGCCAGACTGCAGCCCCCTTGATTATAATATGTGGAGCGCAGTTGAGCAAGAGACCAACAAAACTCCTTGTAACACCAAAAATGAACTGAAGGCAATGATTATGGCAGCATTCAATAACTTAAACAAGGAGACCATCAAGAAGAGTTGCAGGAGATTCCGAAGTCGTCTGGAAACCATGGTTGCAGCAAATGACAACTTTATTGAATTGTGCACGTCTTTATTTGTAGCAAATTAATGACATGAAAGATGTTTGAGTGAGCCAAAGATGTGATAGTAGAAAGGGGCAAGATCTGGATTGTATGCAGATTGATCAAGCATAGACCTTGGTATTTGGTGCGAATTGCTGGTTTCAGTTCATTGGCCAGCATTTCACTGTAACCTACAATGGATACTGTAGACTACTTTTCCAGCAATGTTCCAGTATAGATAGGCCCTTTTGCATTCCAAGAATGGTTAGCATCATGTTTTCTGCTGAAGGTTGTCTTCTTGAATTACTTTTACATTGGCGATTCCAGATGTTTTCCCTCCATACTCTACCTTTCAGGTTCTGGCTCAAAGTGATGGACCCAGGTTTCATCTCCTGTGGCAGAACCATGACTTATTGGCAGAGAACATGCCACCTCATTGATGGTTACTCAGTTAACCCAAACCATCTCTTGAGCTTGTTGAATCTTCATGTTAGTGGTGGAGGTTGATGAGTGTCCTGCTCCCTCTTCATGCTTTACACTTCTCTGGCCATTTTTAAAATTCTCAATCCACTCATACTCACTTCCGTGTGGTAGAGCATTCCTTGTATTGTACTGAAAACCTGCAATGAATTTCAGTCCAACACCCCTTCAGACCAGACAAATCAGAGCAACTGACTTCTGTTCTTCCTGATGTACAGTGACAGCAGAATGGTTGTGCTTAATCTGTAACACAAGAAAACTGGAGCGATCAGAGTCAAACCTTGATTGTGTAACCACAAGAGACCATCTTTTAGCAAGCAAGCACTGAAGGCAGTGCAATCAACCTAAAGAAATTCTGGTAAAAGTGCAGATAATTTCTGACTTCCCCTAGTATCACAACATGACAGAGAAACAAACACACATCCACACAAACACAATTCATTTCTGTTTTGGAACAGTGGATCTGGAAGTAGGTAAAGCTAGAAATAGTAGCATGTAAATATCAGGTTAAGAAAACTCTTTGGATAGGTGAAGTCGAAGCCTAGGATGTCAATTATATATGTGTGTACACACACATGCACACATATACTATGGGCTTCTTTTAGTTTCTTTCTATCAAATCCACTTACAAGGCTTTGCTTGACCCTGGGTTATAGTAACAGACACTTGCCCAAAGTGCCATGCTGTTGGACTGAACTCAAAACTGGATGGTTGGTAAGTGAACTTCTTAAATCACACGGTCCTGCTTGCGTCTGACAATATTTTTTTTTCTTGGATATATATATGTCTTCATTTCTTTCCTTGCTTTCAGATTCAGTTTGAAGGAGACAGTATTACCTTCCTAATTCCATTCGTGATCAAATCTACTAATGCCACTGTTCATGTAGCATATATCTTCCTTGTTTTGTTATTCAATTTTCAGCTTTCAAGTATACAATTTACTTGTACATGTTTGTACCAATATTCACACCACAAAAGCTTTTTAGAATAAGATGTCGAAGTCAACAGCATATAAAAGGTAAAAAACCCCTACAGTTGTGAATGACCATAGGATTGCACCTGGAAAGTTCCTCTCCAAGGTACAAGTGTGGGCATGGTTGTTTATGGAAAACCAACAGCTGCCCATGCATACCAGCCTCCCCTCTTCATGTCACTGATGTTATCCAAGGGAAAGGCAAAGGCCAGTACATCTTGGCACCAGTGATGTTGCAACTCATCTGAGTGAACTGGAGCAACATGAAATAAAGTGTCTTGCTCGAGAACAACACACAGCCTGGTCTTCTAATCAAACTAACTACCTCATGATAGTGAGCCAGACGCTCTAACAAAGGTTCAAATGTGTCTGAGGTCAACATTTGTTATCATAGTCGTTGGTGTCATCGACATCATCATCATCATCATCATCACCAGCATCATTATCGTTATTTTAATGTCCACTCTTCCATGCTTGCATGGGTTGGGCAGAATTTGTTGAGACAGACTTTTAGTGGCTGGATGCCCATCCTGTTGCCAACCCCTGTCTACTTCCAAGCAAGGTAATATTTCTCCATGACTAGACATGTCTTACATAGACTGGAAATGAAGGTGACACTCATTTACAACTCTTGTACAATGTCAAGATGAAAGGACACTAACTCACTGCATATATATATATATTTGGTTGTCCAGAAAGTTTGTGACGATTTTTAAAGAAAGCAAAAGGTCAATAAATACTTGCCATTACATTTTTAATCCACCAAATATGAACCATTTTGTTGCACAATGCGTCTCCATCTTTCCTTTAACTTGAAAATATCCTCTTCCCAGAATTGAGGTGGTTCCATAGCAAAGAATTCATCAAGGTATCTTTTTATGTCATCCAAGGCATTGAGATTTTTACCATTAAGACTATTCTGCAGAGACCTGAATAAGTGGAAATCCGAAGGAGCAATATCTGGTGAATACGGAGGGTGGGGTAACACATCCCAGCTGAGCTGTAGCAATTTTTGTCTGGTTCCCAAAGAAACGTGCAGTTTTGCATTATCATGTTGGAAAACAACACTCTTCCTGTTGGCCAATTCTGGACGTTTCTCTTGAATTGCTGCTTCTAACTCATCCAGTTGTGTGCAGTATTTCTCAGAATTAATTGTCTGGTTACTTGGGAGAAGCTCATAGTACAGAATTCCTTTCCAATCCTACCAGACACAAAGCAAGACTTTTTTAGGGTGAAGACCCGCTTTTGGGGTGGTTAAGGGTGGCTCATGTTGCTTAGTCCAGGATCGCTTTCTCTGAACATTTCGGTAGATAATCCATTTCTCATCACCTGTCACAATTTGCTTTAAAAAAGGCACGTTTTCATTCCATTTATAAAGTGAATCACAGATGGAAATGTGATCCAAAAGGTTCTTCTCACTCAACTCATGTGGTACCCAAACATTGTAGCAATTTGTGTACCCAAGCTTCACCAGGTGCTCATGAACGACGGATTTTGATAGGTTGAGGTTTTCTGCCAATTCTCGGGTTGTGCAATGTGGGTTATTCTAAATGAATGACTTGATTTGGTCATCATCTGTAGTGGATGGTCTGCCTGATTGCTCTTTATCAATAAGGCTACAATCTCCAGCTTGGAACCTTGCGAACCACTTCTGTACAGCTCTTTCGGATAAAGAAACATCACCATAAACTGTGCATATTTCTTTGGTTGCTTGTGAGGCATTTTCCCTTTATGGAAAAAGAAAAGCATCAAGTGCTGAAAATGAACTTTCTTATCTTCCATTTTAAAGGGTTACAGAATTAACACAGATTATAGGAACATAAACCTTCTTCCTTGAAAAGATAGCTTAA
The DNA here is from genome assembly GCF_006345805.1 of Octopus sinensis. NCBI lineage: Eukaryota > Metazoa > Mollusca > Cephalopoda > Octopoda > Octopodidae > Octopus > Octopus sinensis. The sequence goes on from NC_042999.1 coordinate 86,479,476, forward strand.
CTGTGCTCTAAATGGAGGTGTAGTCAAATCCTATTTTATGGCCTCAACCATGTTCTAAAATAAGTCGAAAGGTAAGCTACTATAAATCGGCACGAACTTTCTGGACAACCCAATACATATATACATACATCATATGTACACACACACACACACACAAAACAAGCTTCTTTCGGTTTCCATCTTCCAAATCCACTCACAAGACTGGTTTGCCAGTATAGCAGAAGGCATTTGCAAAGGTGCCATACAGTGGAACTGAACCCAAACTTCTTAACTACACAGCCACTCCTGCACCTGCATATGAAACCCTACAATGACAGAATTATTTGAGCATTGGACAGAATACTTTGTGGTTTTCTGTCTCTTTGCATTCTGAGTTCAAATTCTACCAAGGGCAACTTTGCCTTTCATCTTTTCATGGTCAGTATATAATGTTCCAGTCCTGCACCAAGCTGATTGGACCTAGAATCAATGTGGTCAGGAAGCACAGTCACATCTGCACCTAATATCACTCTATTTGTATTTACACTGCCAATACAGCAAATGCTCTTGTTCTGTAGCACTCATCATGGGAAAGAAGGAAATATACAAGTCATTGATATCAATGATTGTGGTCTGTTACCTCAGTTAAAATTGAGGTTAGAAGACCCATCCTGGGTTAATCTCATTTTGATATTCAATATCTTGTTCTAGAATTCTAGGTCATACCCCAACCCTACAAAAAAGAAAAGTGAGCTTTAGTTTCTAGTGCTAAGTTAAACAGCAACAGCTTCACTTCAGTACATATTTATATATATATATATATATATTATCAGCATTGTTTAACATCCACTTACAAAACTTCATTGGTCTGGAGTTATAGTAGAAGACACTTACTCAAGGTGGAACTAAGAAGACACTTACTCACTTACTCAATAGTGGGACTGAATCCAAGGACTCATAACTGGGAAGAAAGATTCTTAACCACACACCTACATGTGTGTGTGTGTGTTCACTCATGTCCATGTATTTTACATTCTATGCTTTCCAGAAAATTACTGAGTTACAAATGGCAATGTTGTCATTTCCTTTTCAATGTATTGTCCACTGGCTTTGCATCTCTGAAGATGTGTGAAATAAGAAATTCCATGATTTGAAAAATAAGTAGGCAATGACAGCCTCTCAGAGACAATGACAAGTGACTGAGGCCTTTGGTGATATACTCTGCTTGGGAAGACCTGTCAAGCCAAGTGAAGTCGTGGTTGATACCAATGTCACATAACTGGTATGTAAAAAGCACCCTTCGAACGTTGGGTGATATGCCATGCTTGAGAAGACCTGTCAAGCTAAGTGAAATTGATACCAGTGTTGTGTAAATGGCAGCTGTGCTGATTGCATGTAAAAAGCACTGCTCAAAAGTTGGGCCTCAATGGTAGCAGTGACAAGTGACCAAGACCTTTGGCAATATACTGTGCTTAAGAAGACCTGTCAAGCCAAGTGAGATCGTTGGTGTTAGGAAGAGCATCCAGCCATAGAAACATTGCCAAATCAGATTGAAACCTGGTGCAGCTCCCCAGTTTACCAGTTTTGAATCAAACCTTCCAACGTCAAAGTAGATGACTTTGGAAGACCAAAAATTCTATGTGAAATGCATCAGGATTTGGAATGACAGAAGCAATTTGAATGTATTCTATGCTGACTTGAATGTAGGAAAATACACTAACATTCTTATCTAACCCATTCGAGCATAGGAAAACAGGTGTAAAAAATGAATGACCAAGCTTATTACTGAGAATGCTGCTGAGCTGATTTATCATCATCACCATCATCATCATCATTTAACGTCTGCCTTCCATGCTAGCATGGGTGGGATGGTTTTGCAAGAGCTGGCCAAGCAGAAGCCTGCACCAGACTTCTGTGACTGTTTTGGCAGGATTTTTACAGCTGGATGCTTTTCCTAACATCAACCACTCAGCAGAGTGAACTTAGTGCTTTCTGTGTGGCACAAGCACTAAGTCCAAACGAATTATCTTTATCTTTTTTCATATTTGTTGTGACATACTCAGAGGACAACTGGTAGTGCCATGGTCTTTCATTAAGACTTCCAAGACTAGTAGAAGAAAGGGAGGATGAAATTGGAGGCACCCAAAGACTAAGGTATTAAACAAAATGATAAAGTTAACCATGTAAGAACATATTCAGTTCTTCCAGACAGTTTGTGTCTATCTAATTTCACTTACAACATTTGGGCTGACCTAAGCTTCTGAAGAAAACATTTGCCCATAGTGCCACACAATGGGATCAGATTTAGAACCGCAAGATAGGCATAAATGTGGCTGTGTAATAAAACGTTTATTTCCCAACCACATGGTCTTGGGTTCAGCCCCACTGCATGGCACCTTGTGAGTGGATTTGGTAAATGGAAACTGTCATATATATGTGTATGTGTGTGTGAATGTTTTCTTGCTTTGACTTCATGCAATAGTTGTTAAATGTCATTGTCATGCAAACAGAGTTCTTCATTCTGATCTGTGAAAAAATGGGAAATATTACCTTGCTTGAAACAGGTGAGGGTTGATAATAGGAAAGGCATCTGGCTATAGGAAATCTGCCTCAACAAATTCCACCAAATTCATGCAAACATAGAAAAGGGAACATTAAACAATGATGATCAAGATTTACAAAAGAGACTTTTTAACCACTTGGCTGTGTCTGGTTCTGATAAATTGAAAATCATGCATGAATAAAAAGGCAGGTGCATTATTATGTTAAGTTATGGACCAAGTTGCTTGTGTGTATTCCTGAATATTGTAAGTAGTGTTTATGTATTTGTGTGAATTGGGTAACCTTGCTGGAGTAGCTTCTCTGTTTTTTCTCAAGCAGATAATTTGATTCTGCAATTGCTTTAGACTGAAATGCATTTAACATGTTCATGCTGTTACTTCAGCATCTTATAGGTACAAGCATAAGTATGTCTCCTTTACTTGTTTCAGTCATTTGACTGTGGCCATGCTGGAGCACCACCTTTAGTCGAGCAAATCGACCCCAGGACTTATTCTCTGTAAACCTAGTACTTATTCTATCGGTCTCTTTTGCCGAACTGCTAAGTTACAGGGATGTAAACACATCAGCATCGGTTGTCAAGCGATGTTGGAGGAACGAACACAGACTCACAAACACACACACACATATATACGATGGGCTTCTTTTTCAGTTTCTGGCTCATGGCTATAGTAGAAGACACTTGCCCAAGGTGCCACGCAGTGGGACTGAACCTGGAACAGTGTGGTTGGTAAGCAAGTTACTTACCACACAGTCACTCCTGCGCCTATGCAGTTAAGAGGTTTATTCCTAACTATGTGGTTTTGAGTTTAATCCCACTATTTGGCAGTTTTAGCAATTGTCTTCTATTATGTTCCTGTTCCAGATAAAGCTTAGTGAGTGTATTTGGTAGAAGCCTATTACACACACACACACACACACATGTGTATGTTTGTGTGTGTATAAGTATTGTTCTGTGACTGAGAATTTGCTTTCCACCTACAGTATCAGGTTCCCACTGTGCGGCACCTGCGTGTCTTCTATTATAGCCCCAAGCAGCCCAAAACTTTGAGTTGATTTGGAAACTGAAACTGGATATGGAAACTGAAAGAAGTTTGTTGTATGTATATATATGAGTGGGTGCTGAAAAGTTCCTGTCTTTGGGTAAAAAAAAATGCAGGAGGACCAGTTAATTATGATTCTATTCGACATATTCCCCTCTCAGATTCACACACTTATTGCAGTGGTCCTTGGAACTTTTCAGCACCCCCTCATGTGTATATATGTATATATATATATATATTCTCCTTGTCTTGGCAAGGAGTCTGACCATGGGGAAATATCTTGCTTGGAAACATATGAGGATTGGTGACAAGAAGAGCCATCTGGCTGTAAAAAGATCTAACTCGGTAAACTTTGTCTGACCATGCAGGCATGGAAAAGTGGACATTAAAATGATGATTGTGTGTGGGAGGGTGGGGGTGGGTGCGTGTGTGTGTGCTTGTGCTTCATAAAAAAAATGCTCAGCAATTAATGGTGAATATCTGCTTGTTTTGCATCTTTGAAGATGAGTGAAACAAGAGATCCTTCACTTGAAAAGCATATAGATTTGCAACAGGAAGGGCATCTTGCTGAAAAACAATGTCTCAATATCTTCATCTAACCCATGGTAACAAGAAAAAAGCATGTAAAAACAGACAGAGAGTATTACAAGTTCATATTTATTACTATAGACTACTGGAAGCTATCTTGATGCATCAAGATGTTTCAAAACTTATACTTTTTCAATAGCCATATAGCATGTTGATTGATGAATTGTAGCAGTGAATACCAGTTTTATGCTTTAGATCATAAACTCCACCATTTGTAGTTACATATTTTTTTACTCATACCCAGAACATCATAATTATTATAATTATAAGGATATGATATTGATGTCAGAAGTCAATATTAAAGAACTAACCAGTTACTCAACCAGGCCAGTTTAAATTACAAAATTATAAGAGAAAGTAGTTAATAGGTAACATCAAATGCTAATTCAGCAAACTTAGTTGATGCTGTTTAGCCCTAGTTGAACCTTGATCAAGCTGATCTATGATCAAAAGTGTTCCATCCTTGAACAATCCATCTTGTTTTGCCCATTGCTGTACTCTCCAATGTGTATTTCATTTTTATTTTATGACAGTGCAATTTGATCAGGCTGGTAAGTATGTAAAATAAATCTTTAATACATATATGCTATGGTTATGTATGCTAGCAGAAGACATGTGATTTAGTGGTTAAGGTATTTGGCTCACGATCATATGGCTGTGAGTTCATTCCCAGTGGCATATTGTGTTTTTGAGCAAGATATTTCTTGTTGCTTCAGTCCACTCAGCTGGCAAAAATGAGTTTTACTTGTTATTTAAAGGGTTAGCCTTGTCCCATTCTGTGCCATGTTGAATCATCATCATCATCATCATCATCATTGTTTAACATCCGCTTTCCATGCTAGCATGGGTTGGACGATTTGACTGAGGACTGGCGAACCAGATGGCTGCACCAGGCTCCAATCTTGATTTGGCAGAGTTTCTACAGCTTGATGCCCTTCCTAATGCCAACCGCTCCGAGAGTGTAGGAGGTGCTTTTACATGCCACCGCCATGAGGGCCAGTCAGGAGGTACTGGCAACGGTCACGGAAAATCGTGTTTTTTTTTTTACGTGTCACCTGCACACCAGCATAAGTGCCAGTAAGACGACGCTGATAACAATCATGCTCAAATGGTGCTTTTTATGTGCTACCAGCACGAACGCCAGTTAATTGCTCTGGCAATGATCATGCTCGGATGGTGCTCTTAGTGCCAACTCCCTGAGAATTATGTTAAGGGTATACGTGTCAGTGGAGTGCTCAACCACTTGCATGTTAATTTTATGAGCATGGTGTGTTGTTGATTGAATCAACTGGAATATTTGTCATTGTAACTGATGTACAGCAGGAGCTGGACCTTACAAGCAGAGATAACATACTCCAGTGTTTCTGCCAATTTATATGAACATATGTTGAGTGAATGGAGAAAGCATGAGTCGGCACATTGCTTCAGTGAAGTGATTATATTTCCAGTCTGTCCTTTCCTATTCTAAGGTAATAGGGCTTGAGTTAAAGAAAATATGGCTGCTATTTCTAACAGGTATGCAAGTTCTTTACCTTTTTGACACAAAGTAAACTTACTTGTTGTGTAGTCCCAGAGCAGTCATGATAATAACAAAATTATATTGTTTGATGTAACTTATTTATCTCCATCAAGTGATTTGTGAGATATATAGCTGCAGTTTTGAGGTGGTCAAATAGTTGTGTGTTTGGTAGTTTGATGAATGAAAACAAACTCACCTGCCATTGAGTCACACACATGCACACACACACACACACTCTCTCTCTCTGTGCCTCTTTCCCTTTCTCTTCATAGATCATAAGGTTGTTGAAGTGAGTGAGGTAATTGTTGTTTGGAGCAGTGTGATGTTTAATTTAACAACAGAAGCTGATAGCATGGTGTTATGCAGTGCATTGTGTAAACATTGCGGACATTAACTCCTTAGCATTTTATCTGGTTGTAAGCAGCCCAAATATTCTATCCATTTTGTGTTCAAACCAGCCAGATATAGCCTCTCACACCTAGCTTATGATAACATTCTAAAAATGAACAATTATGTCATTGAAATCTCACAGGTTAAAGATAATGTAAGATAAGCCATTTCTGTTTAAATACAATCAGAAATACCGAGAAATTTTCAGTGACTCATTTATTATTTTTCAGTGTTCAAAGTGGAGACAAATTTTGTTTTTTGTAATTACCAATATAACTTCAGGATGTAGGAGTTCTGAGTTTGAAAGAATTATACTCGAAGACTAAAGCCTTGTGAGCAGATTTTGTAGATGGAAACTGAAAGAAGCCCATCATATGCATGTGTGTGTGTGTGTATGTTTTGTTTCTCCTTGTTTTGACATCATGTAAATGTTGTAAATGAATCTCATCAATTTCAAATATTGTGTGACACTTGTGAAGACCTGTTGAGGCAAGTGAAAATCAAATCAAACCAAATCAAAATAGATGAACATCAATGGAATTTGTATCTTTGTGGTTCCAGTACCGGTGGCACACAAGAAAAACCATCCGAACGTGGCCGTAGCCAGTACCGCATCGACTGGCCTCCGTGCTGTGGGCACAACAAACACCATCTGATCGTGGCCGTTCACCAGCCTCATCTGGCACCTGTGTCGGTGGCACATAAAAACACCATCCGAAGACCCGGCGACGTAGTCAGTCCACCTGTGCATACCTTCCTACTTATGACACTTGTGAAGACCTGTTGAGGCAAGTGTGTGACACCTACTTATGACACTTGTGAAGACCTGTTGAGGCAAGTGTGTGACACTTGTGTAGACCTGTTGAGGCAAGTGAAAATCAAATCAAATCAAACCAAATCAAAATAGATGAACATCAATGGAATTTGTATCTTTGTGGTACCAGTACCGTTGGCACACAAGAAAACCATCCGAACGTGGCCGTAGCCAGTACCGCATCGACTGGCCTCTGTGACGTGGGCACATAACAAACACCATCCGATCGTGGCCGTTCGCCAGCCTCATCTGGCACCTGTGTCGGTGGCACATAAAAACACCAACCGAAGACCCGGCAAGACTAGTCAGGCCATAACCCGTGGCCCCTACTTGGGACGTAGTCAGTCCCCTGTGCATACCTTCCTTCCTTCCTGTGACACTTGTGAAGACCTGTGAAGACCTGTTGAGGCAAGTGAAAATCAAATCAAATCAAATCAAAATAGATGAACATCAATGGAATTTGTATCTTTGTGGTACCAGTGCCGGTGGCACACAAGAAAACCATCCGAACGTGGCCGTAGCCAGTACCGCATCGACTGGCCTCCGTGCTGTGGGCACGTAACAAACACCATCCGATCGTGGCCGTTCGCCAGCCTCATCTGGCACCTGTGTCGGTGGCACATAAAAACACCATCCGAAGACCCGGCAAGACTAGTCAGGCCATAACCCGTGGCCCCTACCTGGGACGTAGTCAGTCCACCTGTGCATACCTTCCTTCTTGTGACACTTGTGAAGACCTGTTGAGGCAAGTGAAAATCAAATCAAAACAAATCAAAATAGATGAACATCAATGGAATTTGTATCTTTGTGGTACCAGTGCCGATCATCCGAACGTGGCCGTAGCCAGTACCGCATTGACTGGCCTCCGTGCTTTGGGGACGTAACAAACACCATCCGATCGTGGCCGTCCGCCAGCCTCATCTGGCACCTGTGTCGGTGGCACATAAAAACACCATCCGAGCGTGGCCGTCTGCCAGCCTCGTCTGGCACCTGTGTCGGTGGCACATAAAAACACCATCCGAGCGTGGCCGTTCGCCAGCCTCGTCTGGCACCTGTGTCGGTGGCACATAAAATCACCCACTACACTCTCGGAGTGGTTGGCGTTAGGAAGGGCATCCAGCTGTAGAAACACTGCCAGATCTGACTGGCCTGGTGCAGCCTTCGGGCTCCCCAGACCCCAGTTGAACCGTCCAACCCATGCTAGCATGGAAAACGGACGCTAAATGATGATGATGATGATGATGATGATGCAAAAATATATTTGCCCATGGGGGAAAATATTACCTTGCTTAGAAAAACATATAGGTTGGTGACAGTAAGGGCATCCAGCCATAGCAAATCTGCCCCACCAAGCTCTGTCCAACCCATACAAGCATGGAAAAGTGAACATTAAAATGATGATGATGATGTATAGTTATTGAAATGTATGAATACATATAAATATTTATGAATGGTTTTATACACAAACACACATACACACTTGCCCACTCACTCACTCACTTCACAGATGTGTGTGGATATATATCCACTTATTGTCAAATGTTAACATTTGATTATTTTCCCATTCTAGATGAGATTATGAGTTTTGGCATAATCTTATGAAAAGAAGAAACTGAAAGGCTGTGACTTATATGTATTTCTCAAATATTAGTAGCATAAATAAAGAGAGCTGAGTTCCATTGAGACTATAAATCAGGGCCAGTAGATCTTATCCAGAGCTTACGTTACCTGTATTTTCTAGAATAGAAGTTAACTTAAACATTCAAACACTGTCCCAATCTTTCCAAACCCTGCAACATTTCTCATGGAATTTTTGGTTCTCCAAACTCGTCTTGGTGTATAAACCGACCTACCATTTTTTTAGTTGTAAATTTTGATCTGAAAACTTCAACTTGTAAGCTGAAAAATACAGTACACCATGTTGCCTGTTTCTGCTTGCATGTACTGTGCTATTTCTTTATTGCTAATTGACAATAGTGGATGTTAACACTGAATATTAATTTGCTTTTAGCTGAGCTTAGTTTGAGTCCTCTTCCTCCTGAAGCACACATTACATTTTCTCATTTTCAATGCTAAGCATTAGCAAATCCTCTGTCTTTTACTTGCTTCAGTCATTGAACTGCAGCCATGCTGGGGAACCACCCTGAAGGGATTAGTCAAACAAATTAACCTCAGAACTTTTTTTTTTTATTAAGTTTGGTACTCATTCAATCAGCCTCTTTCTGCTGAACTCCTAAGTTATAGGGATTAAACAAACCAACACATATCAAGTGGTGGTGAGAAACAATCATAAAGACACACACATAATATACAAACACACACACATAGATACACAAAAGGTTTCTTTCAGTCAACCAACTCACAAGGCAATAGTCAACTCAGAGCTACAGAAGACATTTGCCCAAGGTGCCATGTAGTAGGACTGAACCTGGAACCATGTGGTTGAGAAGCAAACTTCTAGCCGCACAACTATGCCTGCACCTAAATAAATATTTTAAGACAACATCCTTAAATGTAGATGAAATCACAAACTTCCGTAAATTGTAACCGTATTTACAGGCCACTAAACATTACAAAGTATCAAATTTTACTTGATTTTCAAAAGTATTTGCAAATTTATTGATATAATTCCTTCCTTTAAGTCAAGTGTGAATCCTTAGTGTATGTTTTCATGACTACACACTTTAAAAAGAAATACTTGGAAGAAAGGATGATAATGTGCTTATTACAAGAACCTGAGTTTGTGGAACATAAATAGTTCCTTATTAAGTAAATTCAAAATAAATTGGTAATTAGTGAGTTACATGTATATATGAGTGGACATAGTAGAGTTCAGTGAAGAAATTTGCCAGGTGAGTGGGGATGGGTGAAAGAATTTAATGATTTGAGTACTCATCCTTCTTCAGCAAAAGGAAACACCAGCATAGCCCCTTCTACCAACCCTCATCACATACCACACCAATATCTCCTAAACCATAAAATAAAGAATCTAATGAATTTTCCCAAACTATTACACATGCATACATACAAACATGTGTATCTCTTCATACTATGGCAATGCTGGGATACCACCTTCAATGGTTTTTACTGAATCATATCTTCTTGGCACTTACTTTATTGATCTCTATTGAATAAGTTACTCTTCAACATAAAGGAGTGTAACTCAATGCACTGGTATATGGAAACATAAACACAACATATATATTTTTGTTTATATACGAAGCAGAAAAATTCCTGGTTGCGGGTAAAAGAAAATACAGATTCTCAGATTCACGCACTTATTGCAGTGGTCTTTCAGTTTTTCTAAGCCTTCTGAAAAAACTCGGAGGTCGGGCCTCTAACCAGGCCTTTTGTGATATATATGTATATATATATATATATATATATATATATATATATTATATATATATATATATATATATATATATGTGTGTGTGTGTGTGTGTGTGTGTGTCTGTTGGTGTGCGTGTGTGCCGGCTTATGTGGAAGCACATGGCTGTGATTAGCGATCATAAGATTATGGTTTCGATTTCGAGGCTGGACGATGCGTTGTGTTCAAAACACTTCATTTCATGTTGTTCCAGTCCATTCATCTGGTCAAGATGAGCAATCTGGCGACAGACCGGCGTCCCGTATAGGGAGCAGTGTATACGCTAGAGAGACCAGCTTTATGATCCCTACTGAGTAATGTGGACCAACCATATGTGTGTATATACATCCATGCATATATCTACATTATATATTTATAACATATCATCATCGTTTATATATCTACATCTATATCTGTGTGTGTGTATATAAATATATGTATGTGTATATATATATATGTATGTGCATATATATATGTATGTGTTTATATATATATATATAAGAAGAATAAAAACGGAAAATACGCACACTTACATGGTTATAGTATAATTTTTAATGTATCGACCGGTTTCGCAATCGCTATTCATGATACAATGTTTAATTTATATGAAAATATATTTTTTCTTAAGAAGAAAATGGGTCCATGTTGTTTATAATGAGATTCACGAGTGAATGATTTTACAAGTTGACAATAAAGGGAGGTAATTGGTTGTTATTATTGTTATTGTTGTCTGTAAGGGAGATGACTGTTTAGGTTTTGGGTGGGGGAAAATATGTGTACAGAAAGGAGACAGGTTTAAAAAAAGGGGGCCTTGTTTAGTAGGGGATTTATGTACAGTGATGTAAAATGTAAAAATATAAAAATTGGTTATGCGTGCTTATTCAGACGCGTTTTGTATTTTTCAATGAAAAAAGTTTCTTTATTTGAGCGTTCTAGTTGAGAGATTGTGTCTTTGCACTGGTAGAAAGGGAAGACTGTAAAATTTGGTTTGATGTTACCTGCACATTTTTCTATGTGTTCACTAAGAGGGATTTGTCTGTATTGCGGGAAACGGATTTGCTCCTTATGCAGAGTAATTCTCTTCCTCAAAATTAAACTCGTTTGTCCAATGTACTGATGACTGCAAACCGGTCGATACATTAAAAATTATACTATAACCATGTAAGTGCGCGTATTTTCCGTTTTTATTCTTCTTATATACATTACAATCCACCACATGGGGACAACCCAAATTCCTCTTTTCTGTTACTACTATATATATATATATATATATATATATAATATAATATACTAGAGTTTTCTGCAATTTCATGTATTTCGAGGCAGTTTCAAAAAGTTCCTGGACGCGAAATTTTTTTTCACGAGAGTTCCAGATCTCAGTAATGAACTCATGCGCATACGGCCAATCAGAACTCACCTTGACTTTGTTGTCAAGTTAACAAAGGTTGACATTCAAAATGGCGACCTCCGCGTGCCATGCGAATCTTGTATTGTGCTCTCATTCAGATGCCAATATTATCGATACTGAACACGTACGTTAGTTAGCGGTAAGTTTGAATTACCGAAAATCTCGAGTCAGTATGAAGGCAATTGGTGTGCAACCAACTGCAGCATCCAAGAAAAAGATGGTTGGTGCTGGCAGACCGTTGAAAGATTGTTTGGAAAGTGTGATAGGAAAGGTGCCGTTCAGCACTCAGATTATGCCTAGACACAAAGCTCAACATAATATTCGTGAATTAGTTAAAAACAACCAATCTCTTGGTAAAATGCACTCTACCGAGTAAACTCAAGTCGAAGAACAGTGTTGTATGTCGACCGATCACCAAGTTATGCCTGATTTTAGAAGGAGACAAGTAATTAGATAGATTTGCATCTATACCTATTATTGGATTTTGTTAGGACTCCATATGGTAAAGATGTGGATAGGAAAAATGCGGGTAGTGGAGGATGTGCTAGCATCCCTCTCCCCTTACTGTTTTACAACGTGAACAACAACACAAATAACTACGCAGAGGCAGCCATGGTTGAAACAAGATCAAGAACAACAAGCATTCTTAAAATGGAAAAGAAGCATGGTCATTCCTTACCCAAGTGATCTTATCTTATCGCCCATCACTTATGCTCTCATAAATTAGTTTGATAGTTGAGCTCTGATTAGCTGTATGCAAATGAGTTCATTACGGGTTCGGAACTTCCGTGGAGAAAAAAATTTTACTTCCCGGAATAGTTCTGTAGCACGTCAACACATGGAAGCACACGGTTGCGTGCGCAGTGGGAGCTAGCAGTGACCTTCATGAAGCAGTGTGCTGAGCGACATTGTTGTGCTTACTTCGCAAGTTGTGAAATTTGTGTTTTTGTAATTGCGTGTATGCTGTATTATGTCAGATCGCTCTTGAGTGCAACTGGTAACATGCAACCCAGTACAACCTGTGGCATGGTCAGGTCGTTGGCGACTAAACTGGCAACTCCCGTCAAGCTTGCCTGGTGAGGAGGGTGATTGTTGGACACCCTGCGGGACGAAAAATAAGACTCGTCACAGGGGCGGAAGAACTAGTAAACGGCCAATTCTACAAGTACCGTGTCGCGGTGAAGTACCTGTGTGCTCCACTGACCCGGAGAGCTATGCTGGAGGGAGAAAAATCTTCAGGCAGGTGTTACCAGGCTAAACAGGTCGAGGGGTAGGAGACAGACAAAACCTTAACGACAATAAATCGAAGAGTCGGCAGCAGGGCGTGGACTTAGTTATCGGCAGGTATTAACAGATCAAATTCCTGGCTTTGAACTAGCGGGATGTCATGCAGAGGATCTTGAATATAGACAATGGATGAGATCCTAATATTCCTGGTTAGATAGAAATTGCAGGATCACATAGAGCAGCGCCCTGTGACTCCTATAGTATGCACAACCGAAACCCCTATAAAGAGGCATCCTATGGGGCGACCTAGATGAGAAGAGAGAGATCTATATCAGTGGAGGCAAACGAAGCTGCAAGTGTTACATCAGTGTTTTCCTTCTAGAAACGAAGCCGCAAGTGTTACATCAGTGTTTTCCTTCTAGAAACGAAGCCGCAAGTGTTACATCAGAGTTTTCCTTCTAGAAAGACGTGTAAGCAAAGACTAGGGGTCGTTCACTCCCAGCTGTTGGATGGCCGTTGTTTCTCCTGAGGTCATCTGTTGTTTGATAATTATAACTTCGTTCACCAAGGTGTCAAATGAAAGCCATCCACCTTAGCAAAAAAGCTTGGTAGGTTTGTCGGTTTAGTTACTAATGGCTCGATTATGCGACAGGTTGTACTGAGTAAACAGGTTACCAGTAACATTAAGAATGAACATACATACATACATACATATAAGCATTGACTCTTTTACTTCAGTCATTGATCTACTGGCGCAGTGCTCTGACGGATATAGTCGAATAAATCGATGCCAGTATTTGTTTTTAAGTGTGGTATTTATTTTATCGAATTCTTTTTTTCGAACCGCTAAGATACAAGAACGTAAACAAATCAATATCGGTTGTGAACTGTTGATGGGCGATCACAAATATACACAAAAGAAAGAAGTCAAGACAGGAGGGAACACGTTTTAAAAATCTTGCATTACTTTAATTCTTAAAAGGAATGAAGAGACTTACGTGGAAAGATATTTTCTAAACTGAATCTCTCTGACGCGTACCTATAAATTACAGTAGACGATGAATGTTCGAAATACCTAACAGCGAAGACACATAAATGACTATATAAGTGCAGCAGGTTACCATTTGGTTTAAAAGTCGCACTAGCGATTTTTCAACAGATTATGGATGCAATGTTAGCGGACTGTGAATTTACAATTCCATATCTGGATGATATACTCATTAAAAGTGAATACATGGATCAACACATTGAGCACGTAAAATATGTATCAGAAAAATAAGGATTATGGCTTTACCTTGAGTGAAGAAAAGTGTGAATTTTTCTTACCGGAAACAAGATATTTATGACAAATCATTGACAGAAATGGACGACGACCTGACCCGCCGAGGGAAGAGGCAAGTAAAAATATACCCCATCCGACTAATATAGCGACCATACAAGCAATTTTAAGACTGGAAAATTATTACCAAAATTATATCCTAAATATGCATAAGGTTAGGGCTTCACTGAATAATTTGCTGAAAAAAGATATGAAATGGAATTGGTCAGAAAATTGCCAAAAGGTGTTTGACGAAATTAAAAAAAAATATTAATATCTGATTTGTCGTTTGCTCACTTCGATCCTGCAGCAGAGATTGTTGTAGCTTCAAACGCTTTTGGGTACGGTATAAAAGAAGTAATGCTACATAAATATTAAGATGGTAACATGAAGGCGGTGGTTCATGACTGATGTTCTCTGATATAAGCAGAGAAAAATTATAGTAAAGTCGAAAAAGAAGCTCTAGTAATCATTTTTGCTGTGAAATTTTTTCACAGACTTCTGCACGGTAGAAGTTTCCGGCTACAGACTGATCACCGGCCGTTAATGTCGATATTTGTGTTGGAAAAAGGAATTCCTACCTATACTGCTAATAGATTACAACGCTGGGGTACGATATTATGAAACTACGATTTCAAGATGGAGTATATATCATCCAATAATTTAGGCCATGCGGATTGTCTATCAAGACCCATTAAAAAAAACACGGAAGCATATGAAGATACTGCGATTGCCGCTTTACGAGCGGAATATGAAATTTAAAATGTTTTGTGTATCGTCATCCGTGAACTGCCAGTTACGTTACCGGAAGTAAAATCATAATCGGAGAACGATAAATTTATTATAAAAATGTAAGAAAGACTGAAGGTTAAAGAAAATAAAAATATACGCAACACAAATGCGAACCATTTCTCACTGTGTGACAATATATTAATGTCTGCACAAAGAGTCGTATTGCCAGCCGCACTACAAAAGCGTTTATTAAAGGAATTTCACATTGGTCATCCAGGGATTTCGAGAATGAAATCTCTAATGAGAAGTAACGTGTATTGGCCTACAATGGATCATGACATTGAAGATTCAGTGAAATCCTACAGAGGCTGTGCCCTTGCAGTCAAGTCACCACCGGTAAAATTCCAATTGCCGCCTAAAACCGACAGTCCATGGACTAGGCTCCATGTAGATTCTGTTGGATCAGTAAATGGCGCGTATTACCTGACTGTAGTAGATAGTCATACTAAGTGGTTGGAAATATGTATATGTAGGAAACCAGCCTCTACGGTAACAATAGAATTTCTTCATGAACTCCTTGCAAGATGTGGTGTCTCGAACACCTTAGTATCCGATAACAGTACGCAGGTTTACGGCGCGTGAGTTAAAAAACTTTTTGCAAAATGTACGCAATTGAACACATCTCTACTCCATCATATCACACAGAATCAAACGGGCAAGGGGAACGTGGATACATTCAAAAGAGTATTAAAGAATTCTTGAGGGCTTATAGGATAACAGCAAACTCATATACTTGATCAGGCAAATCGCCTGCGGAACTAATGTTTGCTCGAAAAATAAAGTCAAATTTTGTTACTAATAAGAAAAACAAATAGGGAAAACACTAATAATATAACAAAGTATTTTAATATCGGTGACAAGGTATTTTTCAAAATATATAAAAATGGAAGAGAAGGTTGGAAAAGCGGAGTAGTGACAAAACGAATTGGCAAAATGATGTATATGATAAGTGGCGAAAAATGGGAACACAAAAGATATTTAAACCAGTTAAAAAATAGATATACAGAAACAAGAAAAGAGATACCCATGGAAGTGCTCTATAATACCTTTGATGTTCCAACGCCACAAGAAGTCGAACCTAGGCGTAGCACCACAAGAAAGGAAACAAACAGAATAAATACTAAACTTCCCCAGGAAGTAAATCTCAAAGGAAGAGATGTTGCGGTGAGAGTCATTGACACCCCCATCTGTGGGATTGGAAGAATGGACTAGTCGAACTCTTATAAAGAGTAGCGTATTGGTTGAGACGGGGAAGTCGTTGAGAGTTTGCATTTATTGGAGTATCGTGTTTAGTGGAGTAATTTGAAGTATGTCGTGTGAAGACAGTTGTGTCTACCCCCGCTTCGAGAAATCTGTATATCCAACGTATAGAATGCGATAAAAGTAATACAATTAACAATTATAGAGCAATCACTTGCTTACCATTGGTGTGCAAGCTGTTATCAGGAATGCCTTCAGAAAACACTTACGTGCACCTTGACAGGCAGAATTTATTGTCAGAACAGAAAGGTTGCAGGAAGAAAGCTAGAGGAACGCATGGTCATAGACATAGAAATCTAGACAAACGCATGATCATAGACATAGAGAAAGCAGTTCTAGATGAAGTAAAATCTAGAAAGGAAAATTTAACAATAACATGGTTAGATTACAAAAAAAGCCTATGACGTGATCCCACACTCATGGATAAGTGAATGTTTGAGTATATTCAATATTGCAGACAACATATGAGAATTAACTAGCGTTAGCATGAAGAAATGGAAAGAAGATTTCTAATCAGGTGACGCAGCATCAGGGAAAGTTAATACCAAGAGAAGAATTTTTCAAGGAAACTTGTTATCCCGTTTAATATTTGTCTTATGTTTAATCCCTCTCAGTTTAGTATCAAGAAAGCTAAAGACAGGGTATCAGTTCAGAAATAGTAAGGGAAAAATTAACCATTTGCTCTACATGGATGATCTGAAGCTTTTTGGTAAGAATAAAAACAAGATAGATTCCTTAATACAAACTGTAAGAGTCTTCAGCAAAGATATAGACATAGAATTTGGAATAGATAAGTGTGCAATATTAGTCATGAAAAAGGGACAGATAATCAAAAGTGAAGGCATCCTACTACCATATGGCCTGATATTAAAATCACTGAGAGAAGGAGAGAGTATCTAGGTGTATTAGAATTTGATAGAAATAGAAATGAAAGCAAAAACTGAGAAGGATGAGGGAGCTAATGAAGTGAAAGCTAAATGGTCCGAATCTTGTGAAGGCTGTATATACTTGGGCAGTGTCGTTATTTAGATACTCAGCAGCTTTTCTAGAGTGGACAAAATCTGAATTAGCAAAGCTAGACAGAAGAACTTGGAAGGAATTCAATATAAATGGAAGACTCCATCCAAGGGCAGGCGAAGCAAGATTATACTTACTTAAAAAGGAAGGTGGAAGAGGGCTATTATCAGTAGAAGATTGCGTGGAGTTAGCTAGAGTAGATACAGACTCCTATGTAGGTAATAGTAAAGAAAGTTTATTAAAGCAGGACGTGGGGAGACCAAAAGCCAAAACCAGAATAAAGAAGCAAGATTATCTGACTGGCAAGAGAAGGCTTTGCATGGTAAATTCCCAAAGATAGTTGCAGCAAATATTAATGAGACATGGTTATGATTGCTGAAAGGAAGGTTGAAAAGGGGGACAGAAAGTTTGTTAATAACAGCACAAGATCATGCATTAAGAACTAATTGAATAAAAGCCACGATAGGCAAAAACCAAGTAGATTTCCAGTGTACGTGAATGTAGCATGTTGGCACAGAAATAATACAAGAAAAGATATGACAATATAGGGAGAGTGATCCATTGGGATTTATGTAGAAAGCTAGGATTTGACAATACTGATAAATAGTATGAACATGAACCTAGTAAAGTACTAGAAAGTAATAAATATAAGATATTGTGGGACTTTAACATTCAGAAGGATAGAGTAATAAAGCTAGAAGGCCTGACAAAAAGAGCAGAAAATGTCTGAAATGTACCTGTAGTTATAGGTGCATTAGGTTCTAGGCATCTAAAATTACTTGTAGCTCGATGTTAGGAATTTTTCTTTTTTTCTTTCAGCGTATATGAAATTATGATATCAATAATGATAATGGTTTCAAATTTTGCCACTAGAGCAACATGAAAAGCAAAGTTGATCCCAGAACGTAAAGAATTGGAAGCAATGTTGTGAATCCTTTTATCCCATGCGCTAACGAGTCAACCAGTTTGCTGTTTAAAACAAATAACAACAGTACCGAAAAAGAGTAACCAGTGAGTTAAGGTATGCGTTCAAGAAGAGTGAGAAAAGCAAAAATAGAATAAAATAATTTACAATAAAATATATGAATAAAACATAGAAAATATATGATACTTGTAAATAGTCCGTGGAGGTTGCATAACTGTTGCAAAATCTGAGTATTTAGAAAGCAAGTTAGAGGGTTTAAAACAAAGAAGAAAGAAAAAGTACATATTTATAATTGGAGAGTGTCCTAAGCGCCTAAAGATGGTAAAATAGAGAAATCCAGTGCAAATTCCATAAGTAAATTTTACTGACGAAAATTATATTATACCGCTGTATTATGTAACGGTTACAAAGTTCGGAAAAAATGATAAAGGAAAGTAAACAAAGGTTTGTGGGGTTAGAACGAAGAGAAAAAATTAGAAGCAAAGAGTGTTTTTAAAGCCATATTTACACCGTTGGGTAACGTGATAAAATCCAGAGATAATTTATGCAGTGGATAATCAACCGGAGAATGTGGAGTCGGAAAGAATGAAAGAAACATGATAGGGAGCGGATAAAAGAAAATACTTTGTTAAGAAAGCGAAGCGGAGAAGTGGTAATAGGATGAGAAGAGTAAAAAGTGCTCGCGCGTGTATGTAAGTGTATGTATGTTAGTGAGCTTGTTCGTGCGTACGTGTGTTAGTGAGCTAAGTGTCGGTGACAGAGAAAGTGTCGAATGCAGTAGTCAAGTAAAACGTGAAAGTGTTAAATACATTTGTCAAGCGAGGCGGGAGTGTCGTGACAGGAGAAAAGTATGTGTGCAACTCTATGTATGTGTGAGGGTTAGTGTGCATTCTAGCACAGGAGAAGAGAAAATATATACCCGGCGTTGCTCGTGTTACATACAATTGAAGAATTAGACTTTTCTGTTATGTTATATTTTCTGTAATGAACTGGAATATCTATGTTTCGAATTTCATAAAAATTGCAGATGAGGGTTATTTCCCTCTTTACACACCCTAGAAAATTGTAATCGTGCCACACATATCCCATACTACTGGTTTTTATGCGCATATTCCAAAATTCCAGTCATATTGAACCTGTTAAAAAGATTTTGCTTCTGAAAAATGAAGGTCATAGAGCTCTAAAATATGAGAGTTAAGGCCCCTGTTGGGAGTGGGCATCTTAATGTCAACCAGAGAAGTTGAATTGTTGAGAATCTTTTTACCTTGGGTCTTATATCTATTGTTTGAATTTCTTTGAAATAGGAAATATATGTTCACTGGGTTTGTAAAAGAGAGCAAATCTACAGGAAACCAAAAGACGAATGATCACAATAAGCAGTCAGTTACCCTACCCTAGTCGTTTTCACTCCCAATGTAGGATTCCTCACCATCCAGGTGACAGGCACAGCCGTAAGATGCATTACAAATCTATAGCAATTGGAAGGGCGTGACCCAACTGAAATAAACATTAACAACTGTGTGACGTGAGGGCTAAGGAGAAATGAAAGTTGGAGTTTGCAAATGACCACTATACTGATATGTAACTGGACAGAATAAATTTACAATCTATAAATGTCTTTGAATAACCAGTCACTCATCTGGGAAGGCCTTGAAATCAATGTTACCATCTGGGGACTATGTGTGACCGAGTGATAATAAAAAGACTGAAAGGAGGTTTGCAATCAAATAACTTTACTCAACACTTTGCAACTGAATCAGTGGAGGCAAAGATGCCTTTCATATACTTGACAATTTATGCACCACGTTGCAGAAATCACAATGTAAGTGTATGCAAAAGCAAACTCTTACACTGTTGTATCATTGAATTACAAATAATGCTCGGGTAACCCTACAGCTTCCAAGAGCGCAACTGTATTCGTTTTTGTTTTGATAAAATGATAAAATTGTGGGTGTTGAGTCCCCATGGTGGGGTCTTATAACTTGTAAGAAGATGAAATTTTATAAATATTACTTCATTTGTGTCTAATATCTATGGAGACTTTCGCGGGGGTTGCCGCAATGAAAAGCGATACGTCGCTTACAGTAAGAGAAGTGTTCTTAAAAAAAGAACAGCTAAAAGATTTTGAGAAATTCGTTAAAAGGGAAGGTGACAGCGTGAAGCTGGTCCATCCTGCTGAAGCAAAGGTGGAAAAGGAAGACAAGACAATAATTTATAGAACACAAGACGAGATCACAAGAAAGCTATCAAGAATAGCAATAGAAGAGATCGAAAAATGTCTAGACGACGTAATGAAGAAGGCAACCTTTGTGTGCAGAGGTAAGAAATATGGTACGGTGGAGGTGAGGTGCGCAACAAAAGAAGTTGCGGCCTCGCTAGTTACCACCGTACTCAGAGCCGAAAACTTCATCATGTGGCCTACTTACAAAGGGAGAAGAGGGGTACAGGTCAAAATCCCAAATATACCCCCAGAATTGAAGAATGGCTGGTAACAGCCATCCTAGGATCAGCAGAGGAAGAGATAGAAATTGGGTCGATAAAGGAGACCAACATAGTGAAATGGAAGGGATTCGGGGTAGAGATGTGGCTGACGGCCACAAACAGAGATATAGAACGGATTCCCTTCCAAATAGAAGTAGAAGATGGAAGAAACTTCAGCGTAATCGTGAAGGTGAGGAAACCTAACTGCTACTTGTGTGGGACAAGAGAACACATAAAAAAAGAATGTCCGCTATACGAATTCGTGGCGGAGTGTGAAAGAGCAGAGGAAAACAAAAAAGAGAAGGAAAAAGAACCCGAAGAAAGGAACAATACACTAAAGGAGAAAGAAAGCAAGGAAAAGGAAACAACGGTAAAAGGAAATAACAATACACGGAAGGAAAATGAAACCAAAGGGAAGAAATTAATAGAAAAAGAACAAAAGTCACAGGGTAGAGAAGTAATAGAGAAAGAACCAAAACAAAATCAAGAGAAAGAAAAAGAAAGTAAAATAAAGGAAAGAGAAAAAACAGGAAAAAAACAAGAGAAGGAACAGAATCAAGAGAAAGGAAAGGATGTTGCACAAAAAGAAAAAGAAAAAATAGGAAAAGAACATACGACAGACAAAGAGCCAAAAAGACAAGAGAAGGAAAAAGAAAAGGAAAGCAAAAAGAGAGAAAGAGAAAAACCGAGAGAGGAAGGTAAAGAAGAAGTAGGTCCAAAAAGGAAAACTAAAGAGAACATAGGTTCAAATAGAAGGTATAAATTTTATGGAACGTTGGTTCAATACAGACACTGTGTGGAGATGGAGGAATTAATAAGTGAAACAGAGGGATATTCATGGGTCAGGATGGGCACGGAGTGGAGGGAAACGGGAACACTGGTCCATGAAGACAGCGCCGATGCGTTTATCGAGGCCGCCGGTGCGAACGTAATAAGGCATGCGAAGTGCCGACTGGTAAGATACCCACGAGAGATGGAAAATTACAACGACCTGACAAAGGTAATGGAACTGATTTAAAATTATAGGAAGAAAAAAAAGAATTAGAAAAGACTTTTGTTAATTTCAAATGTACTTTGAAATCTTGAAAATGTATTA
The DNA here is from genome assembly GCF_006345805.1 of Octopus sinensis. Taxonomy (NCBI): domain Eukaryota; kingdom Metazoa; phylum Mollusca; class Cephalopoda; order Octopoda; family Octopodidae; genus Octopus; species Octopus sinensis. The sequence goes on from NC_042999.1 coordinate 86,501,262, forward strand.
TGAAAGCTTTATATTTGAATTTGTGGAAAACAATTTTTCGGTAAAGTATTCAATTGATAATGTATTTTAGAAATTCTCTTTTGAAATGTATTGCGGTCGAATGTCTTGCGAAATGCTGTAAAATGTATTTAGTTATTTTTGAAAATATTGTAAAATGTAATTAAAAATGACGAAATGTAACCACCTGATTTCGGGGATCGGGTGGGGAATTACACCACATTTATACATATTTCATATCTCATTAATTTTATTTTTTTCCCGATTGTACTGTCCTCTCTATGTTCGCCCCTTGTGGGTAGTAATAAAATTGTCCAGTCTGTTAGTCGATTGCTGTTACGTTATTTAATACCGGTTTGTAAAAATATTACTGTTACTTTAAATTGTATATTTTGTCTGTACAAAATTGTTATTTGCCTTCATTTGAAGGTTACGTATTAAAATCCCCCCCCCCCGCGGGAGAATTATTGTGGAAAATTTACAAAACGGCACAAAAGGCTTGCGAAGCCAGAATATTGCAAAAAGGCTTGTTAAAGCCAATTGAAAGGCTTGTTAAGCCATATTCGGAGATGGAAATCCCTATCTCTTATTCACCTGTGTCAGGTGAAGAAAGCTCACCGGCGGTGTCGCCGAGAGCAGGAGAAGCCCCAGCCAAGAAGTTTTCAGAAGTGGCGGGCAAGAAACTAAAGAAGATAAACACAGAAAAAAGCAACCTGGAAAAGTATACATGTCTTAAAAAGGAAGGGACAGAAGTGACAGTAACACCGAACGTCAGCAAGATAGAGGAAGTCGAAAAAAGAATAATAATCTACAAGACATACAACACAACAATGAAATCCATTCAAAGAGTGGAAGAAAAGAAAATTGAGAGTTGCCTGAAGGCAATATGGCAGGAAATTACTTACCTGAATCGTGGAAGAAAATTCGGAACGGTAGAGGTGAGGTTTAGGACAGAAGAGATAGCTAAAAAGCTATCAGCTGAACCATTAAAAGCAGATGATATAGTCCTCCTCTCCCTGTACAGAGGCAGAAGGCCCTCTAAAATCAAAATCAACAACATTCCCCCAGAGGCACACGCCACATGCCTGGTGACGGAAGTCATGTTAGAACTGGAGGACAAGATCAATATCCTCCAGGCTACAGTAGAGGAGGAGGGGCATTGGAAAGGCCAATGCATTTCAATGGCAATACAAGCGGAAATACAGACTTTGGAAGAAATACCAGAGACGTTGAAAATCAACGAGGAGGAGAGAGTAATAGTTTTTGTGGAAGGCAGAAAGCTGAGGTGCTTCGGCTGCGGTAAAAAGGGGCACGTGAAAGCAGAGTGCCAACCTAAACCACAGGAAGCAGCACCGCCAGAAAAGGAAAAGGAAAAACCAGAAGCATCACCAGACAACTTAAAGAAAACACCAGAAAAAAACCAGAAAAATTAGAAACAACAGAAACAACAAGCTGCGAGGAAAAGGAAAAAGAGGAGGGGTGGTCAAAAATCACCAAGAAAAAACGAAAAACAGAAACCTCCCCTCAGAAATTGAGCCAAAAAAAAGAAAAGAAAACACGAACACATTTATGGCCATTAAGGCATCCAACAACAGATTAATTAACCGATTGGCAGCTATGTCAATGGTGAGGAAAGTTACAAAAACGAAAGACTTTATTATTTACAGAATAGGCCAGAAGGATTACGGACGGATAAAGTTCGAATTCTTTCATGACGTGGGCCCTCTGAGAATGGACTTATCACCATATATATATACGAGGGCCTGCGTCAGACTCCCCCACGAGTCCGGGAAAAAATCAAAAGTAAAGAAGAAGAACAACAAGTCGAACCACTGATATAAGGTAAGTCATGAATTGCATTTATGTTGGTTGTTTAAATGTGCGCGGCCTGGGATCAAGCTGGACGCAGGGTCGTTTCCTTAATGATATCAGGTCGCGTAATTTGGATGTCATTGTTGCTACAGAAACCCGGTTAGAGGAGCCAAGAGGTCTGCTCCCGCTGTTTGAGGGCTACGAGAGTTTTTTCTCTCCGGCCAGTCCTACCGGCGGGGATGGGGTGTTGGTCCTATTAAAAAGAAACCGGGTTTTTGAGAAAAGGTTAATTTTTTCAGATCCAAAAGGTAGGCTGGTCGTCATGGATTTGACGTTCAGTAACGGTAAAGTTATCAGACTGGTTGCAATTTACGCACCCAACCAAAAGGGGCAAAGTGATTATTTTCGAGAGCTGGAGAAGTTTCTTGGTACTTCACATTCATTAGTTGTGCTAGGAGACTTTAACACAATTTGCAAGGCGGATGTGGATTGCGTTGGCTTGCGTCCAGATAGAAAAGGTAACATTGGCTTCCTGGAACTGCTAAGTCGCTTTGAGCTAGCAGATCCTTATAACTTGGAATTTCCGAACGCTCCATTGTCGACATGGTCAAGCAGCGACGGATCTTCCAGGTCATACGTAGATAGAATACTAATTAGAAAAGTAGACAGAGAAATAGCTAAGTGTCCACAGTTTTACCCGGTTAGCTACAGTGATCATAAAATGGTCACCTGTAAGCTTGACATAGATAAGGTTAATAATAGAGGCTCCGGTTATTGGAAACTAAATACATCCCTTTTGGCGATTAAGGAGTACAGAGACCGGATTAGGACTATAATTCAGAGGGCGCTATCTGGTGCTATCATTAATAACAAATGGTGGTATGCCCTCAAGCGAGCCATCAAATTCGAGTCTATTAGATATAGCATAGGATTAGTGGCTAGAGAGGCTAGGAGGGAATCAACTCTAGTTAAGGAATTAGAGGAAGCCACGAAAACTGGCTCTGCGGATAAGGTGACGGCCAAGAGACTGGCGTTAAACCAGCACCTCGAGGCCAAACACATGGGCTGCATTGTCAGGGCTAGGATCCGCGCAGTGGGTTGTGAGGGAATCAACGCCGCGAGATGTGCCCGAGTGGTGGAAGCTCAGCGTGGTAATGATGCCACAATTCGATCTTTGACGAACCAACAAGGTAAGTTGATAAACGAACCCGAGGAGATGTGTGAGGCTTTTCAGGAGCACTTCGCTCAGCTTTTCGGTGGGGGGCGGCGGACCGGATAGAAGGAGGGACCTTACGGACCTCCTCGACGGACTGCCACGCCTAACGGGGCGAGATGCGGAGGGCTGTGAAGGGCCAATCACGCCTGAAGAAGTGGCTGAGGCAATGGCGGACTGCGGCGCGGGAAAGGCGCCGGGTTTGGATGGTCTACCCTATGAGTTATATAAGAGTATACCAGACTTGTTCGGGCACCTACTGACGGAGGTCTATGCTAACTGGTAGCATAACTGGTTCATTCCCAGATCTGTGCGCCGGGGAGTAGTGACGCTTGTCAGAAAGGACCCAAACAAGGGGGAGTGCATTGATAATTTCAGGCCCATCACTCTGCTAAACACAGAGTTGAAGATTTTGGCCAAAGTGTTATCGAAAAGATTGGCGCGTGTCGCGGATGGTCTGATCGGGGAGGCACAGACATGTGCCGTTCCCGGCAGATCCATTCAGGATAATCTCCATCTTATGCGGTACGCTATAGAGGGGTTTAATAGTGTCTCTGGCAAGGGTGGGGCACTGGTCCATTTAGACCAATCTAAAGCATTTGATAGGGTCGACCATCGCTACCTGGTGTCCGTTCTGGCACAGTTCGGACTGGGTCTTGGCTTCTTCATGTGGATTATTCAAATTTACGATAACAATCCTCATTACTAAATCAATGGGGAAGTCGAATTGTCACCGTGTTATGCTGCCTTACTGGAATTTACCTGGAGAGACCCGTTAAAACTTTTCTGATACAGCTGCAGGTATGGAATAATACTCTCAATTGCCTCTTTGAATTTGCCTTTATATATCTCTCTCTATATAAACGGCAGTTTGTCTGTGCGCGTTTCTGTGTGTCTGTTTGCTTGTACCCTCACCCTGACCACGGCTTTCAACCGATTCTGATGAAACTTGACACACACATAGCCCAATGTCATAATTCAAAACTAACGCAGCGAAAATTTTGAAAAGTTCCCCCAGTTTTGAAAAAAATCGATAAATTCGACATGGGGTCGACAATCAGAAACACGAACCACAAACTGTCTAGAGGACGCAACTCCACCTTTTTTAAATCTCAAAAAAAATTTACCATCATTTATTCCCATTTTTTTTCTATTTTTTGGCTATAACTCTCTAAAAATGCTTTATAGTTATTTCCCTTACAAACCTGAGCAACGCCGGGCGATACTGCTAGTCTTATATATTTCAGGTTTATATTTCTATATGCTTATCATCAGAGTCTTAATATAAATATGTGGATATTCGAATGGAATAATACCTCATGTCTTACATCTGAATTATGAATTTGCTTTTCTGAATACTTTAAGACAAATATCTGAAATTTTTCTCGGATATCAAATTTATTAATCTTTAGCTAATATACGGGCGAAACAACAGTTGTACTAAATACTGAAGCTTTAATTCTATTAAAATTCTCGTATTATATATATGTACATATACATTCATACATACAAGTTCCATTCTAGTAGTTTTCAAGAATATTACACCCTAATATCTCATCTTTTCAAACATTTTATGCCTAAGACATATATTTTCTATTCTGGTTTATATATACCTCTTTCTACTAATACTTCATATTTATATCTATATATATAAATATAAGTAGCTTCCTTACGAACCACATGGTTCCGGGTTCAGTCCCACTGCGTGGCACCTTGGGCAAGTGTCTTCTACTATAGCCTCGGGCCGACCAAAGCTTTGTGAGTGGATTTGGAAGACGGATACTGGAAGAAGCCGGTCGTATATATATATATATATATATATATGTGTGTGTGTGTGTGTGTGTGTGTGTGTGTGTGTGTGTGTGTGTGTGTTTGTGTGTCAGTGTTTGTTCCCTCAATATCGCTTGACAACCGATGCTGGTGTGTTTAACACGCATATACATTCATGCACATACATATATGCAGAGGCATACATACATGCACATACATACATGCACATGCATGCATACACATGCATACACATACATACACATACATACACCAATACACATACACGCACACCAACACATATACATACATACATACATAATGTTCGTCCTTCGGTTCGAAGATGACCAACTGACATCATCTGATGGAACTGCCGCCATGAGACCGGAGGTGGCTGGTGAGGCCAATCCGGGCAAGGAAGCCCCTCCCACAGGTGGGGCAGCAGTGGGTAGGGGCCGTGCTACTGATGCAGGCGGCTCTGGCTTTACGCATCTGACGTTTCTGCTCCGCTGACCGAATCCGTCCCTCCTCGGCTGTCCCTGCTCCCACGGTGATTGCGCTGCGCCAGGATGAGCGGTTGGCAGCAAGTGTCTCCCAGGTCTCTGTTCCGATGGAGAAGTCTTTGAGAGAGACCTCGAGACTATCCTTGTAGCGCTTCTTCTGCCCTCCGACTTTGCGCCTGCCCTGGCCGAGTTCACCGTAGAAGAGCTGTTTTGGGATGCGAGTGTCGGACATGCGGGAGACGTGGCCCGCCCATCTCAGCTGGGCCTTGCGCATGATTGTGATGGTGCTAGGGAGATCTGCCTGCTTCAGAACTTCCGTGTCTGGGACTTTGTCCTGCCAGCGGATGTGAAGGAGGTTCCGAAGACACCTGAGATGGAAGTGGTTTATCTGGCGCTCGTGCCTTCGGTAAGCAGTCCACAGCCGTATAGTAGGGTGGTAAGCACGACTGCCCGGTAGACTTTCAGCTTGGTGTTGAGGCTGATTCCTCTCCGCTCCCAGACTTTCTTTCGCAGTCTCCCAAACACGTTGCTTGCCTTGGAGATTCTGTTGGTGGTTTCAGCATCTATGTTGGCATTGCAGGAGAGAGTGCTGCCCAGGTAGGTGAAGTTTTCCACCACTCGTAGGATCCGTCCGTTCACCCTTATCTGAGGCTCATGGTATTGTTTGCCGGGGGCTGGCTGAAACATCACTTCGGTTTTCTTGGCACTGATGGTGAGACCGAAGTTGTCACAGGCTGATGAGAACCTGTCCATCTCGAGCTGCATCTCCTGCTCATCGATTGCATTAAGGTCGCAGTCGTC
>NC_042999.1:86512354-86597354 GCF_006345805.1 Octopus sinensis
TAATGTAAGAATATTAACATGCATGCACCCGCAGTTTTCAATGTAATCCACTTTTTTCCCCAGGCAATGCAATAAAACTAATAAATATTCTTTTGTTGAAACATATTTCAATTAAATGAAACCTACCTGTGTATTTATTTCTTTTAAAATTAATTATTTTTTAGGATAATGAGAAATGTAATTATAATTGCAAAAAAAAATATTAGATCCTATATCTTCACTGTATATAAAATTTTGATATTGAAACAAAGTACATAATACGAACGCGCCAAAAAAGCAAGTGCGAAAATTCATTATGAAAAATAATTGTCTATATAATATAGGCGGGCAATTTAAGCTAGTCTTGTACATACGTGCATATATATGTATGAGCGTTCGTATATGTAAGTATAACGTATGTTCTGTAAATATATATATATATATCTGTATTTATGTGTTTATCTGGTATATTCAACTGACGAAGGCAGAGCTTCTCTTATGCAAAGTCAGAAATCCAAGATCTTGAATTATCCAGAAAAATCTTTTTTGCTAGTTTATTTTGTCTCTGTTCTCTCTCCTAGCGCTATATGAACATTTAATGTGGCTTTTGGGTCAGGGTTTTGACTGCTACTTCAGCATGGTGGTATCTCTTAGATACTCTAATTTATAGTTTTAAAAAATTATGACCTTTGTATGGTATTTATTCCCATGCTGGCCACTTGATAAGATCGATATTAAATACCGATATTATCTTTATATATATATATATATAATATATATATATATATATATATATGTATGTGTGTGTGTGTGTTGTGTGTGTGTGTGTGTGGTGTGTGTGTGTGTGTGTGTGTGTGTGTGTGTGTGTATGTGTGTATACTTCGTTTTTGTATCTGGTTTGCAATATTCTTTACGTAAATTCGTGTGTTGAAGCAAATTATGTTGTGTCTGGGGATAGTCATACTGTCTTAATGTGATAGTATCTAACACACTCACCGGTTCGATTTCCACTCATTTAATATTTATATTTTTCCTTCCAAATTTTCGTTGCTTTTGCAACCTTGTCAATGGATATCTTCTTATATATAAAATATATCTGTGTGTGTGTGTGTGTGTGTATTCACTTTGCATGTGAAAACGGCTGCATGAATTGGTTCCATACTTGGGGTGCATGAATTTGACTTCGGATACATAATAGGGTCTTCATTTTAGTTTTTTTTTTTTAAATAAATAATATTGCTTTTTATATATAATTCACTTCTTTAAAAAGGTTTTTAAATGTCAACTTCTAGTATTGACGTGGCAACCTTTGCAGGTGAATTTTTCAGTTTTCATTTGCGAAATCTCTCGCTCTCTATTTTAATGGTTTCATTTCAACTTTTAATTCACTGTTTGCAAACAACTACGACAGAAATATTTATCAAGCAAGTGAGTTTTTTAAATATTGAAGTTTTCAAGAAAATTTGCTTTCTGAACTTCCTTTTATTATTGAATATTTCAAGCTCACAAATTTAAATATTAGGTACAAGACAGTTTTTAACGAGATTTTATTTATAGGATTTTTTTCCATTTCATGTTTATTTCATTCATTGTTTGCAATGTTCTCTCTCCTCATCTTTCTCTCTCTCTCTCTCACACACGCACACACACATATACTGTCTCTCTAATATAAACACACACACACATACACTCCAGGTTTGATTTCGTTATTACACAAATATCACATTAGAATTTTGAAAGAAATATGGGCATTCTTTTGCTCGAACCCACACACTTCGGTAATTTCCGTAACATTTTTTTATTTATTCACTTTTTGCACGCCGTGTTCATCTCTATGTAGTTGTAGTCAGTCGCACACGTGTGTTTTTGTATGTACGTTTGTATACATTTATGTATGTGTGTGTGAGAGATAGAGATAGAGATAGAGAGACGGAGAAGAAGAGAGAGTGAGTGAAGGGGTGTGTTGTCAGGTATACGTATATACATAAATACATGTGCATACATCGTTTTTGCATGTATGCGTGAGTGTGTGTGATGTCTAAGTGGCACTCACTCTCTGTCTCTCTGTCTCTTTCTCTCTCACACACACGTCCATTTCATATACACGTATATACATCTTTCACTTTCTCTTCTCCTTCACTTTAAAACAAAAGTAAATAAATATGAATCTTTTATGGAAATTAACGAACAAAACCAGCTGTTCATCTTGGCATTTCTGCGGGTTCAACCGTAAGAATGTCAAAATATGCGACTGGAAAAGAACATTTAGCAGCAAAGGCACGAAGGCAGACAATATCATCAAAATTATTAGAATTAGGAATCAAATGTGTAAAGATTATCAAGTGGTTAGCAGAAAAACCGGAGAGCGCTCTTTCTGCTAGTGACTATATGTATGTATGTATGTATGTATGTATGTATGTATGTATGTGTCAGGTCAGGTCACTTTCGAGTGCTACTGGTAACATGTAACCCAGTACAACCTGTTGCATGGTCGGGCCGTCGGCGTCTAAACCGGCAACCCCACTAAGCTTGCTTGGTGAGGAGGGTGTTTATTGGACACCCTGCGAGATGAAAAACAAAACCCGTGAAAGGGCGGAGGAGCTCTTAAGAGTCAACGGCCATCCAATAAATGTGTAATTTTTTTAGGCTTAAGGCTGTATCATGCGCGCTTAAACCATTGGGAGTGAAGGACTCCTAGCCTTTGTTAGGGCATCCTTCTAGGAGAAGGTAACTCAGGTAACTGGGATAACTCCGACATAAAACCTGCGGCTCAGTGGTTACCGATGACGTTGACTTGCTCTTCTTTTCGGATTATGGTTGCTGTTGCTTTGTGAGTCGGATTGAGTCAGTGCACAGCCTTTTCTCACTTAAAAAATCTTCTTGCACAAGCATTGCATGATAGCAACATTGCTCATGATTGTTGATAGTGCTGTGAGTCTCAACTGAATAGCTAGCTGTAGCCTTAAAAAGCAAATAAAAGTCACATTCGATCACAGCACCAATAACAGTTAAGCTTCATGCAATGGCCATACTCGATAACGAGGGGCAGCCATCATGTATGTATGTATATATGTATGCATGTATGTATGTATGTATGTATGTATGTATGTATATATATATATATATATATATATATATATATATATATATATATCATCCCCTTCATCACTATCGTCGTCATCGTTTAGCGTCCGCTTTCCATGCTGGTATGGGTCGGACAGTTTGACTGAGGACTAATAAGCCAGAAAGCTGTACCAGGCTCCAGTCTGATCCGGCAAAGTTTCTACAGTTGGATACCCTTCCTAACGCCAACCACTCCGATGGTGTAGCGGGTGCTTTTTACGTGCCACCGGCACGAGGGCCAGTCAGGCGGTACGGGCATCGACTACACTTGAAGGGTGCTTTTTACGTGCTACCAGGACAGGAGCCAGTCAGGTGGCACTCGCAACAACCACGCTCAAATGGTGCTTTTTACGTGCCAGTCAGGCAGTACTGGTATTGGCCACGACGACAATCACTTCACTTGACTCAACAGGTTTTCACTAGCACAGTTTATTGCCCAATGATTGAAGGCTATTCTTAAATGGGCTGGTTATACTGCTTTGGCATAGGTCACAGTTACAGTCTCACTTGGCTTGCCGAGTCTTCTCACGCACAGCATATCTCCAAAGGTCTCGGTCATTCGTAATCGCCTCCGTGAGGCCAAACGTTCGAAGGTCGTGCTTCACCACCTCATCCTAGGTTTTCCTGGGTCTTCCTCTTTCACAGGTTCCCTCTACTGCTAAGGTGTGACACTTTTTCAAACAGTTGTCCTCATCCATTCGCAGTACTTGACCATACCAGCGCAGTCGTCTCACTTGCACACCACATCTGATGCTTTTTATGTCCAAGTTTTCTCTCAGGGCGCTTACACTCTGTCGTGCATGCACACTGACATTACACATCCAGCGGAGCATACTGTATATATATATATATATATATATATATATATATTCTCAGCTGGCAAAAATGAGTAATCCTGCGACGGACCGGCGTCCCTTTCAGGTGGGGAATTTCTACTCCACTGAAACTGAGAAACCGGCTCTTATGAGCATGGCTCGAGAAGGAACATTTATATTTATATATAACTGTTCCCATTCACAATCTTCATTGATAAAGCGTATTTGTTCCTCACGCTTAATGAATTCTTCAACAATTTATTCTTTTTTGCTAATAACGTATTTCCACGAGTATTCTTATAAACGCTGTAAAGACGTTTTCCGATTCAAAATTGTAGTTCATCACAAAACCTCGCTAAGCTAAGTATATATTTATATTTAAGATCTTTAAATTTTAATATTTTATAAGTCTTATGGTATAATATTATTGTTTTTTATGTAAATATTGATGTTTATGTAATGATGTAATTATCGTAATTTTTCTATATAATTATTAGATATTAACTTTAAGTTTATTCGTAAGAGTTTACTTAGCGATAAATATATTGTTTGATAGCAAGTATACGAGTTGTTTAAAGTTAGGTTTCATGTATATACATGTATTAATAGCATCAATTTTAGTTTTAAATTTCTTTTAATTATTTTTATAACTTATATATTGTCCTTTTAAATTGATAATTGGTAGTTATATTATTCCCATTGATAAATATATTTATAGTATTTAATTGATACTATATAACTACGAATTGATTATTTCATTAAGTATTTTAAATATAAGATTTTTGAAAGTTATTATTTAGCCAACGAGATATAAAGATAGTTACTTTGCTATAGCGTTCGTTTAAGATTGTTTGTTTGTATTTTTGCAATTAGCTATTTCATCTTTAATATTTTAATATTTTTATTAGTATAATTAGAATAATTAATTCATTAGGTCTTTATTATATGTGCATATATATTTATTTATAGAGATAATTTTAGATCTTAATTCTAATATTTATATACATTTATATATTTTCCTTGATAATTTATATATTATCTAAATATTATATAGTCATTTTTTTGTAAAATATTTATGTAATTAGATATTGTCTATAACTGATATTAGATTATTTTTGGGTTTCTTACCTTAAAAATTAATACTTAAAAATCAAAATTAATATTTAACATTACAGTCGATTATTTGACATATTCATAATCGTTAAGTTTCTAGTTTGATAATAGAATTTTTTTATAAGAAAAATTATTATTGTATTTATTTCTTAAAAAATATTGTTTAAGAAATTGATTATTTATTAAAATAGTACAATTAACCTGAAGATTGACTGTAACCATAATTCGAATTTTTAATTGAATTTAAATTATTGTTATTCGAATTGGTTTCGGGCATGAAACGATCATAGTGGTTTTACTCTTTATCTTATATTAAACTTTTAATACTTTTTGATAGTTATATAATATATATATATATATATATATATATATATATATATATATATATATATATATATATATATATATTTAAAATTTATAAGTTTAAATTATTAATTAGAATAATTTTTTAAATTTTAACTTTAATTTAAATATTTTAATTGGGAATTTTATATTTTATATTTTTTATATATTTTATTAATTAATTTTATTTCTATGTATTGGCTTATGATTTTCACTGTTTTGCCTAATAGTGGTTTTATCTCTAATTTAATATTATATATATATATATATATATATATATATATATATATATATATATATATATATATATAGTGACTGATTCGTTGGAGTTTCGAAAAGGTATTTGTGAGAAGAACGCATCGGAAAGTTTGATGGAAACCTTTTAACCACGCGTAATACAAAACGTGCGTGCGCGCGCGTGTGTGCGTGAGTGTGTGTATGTGCGTGCGGGCGTGCACGCGTGTATGTATGATGGGCTTTGTACACCATCTTTCTGTCTGCCAAAATCACTCAAAGGCTTTGGCCATTTAGGAGGTGTAGTTGAAGGCATTTCCCACCAGTTGCTTTGCAGTGGAACTGACTGACAGAACAGAAATTATGTGCTTGGAAAGAAAACTTCTTAACCGAGCACCTAATAATGTATAATTTTAATGAGCTACAAAGGAAACACATGAAAAATTTAAGTATATTTGATTTCCTCTGGTATACAGCTATTTCATTAAATAAAAATGTCAACCATTCAGCTTACAGCTTTCAGTTACATAAGGAATATTTAATTAATAATGTTAAGATCTACGATTTTCCGTTCATAGTTTCTACGGCAAGCACATCTACTAACTGCTCGAAGAAATTATTGAAAACTTTTCTCCAAAGAGTCAAAAAAAGCTTATTTCTATTCCCTCCTCCCACCAAGATACTAATTCGACTATGTATGTATATTAACATTCGTACATACATAGAAACCCCCAGCACGCATATTTATAATTATGTATGTATGTATGTATGTATGTATGTATGTATGTATGTATGTGTGTGTGTATACTATGTATGTATGTATATATGTATATCTATCTATCTATCTATCTATCTATCTATCTATCTATCTATCTATCTATCTATCTATCTATCTATCTATCTATCTATCTATCTATCTATCTATCTATCTGTGTGTGTGTTTATGTATTATGATTTCATTAGCTGGATAGAACAAATATAGCGGCTGCAGCTACCTACCAACATCCTGTACCTGCACATGGGCCTAAGAATAAAAGAAATAGCAGATATCATTTTCAGATCAATAACAACTGAGTTGACCTACAGGGCCCTAACATCTGGTAGCTAACTGGAATTTGTCTCATACATCGTTGCTCTGTGTAGATGCTTGACGAGATATGTTCGTTCTACGAAACTTTATAGTGCGTGTAACTGAATTAAACTGTTGTTAAAAAGTATATGTAACTCATACGATTTTTTGAGTAGCACTTTCTTTCATTTGTCCACTTGCTTGCTTACGCGCGCACGCACACAGACACACACACACACACACACACACACATACACACACACACACACACACAGCTTTTTTCAATGCATGGCAGAAAAATGAATTAAAATATTAATCCCTTTTGGCATGAGATTATTTCCCTTTTCTTTCGATGTTTCAGCGTTTGATATGTGCGTGTATGTTATATGCACGTTTGTAAGTATCTGTATATGTATGTATGTGCTTGTAAGTGTGTGTGTGTGTGAGTGTGTGTGTGTGTGTGTGTTTGTGCGTGTGAGTGTGTGCGCGCGCGCATTTATGTGTGTGTGTATTAGTTCGCGTGTATGTTTGGTTGAGAAAAGATTTTTTGAAGGCACCAGAATTGAAGAAAGGAAATTTTTCAAATTTTGTTGTTACGACATAATAAACTATGGCGTAGTTTATATATACAAAGACGATATCCACCCTCTCTCATAGAATTAAGCGTGCCAAGAAATTAGACATAAAAAACATTATTTCTTCTGTCCATCTGCCTCTACCTCTCTCTCACTTCTCTCCCCACGTGACCGGTGTTCGACCAAACCTGACCTTTCTTTGTTGGTTCGGCCGCTGTCCGTGCAACATCTATATTCTTCCCTGTGTCTGTGAAATCTTTACTTCCACACCATCTTAATTTAATACGTTCTTATTCGAAAGACACCTGTTATTTGTATTTGTGTAACCTTCTCCGTTTTTTTCCCGTCTTTGTTTTCGCTGCTTTCTTCCAAGGAATCTAATACTCTTAGCTTAGTTTTTCCTTGGGGCTGGCCATATTGGAGCAATCTCCCATTTTGTATTTATATATATATATATATATATATATAGCGGCGTACGTACACTTTGGTCTCTTATATGTATGTATGTATGTATGTATGTATGTATGTATGTATGTATCTAAAGAGCAAAAACCGCCTTCAGTCACGAATGACTATGGGATTGCACCTAAAAAGTTACCCACTCCCAGGCATAAGTCTGTGCAAGGTTGACCAGCCTCCCCTCTCCACGCCACCAATGGAAAGACAAAGGCCGATGCAGCTTGGCACCATTAAACACTGTAAATCATTTCTACAGTTGAGTGAACTAGAACAACATAAAATAAAGTGGTTTTCTGAAGAACATAATACACAGCCCGGTCCGGGAATCGAACTCACTACCTTACGATTGTGAGCTTGACGCTGTAACCACTGAGCCATACGCCTTCACACAAACGCACACACGCACACATACACATATATCTGTATGTGTTTGCGCATGTGCATGTGTGTGTATATGTTCAACAGTAGTGTTCGCGTGCGTGTAAGATTTTTGTCTTCTAACATCTTTTCCTCTTTTGTTTTATTCTTTTTCTCATTTTCTCGGGCTTACTCCAGCCAGTCTTCATCTAACCCTACCCAACACAATTATGCCTTTCACTTTCCCCAGCTGTACAGAAGCGGCATCACTGTTTCCCTCCAATCTACCTTTACACTTTAGCGTGACAAAATAGAAGTATCCATTTACACACACGCGCGCGTGCACACACACAAATACACACACCACCGATTTTCCAGTGTCCTTGGCTCCAAAACCTTGACTGTTTGCCGGTTCGTCCGTGCTTACGTAATAATAATTCATCATCACACATCCTACCCACTTATTATATGCCTAAAATTAATCTCAAGTTTCATGAGCTGATGTAAACTTAACTTCAACAAATACGTGGTATTAAATATAAATTTAATAAATGAAATATAGGTAGAAGTGGATTACATTAGTACATTTATACATTTTTTAATTACTGTAGATACAAAGAGTGCTGTATCGTTAGTGTTTCCAGTGGAATTTTAATGGATTTAATCAAGAAGGTATGGAAGTTGAGCATGAAGATTACTGTCTGTTTCGTAGTTGATCGTTTCATCTTGTATTTCGGATATTCAAGTAGGACATCTGGAATGCTTGAAGCTGAAGCTACAGGGGAGTCATTCTGTTTGGCTATCTTTTCAAAAGTTTCATGTAAGTGAAGTTGTTTCACCTGGCTTGTATTTTTCCCTGTGTAATTTTCAAGCATCAATGGAAGATTCATTAGTTCTTGTTGCGTGACGAAGGTACGCTTCTCTAGACCTTTGATAACTTTACTTGTTAATGCAAAGTGATTCAGCGACATCTGCTTCATCGTCATTAATTCCTGTGCTTTTATCAACATTCAGAACTATATCCATAATTTCAGAGTCTGAAAGATGGCATACAACCAATGTTTCTTCGTCGCCTTTGGTTAAATTTTCTTCATGAATTTCATTGGCATTAGTTCCTAAGACACTTCTTGTATAAGCAAGAAACTCATGAACAACTGTTTCCCCCCTTTGATTAATAAAATCTTGTAAAATTATTATCAGCATTTGCACCAGGTGAATCATCGAACAGTAGATCACAAATTATGCCAATCTTTCTTTAGTGTCGATGCTTCCACCTTCTCCCATTCTTTAGCAGGGAACCAAAAACCATCTTTCTTTTTAAATTCTTAAATAACTATAGGTACAGACTTGCTAGCATTCACCACCTCTAGCACACATTTCATGAAAAGTAAAGCGATTATTTAACCTTTAGAGAGTGCAGTAGTCATTGGTCTTGGGGTTGGATAAGTGATGTATTCCTTGGACTTGGGCTTGGATAAGTGATGTACTGCTGTTACATTACTTACGAGGAAAAAAGTGAGATTTGTAAAATAGGTTTCGAATCCTAGAAATATTTGGTTTAAAGTTTCAAGCAAGATTCAAAACGCAACGACATCACTTTTGTACCAAATTGACTTTTCGATATCAGTTTTACTTTATTGTTGAAGTTTTGTGCTTCGAATACTATAAAGGCATCATATAGACAAGTTAATAAAATCACTTTAATTCAAATTGAAAGCGCAGCCGATTTATTTGGTTATTTTACTGTTAACAGATGCTCAATAAACTTTCAAAAGAAAAAAAATATGAGAGAAAAAACAGAAAAGAAAAAATACGTCGTGTGATTCGAAGAGCTTAAATTTTAACAGGTTACATTTTATTATTCTTTATAATTAAAAGTGGTAGCAAATACCGTTGAATAAAAGTTAAACTTTTGGTGATCCTAATTTTGGTC
Source organism: Octopus sinensis (assembly GCF_006345805.1). Lineage (NCBI taxonomy): Eukaryota > Metazoa > Mollusca > Cephalopoda > Octopoda > Octopodidae > Octopus > Octopus sinensis. The sequence goes on from NC_042999.1 coordinate 86,522,354, forward strand.
CGATTGTAATCAATTCTTTTTTTCCGTATGTCTAGACTTCCTTTAATTTGTTCGTTTATTTATTCAACTTTATTCTTGCGTTAAGTAATTAAATATTTACTGTCTACTTACGTATTTCCACTTTTAAAAGCATTATCGTAAGATGAGTGAAATTTCATCCACCATATTAATCTAGAAACACTTACAAACACAGACGTGTGTATAATATACATACATACACACACACACACCACACACACACACATATATATATATATACATATATGTATGTATAAATATATACATGCGCGCGGGCGCAAACACACATGTATGTACGTATGCATAGTCTCATACATTTTTATAATTATCTCTGAATTGTTTTTAATCATTAAAAATATATCATATCAGTTACACATCTTCCAAGCTGGGATAGTTTTCGTTCAAAGCTATTGAAAAAGATGAAATAGAATTCAAGTGGTTTCTGTCTTAATTACAAAATTTTGGCGTGGTGACTCTAAGGGTTTCAAAATTGTAGTTTTATTATATCTCTTTATAGAACTTATTCCGAAAGGAAGGGCTCTTGATCGAAGTGCTGCACTAAGCTTTGAAAGTATATACTTAATGATCGTCCTAATGTTCAAATGATGCTCTCCCAAAGCATAACTGTATTCACTATCCAAGTTCACATTACTGTTATATAATCTTAGAAATATTGCTAAGTATATGATAGACGGAAGCTTTCTAAACACCAATTTTTTTTATACAGTTCGTGAACTAGAATAATCGATTCGCTGAGAAATTATTTTAGCGTGTTCGAATGCAAGCCAGCCTGGCGACCCCCGTTCATCATTTGGTCAGATGCAGTAGGTATAATAATTACATTAAAAAAAAGAAAGAAATGGAATTATTTTATCAGAACACAAGCTCTATACCTGATTTAGCTCTAGATGCTATTCTACGGGGTTGGTGCAAGAAATATTTACAAGCCCAGCAATACCTATTCCTGACAAAGTAGAACGATTTCAATTTATATATACCGCAGGCAAAGACGGTGAGCTGGCAGAAAGAATCATTATCACGCAGGACAAAATGCTTAGTTGCCTTTCTTTAGGCTTTACGGTCTTACTTCAAATTCTGCCAAGGTCGACATTGCCTTTCATGCTTTCCAGGTCGATAAGGTTTATACTAGCTGAGCACTGGAGTCCATGTAATTGACTAACCTCCTCCACTTACATTTCAGTCCTTGTGCCTTTAGTAGAAAGAATATATATATATATATATATATATGTATGTATTTTATCGACCTGGAAAGATTCGTGGAAAGGTTCAGATCACGATTAAGGAAGACCCTATTCTTGAGACGTCCAAAAGCAGAGGAGGCAAGGTGAATTTCTCGGTGTTCTTTAGCTGGTTGTCTTGGATCGAAAGAGTTACAGGGGGTCAACAATTTTTGGAGCATTGAAGGATTTCTGTTTTCTTGGTGTTGACTTGGAGCTCGGCCCGACGATAGGCGTTGAAAACAACGTCTAGATTTTGCTGAAGGCTGGCTGGTTCGTGGGCGAGAGCTTCGCAGTCATCGGCATACTGTACTTCGAAGAGAGTAGTGGACTGAGTGTTTGATAGTGATTTTAGTTGAAGAGACTGCCATCGTGGTGATATCAAATTGGGATACCATCTTCAGGGTTGAGGTCGTAGCGAGATAGTAAGGTCACAGCCTCAAGGAACACACTGAAGAGGACAGGGGCCAGGACACAGCCTTGTTTAATACCGACTTGAACGTTGAAGTAGTCAGACTGATCACCACCCAATGTCACAGTGATTGTATGCCGTCATAGAATTTCCGTAGCATGGCAAGAAACTTAGGAGGGCATCCATACCTCTGCATAGTAGTGGGCGGTTAATAGTACCAAAAGCCTTAGGTCAATAAAGGCATACGAGGCATCACACTGCTGTTCTCGGCACTTCTCTAACAGGAGGCGGGAGACGAAGACTGTTGATAGCGCTACTGTTAGCTCTAAAACCGCATTGAGATTCTGGGAGGATTCCTTCAACGAAGTGGCCAAGAAGTCGAGAGAACAGGACGCACGCGTGCCAGGACCTTTCCTGCAACATTCAGGAGTGAAATACCTCTGCTGTTGTTGCTGTCTGACCGGTCTCTCTTCTTCATGAAGATGGTGATTATGTCTTCATGTTTCCAGCTTTGAGGGATCAAGACACTTTTTCAACAGTAGAGAATAATCTGTTGAAGACGCTGGACAAGAGCAGGGCTACCATATTTATAGATCTCCCCCAACATACCATCTGATCCAGGTGATTTCCTGTTTTTTTTAAGTAGGAGAGAGCTGTACGGATTTCCACGAGGGAGGGTTCTGTATCCAGCTCAGGGAGAGGAGGGAGATGAGGGAGCTCATCAATCAGTGTGGGATTTACCTTGTTCAACAAGAAGTTGAAGTGTTCTGCCCATCTGTCACGGATTTGGGTCTTTTCCTTGTAGATAGTGTTGCCGTCTGAAGATCGTATCGGATTGATATAATTGGAGGACGGACAGTACATGGATTTGGTTGCAGTGTAGAACTTGTGGATCTTATTTTCATCCGCAAAGTATTGAATTTCTGCAGCTTTGTTCTTCCACCCAGTGTTCTGAATCTGCCTAAGTCTGCTCTGGCATTCTGAGCGAAGATCTTTCCAGTTCTGGAGGTGTGCGTTGGACCTGCTCTAGAGGTAGGCATCACGATCCCGGTTTTAACTTCTGAGAAGAGGGAGGATCTCATCAGCAGATTCATCAAACCAGTTAGGATTGCGACATCTAGTGCGTCCTAGTTGTTCGGTTGCGATCAGGGAGATATGTTTATCCCAAATATCATCCAGCTCCTCTTGGTTTACCGAGGTAGGATCGGGGAGTGGGAGAGTATCCAGTTTGATGGCAAGCCGATCTTGAAAGAGGCCACGATTCTCAGGATCATACAGTTTCGTGGTGTTCAGTCGTTCTGATGCTGTCGACTTTAGGCTGGGGGTCGAATGTTGATTCTAAGCTTGGAGCGGATAAGGTTGTAGTCTGTCCAGCAATCTGCTCCACGCATTACGCAAGTATCTAAGACATCGCCCATGTCTTGACGACGGACAATGATAATTTCTAGGAGATGCCACTTTTTCGAACGCGGGTGCATCCATGACATCCTGTAAATGTCCCGCTGTTGAAAGAGGGTGTTAGTGATGCACAGGTCATACTCAGAGCAGAAGGTGAGAGGTCTCTATCTATTAGCGTTCATTTTCCCTGTGCCAGGTGGTTTGTCACCCAACACGAGAGTTGAAGTCACCCATGAGTACGATCTTGTCCGATCGGGAGATGTTTCGAAACGCAGTATGCAGAGAATCATAGAAGGTGTCCTTTATCTCTTCATCAGAGTCGAGAGTTGGTCCACAAACGCTGAGAATTGTCAGAAAACGTTTGTTCGAAAGTGATTTTACACGTACTTGTAATCTTAATGCACAGACTTGAACCAGCAAAATAGAGTTGGTACAATCCATCTGGATTTTTTCATTGAGTTTCTGTCCACCCAATTTCACTTAACATGCGAATCGAGGTTGATGTAAAGAACACATCACTAGGTATCGCACAGTGGATAGAGAGATAAATAGATCGATCGAATGATAGGGCGATAGATAGATTAAGAGATAGATAGATATAGATATACGTGTGCATAAAAATGTATGTATATAAATCTTGGGATTTAAACTCTTCAAAGCATTCGTTTCTCTCTCTGCGTTGTTTAGATATATACATATTAGAATTTGAGCCGATACCAGTTGTTTAAAACTGTTTAAATTCTATTTTATGATAGAAGTTAAATGCAAACATTGATTAAATTTGAATATTACATAAACATGGACAATTTTAGATCAGAGATAAAAAGAAGTAATTTATATTCATCTTTCAGCCGTTAATATTTCTAAGCTACGATTCTGTTGATATAATTCGAAAGTTTAAGAAGTTAAAACTAAGAATAAGTTTACAGTGCATGTTAGTGGATGGCTTAAGAACTGCGACAGATTATAAGTTCAGTTAAGGCAATAGAAATTTATAAATGATGCGAAATAGGAAACGACTTTTTAGATGCAAGAATATTAACTTTGTTTAGTCTACTATGGTTTAGATAGAATAAAACAAATTAGGATACAGTACCACAACAGTTAATAAAGTAGAAACACGAAAGAAAACCATTAAATGTGTTTGGCCTACATTACTTTGGCTGAGGAAGACCAAACTGTTGTAAAGTATAAAGTCTTCGTTAAACAAGTGGATATTAAGAAAGTAGTTGAAGTAATAAAAAGTTAATGAAATGGGTATGAAATCTTTGGAAATTAGATAAATCTTATGAAAATCATTAACTTATATTAAGAATTATTAGCATTATTATTAGTTTCAATTTTTATTGTTATTGATGCTGCCTCTCAGCAAATTTATTGAAAGATAGATGAGAGTGGCAAGCATAATCCAAATAAACACGCCTGCTCTAAGCAAGCGCCTGTAGATTGGAGAAGGACAGCAAGGAGAGGGCACTTACCTTAGTGACAGAATAACCTGTGGTTTCTGTAGGGGTTATTTCTCATGTTTATACGTTTTTTATATTTAATACCATACTATGTCATTTATCATGCTTGCTCTTTTTGTCAACCCCTTTTGACAATAATCATTACAATTGTAGCAGCAGCAGTAGTGGTAGTAATAGTGGTATTAGTATTAGTATTAATATTAGTAGTAGTTTGGTTCAGGGAAGATTTTGTGCCCATAAGCCTTCGTTGAGTCTTAGTCTCCGTTAGTCTCGGAGTGAAATTGAGAAGACAAAATCTGTGAGGAAGCTTATCAGATGGACTGCGTGAGTAATTGAGATGACCAACCTTGTCACAAGGTGTCACGCCGATTCCCCTTCAAAATAACCTTAAGAGGATACGTGAGAATACTCAACCAGTTTACGATAATTGCGAAAAGAAAAACGCTCATGCGCCGAAATCGACTCAGAGACGCCAGACACACACACTCTCTCTCTCTCACACATAGAACCACACACACACACACACACAAATACATAGATAAATAGGCATGTATAGGTTGGTAAGTACATCCAAACGTACGTAGGTAAGAATGTAAATATAACTTAGTCGATTGAAACCAACACTGACGACATTTACCAGTTTTCTTGAGATACTTAACAGTTTAAAATCTTATCATTGTTGTAGTCCAGAGAGAAACACAATGAGAGATTGAAAGAATGTTTACTCGTTCTGACCTGTCCTTAGCTTTTATTTCGCCATCTTAAAGACAAGCGCAAGAGGTTGTGGCTTTGGTTGCAGTCCCACTCCGCATGTGCGCAGTTATGTTCCTACTGATGAGTGGAGAACATGGTAATACATGATGACCACGAAATCATTAATGGTATACAACTAAACCTTTTTTTATTGAAGGAATTTCTACTAGTTCATTCCCTCGAATTCGGCGCATGTGTATACTTATTGAAGTAGTTTGACTTTAGAGACCCATTAAAGCGTATGCTTTTACTGATAGTAATAGCCCTTGATATTTTAATGTATATATATATATATATATATATATATATATATATATATATATATTATATATATATAGTTAATCCAAACATGAACAAAGAGAAAACACAACAACGCGTGGACTTGGAACAAATATAGTGTTATTGGACGCTCAGGAAAGGAAAGAAAGAGGAGGTTTTAACGTTTCGAGCGGAGCTCTTCGTCATAAATATAGAAAAAGGAAAAGTCCAAGCAAGGGAAGACGGAGAAGGAGAATCGCCAACGATACACACGATAGAATAAGTACTAGGGGTAATGTTTTTGAGTATGCTAATAAAAGCTCCTATGCTATATATTCCGGTTGCCACTCATTTTCTAGAGTAAATTTATGGGAAAGTTATTAGTCTGGTGCCGCTATAGTGCAGGATGGATACAGTAATAACAAGAACTTTGGATGGAAATTAGTAAAACCTTTAATGCATTGCTACGTACGTTTCTAAAAACTCCATGCTTTAGTTGTATTCCCCATCCATAGAATATTACAAATATGATTTGCAAAAGCAATGAATTTTGTATCTCTCACAACAACTAAAGTATGGTGTTTGAAGAAACGTACAGAGCCATGCATTCAAAGTATTCCTATCTGAAGTTCTTTATCTTACCACACACACACACACACACACACACACACACACATACACACACATGTATGTGTATCAATTTATTTATCACGTATATGTGTGCATGTGTGTACGCATACGTACATATATATGATACAAAAACACTCACACACACATACACAAAATACATATATGTGTGTATCTGTGCTTGTCTTCCACTGCTTGCAAACCGGTGCTAGTTTGTTTGTATTCTCGTAACAGCACGGCTCGGGAAACGAAGTCGATAACTGCAACTTTATTGAAAGGGAAACAGTTTATTAATTATAAAAAAGTTTTAAAATGATAAGGAGTGTTGTTTCGAAACTTGAAGCATTCTATGTCCAAGTGATCAACAGTTTGTCAAATAGATGGGACTATGTTATCAATAATGAGGGGAAATATCCTGATCAAATATATTAATTCAGACCAAACAAAAAACGACAGCGCTTTCTTTCCAACCTAATATTTAACATCCATTATTAATTTTACTTGTATATAGCAAAGTTTATGAATAACGTTTCCAAAGATGATGCGGCTTTGGTACGGATTTTCAAAAGCCGTAACTTACTTTTCAATATCCGCGTTACACCTTACATAACCCGTTGATTTTCACCGTTTGAGAACCACACACACACACACACACACACACATACACGTTCGGTTGTATCAGGTGATATAATTCCGCAACCCTCTTTCGGACATATACAAGAATATATAAGATAAAAATAAAAACAAAACATATTTCCAGCTTTCTGTTGTATAAATAATCTCATCCAGCGAAAAACTCAAAAACTCCGATTTGCAACAGGGTAAACCAACATCTTTGAATGCATGTAAATGTGTGTGTGTGTGTGTGTGTGTGTGTGTGTGTGTGTGTGTGTGTGTGTGTGTGTGTGCGTGTGTGTGCGTATGTAAATCTGTGTGTGTTGGGTTATTTGTGGGTATATCTATCTGTCTCTATCCATCTATCTACCTATATATCTGTCTATAGGTATCTATATGCTTATATATATATACATACATACATACAAACATACACACACACATATATATATACGTATATATATATATATAATATATATATATATATAATATATATATATATATATATATATACAAGTATATACATGAATGTATATATATATTATATATATATAATATATATTGTATAATGTCATATATAGAATATATGACATATTACCCTCAAGTATACGCTTTTAAGCTTTTAGTTGTTTCAGTCATTTGACAGTGGCCATGCTGGAGCACCACTTTTAGTAGAGCAAATCGTCCCCAGGACTTATTCTTTGTAAACCTAGTACTTATTCTATCGGTCTCTTTTGCTGAACCGCTATGTTACGGGGACGTAAACACACCAGCATCGGTTGTCAAGCGATGTTGAGGGGGGGGACAAACACAGACGCACAAACACACACAAACACACACACATACACACACACATATATGCACATATATATATATATACATACACATATACGACGGGCTTTTTCAGTTTCCGTCTACCAAATCCACTCACAAGGCTTTGGTCGGCCCGAGGATGTAGTAGAAGACACTTGCCCAAGGTGCCATGCAGTGGGACTGAACCCGGAACCATGTGGTTGGTAAGCACCTATGTAAAGGACCAGAAGGATGAACATTTAATTTTTCTATGAAATTAATTTTCAATCTTTTGAATTTATAATCTTTTACAAGTGGCGAATTTCAGTTCATTTAGATTATTATTGCTAATACCTAAGTTTGCGAGCTATCCCAATCGTTACCGCGCCGGACAAAATGCTTAGCGTTATTTCTTCCGTTTTCATGTTCTGAGTTCATATTCCACCGAGGTCGATTTTGCCTCTCATTTTTTCTGGGTCGACGAAATAAGTACCAGGTGAGCGCTAGGGTCCATGTCATCGACTAATTCCCTCATTCACTCCCACGAAATTTCTGGCCCTGTGCCAAAATTCGAAACTAGTACTACTAACACTGTTACGGAGGTGGGTTGGTACATCCGTTAACGTACTGGACAAAATTCTTAGCTGCGTTTCTTCCGGCTCTTTACCTTCTGAGTTCAAAAACCACCGCCATCGACTTAGCATTTTTTTCCTTTCGGAGCGATAAAATAGAAGGACCAGTTGAACATTGAAGTCGTTATCGACTTGCCTTCCCACAAAATTTCAGGCCGCGCAGGACCTTTCAATATGAAGAAGTAACCCGATTTACCAACACAAAATTTATAAGACATCTACATACTTTTGGTATCGGAGTGTACTGCGCAACTTGTGGGGTTTTGTTTTGCTCGAAAATATAAACAAACGCGACGTGTGTGTGCGTGAGTGAGTGTGTGTGTGTGTTTGTGTGTTTGTGTGTGTGTGTGTTTGTGTGTGTGTGTGTGTGTGTGTGTGTGTGGTGTGTGTTTGTGTGTGTTTGTGTGTGTTGTGTGTGTGTGTGTGTGTGTGTTGTGGGTTTGTGTGTGTGTATGCGTGTGTATCTGTGTGTGTGGATATGTATGCATACACTCACCCAAAAACCGTTTCTTTGTTTTCGATAAAAAAAAATGCAAGTTACTCAGTATGCACAAATTTGTATATATTTATATACGTGTATATATAGACATATGTACATATATATATATATATATATATATAACTTTTGCATGTATATATGTACATATATATATATATAATATATATATATATATATATATATATATATATATATATATATATATATATGTACATATATACATGCAAAAGTTATATATATATATATATATATGAATAAGTGTGTGTGTGTGTGTGCGTTTGTGCGCGCGCATGAGTGTGTAATGCGTATATGCATATACGTGAATGTAGGAGGAGCACACAGCAAGTTTGTACCAAAATATAAAAAGGAGAGGAAAAACAAAAACAATTATTTCGTATAAAGAATTCCAGTTTTAAAAGTAAATTTAGTTTTTTTTTCTTTTTAAATATTTGTCTCCGTCGTTTCATACTGCTCCGCCCATTTTCTTGCTCTTATGAAATGCAGATGCGAACATTCTTTGTCTATTCTTACAACGACGTTTTCAAATGCCTCTTTAATTTCTACAATGCTTTCATTACAACGGCTTGTTACATTTCTGTTGAGCTGAGTAAAATAAATCAAAACAAAATGAAATTGGCACGGTACTGGGTTAGGGTTATATGATTGCTGTGAAAGAATTGGGGAAGTGATTTTGATGAATGCATTCGGTGCAGATACGATTGTTATGAGCTGGTGCATTGTTGTGATTAAACTAAATCCCGCTAAATTGTTTTTCTTATCTTTTCTGCTGAAGGCTGTTCTTTAAATTGTTAATTGCTGTAATATAGCCTTGACCAGTGATCGTGTTGCTTACAATAGGTTAATATGATTAATAACTGTAAGGATCGTATAGTGCTCTTGCCACAAGCAAGGCAATGTTTGCCAGAGTTGTTTAAGTACTGGGTAGAAAACTTCACAGTATTTGTTCCAAATCTCCCCGCTACGAGTTTGAATCCTGCTGAGGTTAAAATTGTCTTTCATCCTTTTAGGATCGATAAGCAGCAATTCGAAGCGGTGGGTTTGCAGAACTGTACGAAGAGTAGCCGGTATGTGTTGCGGTATTTGATCAAATGACTCTTTGCGTTCTGAGTTCAAATCCCACCATAACTTACTGAGTTGATCGCTCACCAAATTTAACATTAACAACACGTACCTTGAATACCGTAAGCGGATTCTACTCTACTGTCAAGCATTTTAGACGGTACCAGTTTGAGGATTACTTCCTTCTTACCACTAGTCTCAGCTGCTCTGTAAACTGCTACGACCACTGCCTTTCCATCAAACAAGAAGATAAAGAAAATTAAAGAAATGATTTTGCTATTATTGGATTTATCCCGTCTCATGCTCCCTACAGTCGGACTTTCTGAAGGGCACGCTTAACAAAAAATTACTTTGAATTATTTTAGTAGTGCAGCACGTTTCATGATTAGCCATGTCTCAGGCAACCTACTTCTCAGAAAAGGTTACCAATACCTACTTTATCTCGACATTCTATTGATTATTGTTTTTTGCTGAATCTTACAAATCAAAGGCATATTTTTGAATATTAATGTGAAAAATATTCCTGAGGTCGTTCTCCATGTTAGTTTTCGTTCGGTTTCCTTGTATGTCTCCACTGTCCTGTTTTCGTTACTATCTTTGACTCTCCATATAGCCCATATTTCACATTTGGCCTTCGAAGACTCATATTGTCGTTCAATGTTCGAAATGAGGAGTAGATGGACGGCCAAGAACTAATGAAGGATCGTTCTTTATGTTACTTGTCCTGTTTTCCATTAGTTTCACTTGATGTTTGTGTATTCAACTCATTTGTTTCGTATTTCATGTTGTTTACGGTTTGTGACATCCTGTACCCATATATGCATATGTATATATATATATATATATATATATATATGTACATACACACACACACACGCACATAAATATGTATATGCATGCACATATATTATCTTTATATATATAAAACTGACAATGTGTGTCTGTCTGTGTGTTTCCCTAAAACTTTGAACGTTTTGCCTAGGACGAGCCCACAGCAATATCATATCTTCTCCACTACGATTTCCTAAAACTTGAGAACTACACAACCAATTTCTTTCAAATTTTACACATGCCTTACTTAGGGTCCATGTAGTTTCATGGGCAAAAAAATGTTCAACTTCTTGCCTAGAGCGAGCCCATAGCAATATCATATCTTCTCCACTATTTCAGTATTACGTGTTAAAAGTGAAACAAAAACATTTCTCTATTTTATGTCAGATACTTTCACTTTAACAATAAAAATAATAATAACAATTGAATTATATGTAGTAAGTAATAATTAAAATCAAACTAAAGTATAATATAATCGTAACATAAAAGTAAAAATAGCAATGGGTATAAAATTTGAACTTGAACTTGAATAAGTGCTTTCACATGAATGGGAATAAATTAAAAATAAAATTAGTGTGCAGAAATGGAATAGTCCAGATGGATAATGAAAAATTAAATTAAAGAAAAGACTATTGTCTATAAAGTATACAATGTAGAGAAAAAAGAAAATTATTTGAACACATGGAGGAAAGCACCTTCGAAAACTCTCTTGGTGCGACTATGAAAGATATTTAATCAGAGGCGGCAAATTCGCCACAATAGAAGCAAGGTTCGAGTCAACGGAGCGTGCAAAGGAGTACTCGACTCGAACTTGCAAAGTGGAAATATTATATTTTCACCTTTATATCTGGGACGTAGGACGTCCCGGAAAAAAAATTTTTTAATCCCCCCCCCCCCCAGAAGTAGAGGTAGGCTGGATTGTAGCCACACTTCTATACAAGAGGGAGGACAAGATACAATTGATCGAAATTACAAGAGACGGGCTAACAATTCCAGTCTGTTATATATTTTGAGTATTGTTATCACTAGCGATATCAAGATATAACTTTGTATTTTGTATTTTATGTGTAGATGTATATATATAGATGTACATGTAATACGTATACATATATACACATATATACATGCACTAGCACTACGACCCGAACGACGGGTCTTTAATGCTAGTATATATATATATATATATAATATATATATATATATATATATATATATATGTGTGTTGTGTGTGTGGTGTGTATGTGTGTGTGTTTAATTAACGTGAGAAAAGCATGCAATAATTCTTGTTTGAAATTGAATCTCAAAGTACATATACTGATATAATAATAATAATATTTTTCAATCTAATAGTTACACGCTAATATTTATAGAGAAATATATACATATACACATGTACAAAAGTGTGTGCGTGTGTGTGTGGGGGGGATTCATTAAATACGCGATTATGTTCAAGTTTTATTCTTTAGATTTTTCGTACATTTTATTTAAGTTTTACAATTCGTTCGGAAAAATAAAGTGTCCTAAGTCCATATCCTTTTCCACCAAAGGTTTTTGATGTCAGCATTCAAGTATTGATTTTTTTCTTCGTGGTCAAAATTTGCCCATTAGATTTTCGTGCTAGTAACCTCGTGCTAATTGTTTGAAGTATGTGATATTTGGGTGCTTATTTTGACGTTTTACTGGCGTTTTACACGTGGCTATTGGCATGAAAAGTCAAGTTCGAAAATTGACCCCAATAAGCAAATCAACACGTGACTGTTAATATGAGAGCCTGACGCTCAGGAAACTTTTGGCATAAACGCCTACATGAATTCAACCAGTATATATATATTCAACCAGTATATATGGGAAATGCAGACGTCAAATATATACAAATCATGAAAATGAGACTATGAAGATCTGGAAACGTCGAATATGAATTTAGGAACCTTATTCTTTCAAACAGACTGTAAAAAAACAATAAGAAAGAATGAAAAGTCTAAAATAAGGTAAACTTTGAATACAATTTATGAAATGTATAAAGGGAAAGATGTTCCTTGTGATTGCAAATATATACGTGTGTATGTGTGTGAGTGTGTGTGTGTGTGTGTCTGTTTGTATGTCCGCGTATGTGTGTGCGTGCGCGCGTGTGGGTATATACATTGATGAATACATTTACATACATGTATATATATATAATGTATATATATATATATATGTGTGTGTGTGTGTGTGTATGTATATAATATTTATCTATATATATGTATATATATTTATGTACATATTTACACATATATGTAATCATATTTGTATATGTATATATGTAAGTATATATATATATATATATAATATATATTAATACACACATACACACATGCACACATCAATATACATATCATATATATATATATATATATATTATATATATAGATATATATATATATATATATATATATATATGTATGTATATTTAAGAGGAGAAAAGGAGAAGAGAGAGAGAGTGATTCCCTTACATACATAGAATCTCTTCTTGTTTAAGAGGGCGTGAATTGCTGACGTGTTTTTCCAGAAATATCTGTCTCTGTCTACATAATTCTGTGTCTACTTTTCTCTGTATCTCCCACTCATAATCCCATTCTTCCATTTCTGATTTTTGGTGCGAATGTATGTATACATGCATGTATGTATACATGCATGTATGCATGTGTGTATATATGTATAAAATACAGGCACACACCCATACAAATATTGATACACGTATTTTTGACGTGTGCATATGTGTATACACACACATACACACACACCATACATACACACACACATATATATATATCTACACATAATATACACTTTTGAATAAATGCTTTGCGTACATACGTACTGATATATATGCACACATACAGTCGTACATACGAAAAGCATACACACACATATGTATATGTTTGTGTATATGCGTGTGTATGTGCGAATGTGTGTGTGCGCATGCATACATATTTGTACGTATGCGTGTTTGATTATGTGTGTATATATGTATACACAAATAGATATATACATATACATATATACATACACACACTCACACACACACACACACACACACACACACACATATATATATATAATAGGCAACAGCTACATATACTCAGAATACAAGTAATGTAGTATTGCTGGAATGAATTTGAACTTAAACTCCGAATTCTTTATCTGGAATTAGGCTCACGGCGTCATGAGTGGCTATAAGAGAAATACAAGGCAAGCTGATATTGAGATATTGATGAAGATACACACAATTACACCCCCCCCCCCATACACGGATACATGTGCGCGCACACACACATAGATATACATAGATATACATAGCTATATATAACTGCTTCTATTCATAAAGATAAATACATATATACATATACATATATGTATATAGTTGAAATTCATGGAAAACGAAAGACGAAGGCAGGTGTCTGAACAACAAGCAGGTTTACATAGTTTGACGCTCGGGAAAATGAAAAAGTCTTTTACATTTCGAGCCGACGCTCTTCAACAAAAAGGAGTAAGAGAAAAAAAACTTCTATATTTAACAGTCAAGTTTATGTATGCATATATATAAATATATTTATATAGAGCATAAAAGTTAAAGAATACTAAAAAGAAAATATATCATTTCTTAACTTGGCAGTTGTTTCAGGAAGCTGCTACGAAATTTGTAGCCAAATTTCGTAAGAGTTTGAGGGGAGGGAGCAAGTCGATTACATCAACTCCAGAACTCAATTGGTACTTATTCTATCAACTCCGAAAGGATGAAAGGCAACGTCGGCCTTGGTGAAATTTGAATTCAGAACGTAAAGACGGACGAAATACCTCAGTGTTTTGCCCGGTTTGCTAACGATTCTGCTAGCTTAGCTCGCTGCCTTAGAGTGAAATATGATACTAATGACATTGAAGTGCTGTTTTGATACGAGGCAGTTGGCAACTCGGAGTAAACAATTGTTGAAAACTAGATTTTTCTACTGGTGTTTGTTGTAGCTGTTGTTGTAATGTGGATACATGTAATAATAATTCAAGATATATATTAAAATAAATTTATGGCGGGAATGTGTAGGAAAAAGCGTAGCTGCGTGCTGAGAAGCTCACTTCCCAGCCACATGGTTCCGGGTTCAGTTCTACTGCGTGGCGTCTTATGCCAATATCTTCTTTTGTCTAGGGTAGACCAGAACTTTGTGAGTGGATTTGGTAGAAGGAAGCTGAAAGAAGCCCGTTGTGTATTTATATATATATATGTATGTGTGTGTTTGTGTCTTTGTTGGTCTCCAACTGGTGTTGGTGTGTTTACGTCCCCGTAACTGAGCGGTTTGGCAAAAGAGACTGATAGAATAAGTAGCAAACTTAAAAACAAAATAAGTGCTAGGGTCGATTTATTCGACTAAAAGATCTTCAATGCGGTGCCCCAGCATGACCGCAGTCTAATGACTGAAACAAATTAAAGATATTATACTGGGACACTATTGTATTTCTGGAAGCTGGTTAAATTTGTAGAGAAACAACCAGAACCATTGTTTGGCCGGAGATCAATAAGAGATATTCAAATTTATCCATATTATATACAATCGCAACAAAACCATAGACTATGAATTGTCAAAATACCATTGAAACTGCACACAAACTAAATCTCTATCTCTCCTTTTTCTCTCTCTGTCCCCCCCTCTCTCTCTCTCTCTCACACACACACACATATATATATAACATATGGTCTATACACATATATATGCGCATAGACTACTTCAAAGCGCTCCAATAAATGTAACATCAGCTGTATTAAAACCATGAATATATTTCTGGAGAAGCAATAACGTTACGTTCAGTTATTTTATATGATTTTATATTAAGTTATATCACCCCGAAACCTAGTTTGTGGACGATTCTAATGAATTCTTCCATTTGTATTTTTGATATTTTCATCTCTGAATACAGCTAAAGTTGTATTGGGTTGACCCAGTCAGGAGTAGATATTCTAGACATAAATTGGTATGATTTGACTTTATATATAGTTTCAGTACATAAAAATAGAATTTTAATATATATAATATATATAAATATAATTTCAACTATATTTTTGACACAGCGTGGCTTGCCGGTTTGTTACCGCGACAGTATATAATCTGGCTAAATTTGAATCTTTCTTTTTTCCAGCAGACGACGATTTCCCGTTGCATCTCAACGAATACAACCCAGTTCCAGGAACAATATTCTATCCTGATACAATATATTTCTCACTTTAATATAGATACCTTCAATTATATTGTGATCTAGTCAGTTTACCAATTATATTAAAGTTTTAGTATTTTAAACTTATTTCAAAGAGAAGTATGTGCGTCTATGCGGGCACACATACACATACACACATATATATATATACATACAAATATAAACATATATATATACGCATATATGTGCGTGTGTGTGCGCGCGTACAAACGGATAATTTTCATTTACAGGGTATTGTTTTTCTTTTCATTCAAGGAATAATATACACTGACTTCAGATAGAAAAGGAAGGAACACCACAGAAAAAAACCCGTTGCTTCGGTTCGTGATTTTAGATCTAATTAAGGGTTTACAAATTTATAGTTTCTGGCGCAGGAGTGGCTATGTGGTATGTAGGTTGCTTACCAACCACATGGTTCCGGGTTCATTCCCACTGCACGGCATCTTGGGCAAGTGTCTTCTACTATAGCCTCGGGCCGACTAAAGTCTTGTGAGTGGATTTGGTAGACGGAAACTGAAAGAAGACCGTCGTATATACGTATATATATATATATATGTGTGTGTGTGTGTGTGTGTGTGTGTGTGTGTGTGTGTATTTACGTGTTTGTGTTCGTTCCCCCAACATCGCTTGATAACCGATGGTGGTGTGTTTACGTCCCCGTAACTTAGCGGTTCGGCAAAAAGAGACCGATAGAATAAGTACTAGGCTTACATAGAATAAGTCCTGATGTTGATTTACTCGACTAAAGGCGGTGCTCCAGCATGGCCGCAGTCAGCTGACTGAAACATGTAAAAGAGTAAAACACGCACACTCACGCACGTACACACACGCGCGCGCGCACGTACACTCTCTTACACACACACACACAAATATTCCTGGCAACTGGTACGTAATATATATATATATATATCCACGTATGCATCACATGTGTGTGGTATGTTTATGCTTTGTTATGCGTATGTTGCTATAAGATTAAACGTGTATATTTGTGCATATAATCATGTGCATACAAATCAGTATATGCATGTGCACGCGTCTAAATACGCACTCGCGCGCGTGCATACACACGCACACACACTTATATAACAATATTACAGCGTGTCTGTGTGTGCACATGTGTGCATGTGGTGCGTAAATACATGTACATTTACGCACGTACGTACGCATTTATGCTTACACACACATACTTTTACATAAATGAATGAACACACACACACACACACACACACACACATATGCATATATATCTTTACCTCTACCTATCACTCTCTCCTCAGATTTCTTTTTGTTTTGTGTGTGTTCATCTTCCCATTCTTCCTCACCTCCGCCCATCTCTCCACCCTTCTGAAACTATCGATTCACAATTATATCAATGCAAATAGACATAACATACGCATTATCATATCTGTTTACATGTTTGTTTAAATGTACGTAGTTTATGTATATATGAATATATGATACATATATATATATATATAGTATATATATATATATATAATATATATATATATATAATATATATATATATATATATATATGTGTTGTGTGTGTGTGTGTGTGTATATAAACACTGATAGGCATATTAAATTATGATATATGCAGAGACAGGGGCGGGGAATAGAGGAGGAGAGGAGAGAGAAGAAAGTCAAAAAGGAAAACGAACTGGGTGGAATGTTTTTGCTTGTGAGAGACTGGAAACGATATATTCGTGTGCATGATTCTAAGTGGCTGTTTGTATGTGTATTCGTCCCTATCTCCCTTTTTGTATGCGTTTTTTTATTGTATGTATGTATGTATGTATGTATGTATGTATGTATGTATGTATGTATGTATGTATGTATGTGTGCTTATAGATATGTATATGTATGTGTAAATGTATGCATGTATGTATGTATGTATGTATGTAGTGTGCATATAGATATGTATATGTATGTGTAAATGTATGCATGTATGTATGTATGTATGCATGTGTGCATATAGATATGTATATGTATGTGTAAATGTATGTGTAAATGTATGTGTAAATGTATGTATGCATGTGAGCATATAGATATGTATTTGTATGTGTAAATGCATGTATGTATGTATGTCTATGTATATGTATGTTTTCCTTTATATAGTCTCATATATACATACATACATACATACATAGATACATACATACATACATATATATATATATATATATATATTATATATATATAAATATATATATATATATAATATATATATATATATATAATATATATATATATATATATACAGCCATACATATATATAAGCATGTTTGTGTAGTTTATATTCTTGTAGATGAATGTATACGTTGCGCACGCGTTGTACATATGAGACGACTGTGTTTTGTATGCGTGTGTGTGTGTGTGTGTGTGTGTGTGTGTGTGTGTGTGTGTGTGTGTGTGTCTAACGATGACAACTTCTTCACATTTGTGCCCCTGAAAACCATATAATAAAAAAAAATTGAATCATTGGCATAAATAATAAAGAGTCACAGCAAATAAACCAGCCCCAACATAACATTGCTTTTGAAATACTTCACTTTATATCTCTCTCTTTCTTTCATTCCCTTCTCACCCCTTTTCCTTTCCTGTTTTTTTTTTTTTTTTTTGCTTTTTATCCAATGTTAAATTATTCTTTCTCCTCGCCAGCTCGTTTAGAGTTGAAACCGTGAAGTGGGTCTTTAAGCCTTACTTGGCTTTTTCTGATTAAAACAGGAAAATAAATAAATAAATAAACATGATAAAAGATTTTTCGTTTGATCTTTAATGTTTGGCGTATTAATAAAATTCTGTCAATATTTTTCACAATTTTCACAGTACCATTACTCATGTGGATGGTGAATCAGACACTGCATGGCGCTAGTCATATCGGGCACCCAGCCCTTCCCGCAATTTTCAAAGGAAGCAGTGTGTGAGGAATCGTAGTCGGAGCATGTTTTTTAGTGACTCAGTTTTTTACCATTGAAACATTGGGGAAAGGAGGATTTTTCGGCTAAAAGATATGGAAAACACATGATCAAGCAGAAAGAAAATGTTTTTGAAGAAATGGAGACAGTGAGTGAATAACTTAAAAGGTGAGACAGAGAAAGCAAAAGAGAAAAGAAAAGAAAAAAATATTTAAAAATGTACGAGAATAAAATCTATATAGATGTAAAGAGAGAAAACAATGGTAAATGCAAATAAAATAAAATTTTCAGGAACTTTGAAGACAGGTTAAAAAGAAGCCAGTGGAAACCAATCAATAATAATAATAATAATAATAATAATAATAATAACAATAATAATGATGATGATAATAACAACAGAATAAACAATTTTGATTAAGAAAATTAAGGTGGGAAAACTTATAAAAGAAGAAACGAAATAAAGCCATAGAATTTTTGATATTGCAAAGTGAGATGGAAAATGATATATTGGTGGAATAAATTGTATTTTAAAGTGAGTGGGGGTACCTGAAGAATCAAAGATATTAAATTTCATCAGGTTATTATTTGCTGTTGTTGTTGTTGCTGCTGCTGTTGTTCTATACTAAATCGTATCTTAAAAACAAAATCTTACAACTCATGCATAATTAGAGAGCGGAGTCTCAAGTAAAATATTAAGGTGCAAACTTTGAGCAAATCAAATGAAGACACATAGCAGTTATTAATATCACAGTGTAACCCGATTTTTATCCTTGCTTACCCCTAGAAAGTATGAAAAATGGCTAATATGTCCTTCAAACTTTGCCTTAGTTCCATTTATTCAAACACCAAAGAATCCCTCTCAACTCATGGCTAAGATGTTACCCCACTTCTCCTGCTTATGATCAGAGATGCACATATCGCCAGCCACTAAGGAGCTTGCTCAAGCAAGTGACAAGCAAATCTGTGGTATTATTGAGCAGAATATTTTTGCTATAACGATATTTCTGCCGCAGCATCTCAGCGCTGAATCTGCTGAAAATGTAACGGAAAATAGGTCAGTTTCAAAACATTGATGTCCAGGTTACAAAAGCAAAGTTTGAAGGGAATAGTAATTTCCTTTGGTTTTTAGATAGAAGCAAATAGGAAATAACACTTACTGACCAAATACCAAAGAAAAAAATTGTACATTGATAATTCGTTAAAGGTGATTCAGCGGAGAGGCATCGTAGGACACTGGATTGAATGTATATCAGTATTTAGCCTTCCTCAGCTGGCAAATATGAGTTGTAGATATAGCTCAACGGGCCAGCCTTGTTACATTCGGGGAGAACTTCGTGTTAATGGAGTACTCAGCCACTTGTACGTTAATTTTGCGTTCAGGCTGTTCCGTTTATCGAATCAACTGGAAACCTATTCGTCGTTACCAACTAAGTGTCTAGGCATTTAGTTCTATTTATCTACGTTCAGTTCTTCGGGTCGAAAAGCTGCAATTGTAACAGAAAAAATTGATGGGAATATATGTTTGATATGCTTGCTGTTTGTGAATCTTTTATATCTTATGATCTCGTTCTAAGATCTTCATTTTTGTAGGGTTGAACTTGTCAGAGTTGCTTGGTTTGTGACGGTTTTGTTGTTTGTATTATAACAAATATTCGTATTGTATGTTTGTCTTTCATTGGGAGTCTAATTATGGCTGGGATAATACTTAATTAGAGTTTCTAGCTTTGAGGGGTTTTGTGGCATGTAATTGAACGGATTCGAATAAAACTAAGGGACGAGTTTGACTGTGCAAATTTTAAACTCTTAAGGAAGTATGGATACCACAATATCCCATTTCCGAAACAGCTCCAAAATTTAATGGGTTAAATTCATTAAGCACTTATTTACACCACGACGTTAAATTTTGTTTAACACAGTTTAAGATGAAATTTTTGGTAATAATTTAAATTATATATTTCTGTGACAGTTCTGTTCTAAACGATAATTTGATATCAGGCAAAGGAACATTGTAAGATAAAATACATCTATTATCCACTTGTAGAGCGAGAAAAACTGACATGCAAAATCGCACAAGCTTTGAAGTTTAATATGTGTGTGTGTGTGTGTGTGTGTGTGTGTGTGTGTGTGTGTGTGTGTGTGTGTGTGTGTGTGTGTGTAAGAATGGTGTGCATGCGTATGTATGTATGTATGTATGTATGTATACATGCATGTTTTCCGTCCTGCTGAGACTCTAAAAATAAACTGGGGTGTTTTTCTTACACCAAAGTATCGAATATGTTGCAAGAGAGGAGCTTTACGTGGTCGCCTGACCTGCATGTTGTAGCAGCTAAATCTCCCTCAAATTACACTCTATTGTCTTAATTAAGGGAATGAGTGCATTGGGTAATCTTATTCTACATCTGCTCTTAAAAAATTGGAATGATCATAGGTTGGATGCTTTTGTTCATGAGTCTGTATTATTGACTGTTTCCACATTGTAAGTTTTTTCACATTACTTGATATTCCTATTATTCGATATTTTCACATCATCATATATTTATTTATTTATTTATCATTGATTAATTCTGTATTATTTATCTATTTGCAATATTGTTGATTATTCCTATATTATCGGTTATTTCTCTATTACTAGATATTTTTTAATTATTCCCTTGTTAGTTCTTATATTACTTCCTTACTATGTCTGCATTATTTCACGATTATTTTGTGTATTAGGAATTCCTTCCAGTAATATTATTACAACATTCATTACTTGTGTACTTTACTGTATAGTATCTCTAATAATAAATTTTTAAGTTAATATTTATTGCAACATTTTTCTTTATTTCTATATTATTTATTATTATTATTGAGTGAGAGAGCAGCGCATCCCATCAAAGTGACACAGAGGTACAAATATACAAAGCCCAATAAACCCATGCATGATTATCATGTATGTACACCAGGCACATGCATCACAACCGTATGTGCGCGACATGGTGATCTCATATCAAGATAAACAGCACATGACCCTGCAGGTGGAGCTCAGTTAGAATTCTCTTCAGATCCAGTAGCCCATCCCGCTCAAAAGGTCCTCGGAATAAGGGTTGTTTAAAGATGTTGAACAAAAGAACCATGTTTCCAGAGGCAAATTAATCAAATCCCAAAGAACTCTCAACACATGGCTATGATGCCCGCCACCCAACTCCTTCTGCTCGTGATCAGTGATGCCCATATCGTCAGCCACCAAGGGACATGCTCAACTGGTTAATATCATGCAACTGACAAGCAAATCTGTGGTACTGGGCAGAATATTTGTTGTAGCCCATCTTTTATAGCAAGACAAAACAATATATATATATATATATATATATATATATATGTGTGTGTGTGTGTGTGTGTGTATATATGTTTGTGTTTGTCCGCCCCAACATTGCTTGACAACCAATGGTGGTGTGCTTACGTCCCCGTAACTTAGCGGTTTGGCAAAAGAGACCGATAGAATAAGTACTAGGCTCACAAAGAATAAGTCCTGGGGTCGATTTGCTCGACTAAAGGCGGTGCTCCAGCATGGCCACTGTCAAATGACTGAAACAAGTAAAAGCTTAAAAGCTTAAAAACTTTATCTTTTTACCATGGACTGCGGCCATGCCGGGACACCGCCTCGCAGTGTTTAGTCGAATAAAACGACCCCAGTACTTTCTCGAAGTCTGGTATTCATTTGCCGAACTGCTAAGTTACGTGGACTTAAACAAACCAACACCCGAAGACAAACGCAAGCATCCACACAAACACACGACGGGTTCTCCTAATTTCCGTCAATCAAATCCACTCAGAAGGCTTTGGTCAGCTAGAGGCAATAGTAGAAGACACTTGCCCGGTGCCACGCAGTGGGGCTGAACCCGACACCAAGAGGTTGAGAAGCACATTTCTTACCACACAGCCATGCTTGCACCTAGTTCAGGATTATTCAGAAATATCTATAAATTATTTTACATTACTGCATTATTAGTTATTGTTATTAGTTATTTTAATATTAGTTTTGCATGTATTTAATGGTTATTTCTTTACTATTAATTATTTTTGTGCCGTTGGTTAGTATTGTATCAATATTTCCTAATAAGTTTCGACGTTGGTGGAATTTGAATTCAGAATGTTAAGTCAGATGAAATGCCGCCAATCGCTTTTCTCGGCGTGCTTAACGATTCTGCCAGTTCGCCGCCTTAATAATAATAATAATAATAATAATTATTATTATTATTATTATTATTATTATTATTATTATTATTATAATCCTTTCTATAAAAGGCACAAAGCCTGAAATTTGGGAGGAGGGAACTAGTCGATTACATCAACCCCAGTGATTTATAGATACTTAATTTATTGCCCCCGAAAGGATGAAAGGCAAAGTCGACCTCGGTGTAATTTGAATTCAGAATGTAGCGATGGGTGAAATACCGCTAAGCATTTCGTCCAGCCTGCTAACGGTTCTGCCAGTTCACCACCAAAACTGGGGCAGATAGGACTCCTTAGTCAACAATAATGACAACCTGTCAGTGTTCAACGGCTCCATGCCTAGGATGAAGGCGAATGAACTGCGAATTTTGACTTAACGCCGGAGCAATATTTGGATGAAGATATGCCACCAATGATGCCCATCTGTCTCTTAGTGAGAATCGCAGTCACGGTCTCCTACACACAGAAATGCGAAGGGAATAGGCCCAACTTATGGGTAGTAAGAGCTCTGCAGTCTTGGTTGACAATCTTACTAGAGATGGAGTCTCGATAAAAATACCGGTTGGTGGCTAACTTTAGAACACCTCAATGTTAAGTGAAAATGTCTAATACAAATGAATTAAATAATGGTGTTAATGAGGCTGGAACCAAAAGTGAAATCCTTTCGCTCGCAGATGCCCTGTGGTTGAGCAGCGCAGGCCCGGCTGTCATCCAGAGACTGCTTCTACACAAAGCCATAGGCAGAGAAGAAGGTGGGATAAGGAGGCAAACCGAACGGTAATTGAATGCTGGATCAGGAGTGAACCCAGCAGAAAGAGATTCCGACAACGAATGAAATATAAAGGAAATTGAAATAGAGTGCCCAGTAGAACTGTTACAAAAAGGTTTACCTCCTTGGTACGGCCAGAATAATCAGATAGCTGAAAAGAGCGAATATCATGGTACCTCAGGTTGCAGGTAGTAAGCCCGCTACGCATGCAAGACTCCAGGAGATCCAACAAAACCTGTAATAAGCCTGTGATAAAGAGATAATAATAATAATAATAATAATAATAATAATAATAATAATGATAATAACAACAATAATAGCTTCAAATTTTGCCACAAAGGCAGTAATTTTGGGGGAGGGTATAAGTCGATTACTTCGACACCAGTGTTCAACTGGTACTTATTTTATCGACCGCGTAAGAATTTGAACTCAACACGGAGCAACAAACGAAATACTGTGCATTATTTATATTATTTATATTCAACGGATATTTGTCCTCTTCTTGTTTATTGTTAACACAACGTTTCAAAATATGGTAGACGAACATCGCAAAGCTGTGACACGAGGAGTATAGCTGTTGAGTGAAGTTCAATGACTGAAACATGCGTTTAATATATATATATATATGTGTGTGTGTGTGTTGTGTGTGTGTGTGTGTGTGTGTGTGTGTGTGTGTGTGTGCGTGTGTGCGTGTGTGTGTGTATAAAGAATGTACATAATTCCTCAACTCTTAAATATAGAAGGCGAAATGCTGCTAAGCATTTCGTCCAGAGTGCGAACGATTCTGCCACCTTGCCAATAATCCTTTCTACTAAAGATACAAGGCCTATAATTTTGGGGGAGGGAACTAATCGATTACATCGACCCCAGTACACAACTGGTACTTAATTTATCGACCCCGAAAGGATGAAAGGCAAAATCGACCTCAGAATAGATGCCAAATTTAAATAAATTCTGCGGTCGATTTCTTCGACCAAACCCTTCACCCTTCAGTGTGGTGCTCCTGCATGCCTGCAATTCAATGACTGAAATATGTTATAGAAAAAGATGAATGTGTTTAATATATATATATGTGTGTGCGTGTGCGTGTAGGTGTGTGTGTTTGTGTGTGTGTGTGTGTGTGTGTGTGTGTGTGTGTACATACACACACATATACATAGTATCTACATATGTATATAAAAGAAACGACGAGCTTCCTTTTAGTTTCCGTATACCAAATTCACTGAAAAGGCATTTGCCAGACCGGGTTCTAAAGTAGAAGAAGCTGAAGGCGTCACGCAATGAGACCAACCCAAAATCACGCGGTTGCTGAGCGGGGTTCTTATAGACACAGCTATGCCTTTTATATTAATTATTCACAGAATAATCTTTCCGATTTGAAGTGTTTAACTGATGGTTGTCGCATTTTTTTTCTATCTCTGTGTACGACACTTATTTCTGTGTGTCCCAAATGACTTAACTGAGGATTTTTCTAAAAAAGCAGTCAACACAGTTGTACAATTATTGTCGGATACCTTTGATCACAGTTTCAAATAATTTACCCAATTTACTGCAATTGTAGTGCGCAGACGGGTATCTGTACTCAAGCACCCTCATGCATGGATAGTCTCTTGAGAGAATGTGTGTATGTGTATGTGTGTGTGCGTTTGCGTGTGCGTGTGGGGGGGGCGCATGGGTGTGTCTGCACACGTGTTTGTCTGTGTCTGCGTGTAAATTCACACTAAGATTTAATATGAACATTAGTGATCAGTAATTAGTTATTATCAAAGCTGCGAGCTGGCAGAATAGTTAGCCCGCTTCCGTCTTTGTGTTCTGAGTTCAAATCCTGCCAAGGTCGCTTCTTGCCTTTCCTCCTTTCGGTGTCGATAAAAATAAGTATCAGTTGAACACTGGGATCGATGAATTCAACTTACCCCTCCTCCCAAATTGCTGGCCTTGTGCCAAAATTTGAGAGCTATAATTAGGCATATATAAATACCGATTTGAACAATAAATGCACTAACGGGAATCGAACGACGTATCTTTCGCCTATTTCTTACTTAGATTTGTGCCTATGCATCGAACTAAGTTAGTGATTGTAGGTTGCTGGTAAATGTGCAGGCCAGCTAGCCTTCATTTGGATATAATCTAGGACAGTGACAGGGAATATTTTATGTTGGAAGACTGCATTGAAGTCAGCTGCTACCTGACAAGGCTGCCTACCCTCAAAAACCTTATCCTGTTAAACCTATTATTCTATTAAGTATAATTATTTATACAACTTAATTATTTTTTCGAAATTTTCGTCGTGTTTCTATCGTGTAAACTCACTTGTAATTAATTTAAAGAAGAAATTACGAATGTAGATAAAGCAGAGTTTCTCAACCTGTCTTTCTCACTATCATCGCAATTTTCAAAGCAAAAAAAAACCCAAAAAACAAAAACCTGTGCGTCCTAACACGAGCGGACAAAGTTAGTATGTAAGATATATTTAAAAGAAGTTTTAATTATAACTTTGTTGCAAGTTTTATTCACTTGTTACTTACTTCCACCCATTGTGAAGGAATTCACTTCCCAGCAAAATATTTCCAGGCTGCAGACGCGGGCGGGCGCTCCACCTTGAGATAAGAAGTAAAGTGTTTCTAAAATTTGCAATTTGTTAAAAAGATAGGGTTTAAATAAAATTAAACAAAATATCTTCCTATATACAGATTTACCCCTCAGAAGTAGTGATTATTTCAGAAGGCTGCAGTATTTCAAAAGTGAGCAGTATTACTTCAATCTTCTTTATGTGCAATGTCCACAATGTATGACATGGGGGATCATGTCCTACCATAATTCTCTGTTGTTTGTGTTATGTAACAGTTCCACTTCTTGATTTTTAAAACCTCTTTCTTCTAACTAGTTCAGCAAGCTTGATATCCATCTCATTACTTCAATATGAACTTTGAATAAGCTTTCTTGAAGGTCAGCAACCAACCAAATAGGCTAAAGTATTTTCTAGCTGCGAACAGAAAGCCATGGGGATTCACCCGAGATTATGAAACCTAAAATTAGTTATAACTTTGGGAGTGCTTATTGTTTGCTGTTTATTTGAAGAAAGCAGTTAATGCAACAGTTTCATTGAGTAGTGTTGTGGTTCTTTGTTCATAGATTAAGCGTTATGTTTGACGTGAGGTGTTAAGCTGGTTTATGAATGACAGCTGTGTGTAGAAATTTAACTAGGAGTGAAGGGTGATATCATCTCTTTAGGAATGTGAGTTGTTTGAAGTAACAGCAAATGATTAACAAAATTATAGTTGTTGATACGTATTATAATAGTGTCGTCTCGTTTGAAACTTTCAGTTCATGAGATGAGAGGCAATGAACCCCATGCACTGACAATAGACAGACATAAGCTTTACTGATGTTAAATGCAACGACACTGCTTTCTCCAAACTTCAAAAGGATGAGGAAGAGCTGGTGCAACATTGCACACTCCAATAAATCTTATTCTCCTGAAGTCGTAATCGTGATCATGGAGGAAGAAACGAGGCCGAAAGTTTTGAAATGAGTGGTTGTTTAAGAATGCTTTCGTGGCCTTTGGGATGTTGCATTGGAGATCAACAACTAGGAAGACGGGTAAGAACAGAACGTTACATTTCATGAGGATGTGATGCATTGTAGTATATTTTTAAAGATTGGAATAGATGGGATAGATGTCTGTAGGAAGCGAACAGCTGAAGAGTTTGGTGAAGATATGAACAAGTATGTAAAGCGCTGATTAAGGATAATGAAAGAACCATTACCAGTATTGGGTGGTCTTCTTGAGTTGGAGTTACGACATGAGTTTACGCATTTGCAGATCGTACATGATAGTGAGACTAGTAGAGTGGAGAAAATTAGTTTTGGAAGAGGTTTGTTGAATACGAACAGTATGGAGTTGGAAGTATTTCAAACAGGTAAATATTAATGCTTTCTCAGTGGCTTCTTGATTTAAAAATTGTAAAATTTAGAACATATAGTAGAGACTGTCACAGCCTTTTCTTATAGTTTTTTTGCTGGCGTTACAATGTTTCTAAAACACGCTTCAGCTGATAGAGAGTGGAGACTTTTTTCAGGTGTTCAAGGAACCTGAAATAAAGAATCATAAGTACAGTCCATCTAACAAGTTTCTACTCGGTTTCATATTCCTAATTTCAACCACAAGGTATAGGCTACTGTCCAAGATGCTACGCACTGGAATCGAACTAGGGATCTCATGTTTGCGAAGCGAACTTCTTAACCACTCAGCCGCACCTGCTTCAGGGCAGCTAAGCAGGCATCTGAAACCACTATTCATGATATTTCACTTCACGTCTCTCGGACAACAGACTTTATTATGTGATCAATTGAATAAGGGGGTCTGTTATTGGAGGTTAGTGGGCTAAAGAAGTGCAAGGATTAATTGAGAGTTAATATATTCACTGAGAAAGAAATATATATGTAATTTTTTAATGAATATGCTATTCGATGTCTTAAGGAAAAATTTGGATAGTTCTCTGTAAATCTACACAAATGCTTCAGACAAACAAACATCTCCAAAACGAAATGAATATGAAGACTGTTCTTCAGTGTTGTTCAACCTGTTGATTGAACAGGTTCTACTAACACACAGGGTTAGTATTTATTTCTATAAATAACATTATAGGCAGAGGCGTGGCTGTGTGGTAAGAAGCTTGATTCCCAACTGCACGGTTATGGATTCAGTCCCACTGCGTGGCACCTTGGGAAAGTGTCTTCTACTGTAGCCTCGGGCCGACCAAAGCCTTGCGAGTGAATTTGGTAGACGGAAACTGAAAGAAGTCCTTCGTGTATGTGTGCATGTATGTATACACACACTCACACACACACACATATATATATATATATATATATATATATATATATATATTATATATATATATATTTGTGTCTTGGTTTTCCTCGACCACAGTTTGACAACAGGTGTTGGTGTGATTACGTCCCTGTAACTTAGTAGTTCGGCAAAGGGGACCAAGCATAAAAAAAGTACTGGCGTCGATTCTTTCGACTACAAATTCCCCAAAGCGCTGCCCCAGTCTAATGTCTGAAACAAGTAAAAAGAATAAAAAAATAATTATTGTTGAGAATGTTTGACTAGTGTGTGTATGTATGGACTGCACGTTACCACCGCTATCACTGACAAGGTATCAAACTATTTTGCCTTATTATAAAACTGACTGAGGATTCGAAAAGACGACGGAACATCGCGATGTACCAGTTGGAAGTTATAAATACGCGTATTTTCTATTCATTGATCTTTTCAAGATTGATTTTTGTCTGTCGCAGTCCTGATTAATCTCCTGTTAATCAGGGGGTGCACTCAATAGAAAGAAAAAACAGACTTCATTTAAATTTGAAAATATGATTAGTTAAATATATATGTTCTGTTTACCACACAAACACACATACGCCCCACACACACACACACGCACGCGCGCGCGCGCTTTCTTAAATTGACTCGGAGACCCTGTGACAGGTGATGGAAACTGTTTCCTATCTTAACAAAAAGTTCTAAAAATGACTTATCAGAAACAGCTTTTCTGTTTAAAAATGTGTTATAAAAACGACTCAGATTTAACTTTCACGTACTTCTTTTCATCGAGGTTTTTTTTTTTCATATTCTGAGATCCTTGCAGTTTATTTCAAAATAATAAAATTCTAAAATCTCTTCTAATGTTTCCAGACCATCGTCATTCTGGAATAGCTGATGTTAGCGTGTGGTACTGTACTGCTACTTTAAAGTAGGTATGGACGGTCAGTCCGATTGGGGTAGACATTACCTATTTCTTTACTACCCACAAGGGGCTAAACACAGAGAGGACAAACGGATTAAGTCGATTATTTCGACCCCAGTGCGTAACTGATACTTATTTAATCGACCCCGAAAGGATGAAAGGTAAAATCGACCACGGCGGAATTTGAGCTCAGAACGTAACGGCAGACGAAATACAGCTAAGCATTTCGCCCGGTGTGCTAACGGTAGACATTACTGCCAGAATTTGAACCCCTCTTATGCACAAAAAATAGATATTCTTTGTTTTTTTAACAATGGAAGAAATACAACATAATATCAAAATGATCAAACAAATACTATAGACTAGTCATATCAAAACTAAACACCTGACTGCTGACGTATAAATGTAGAAAACAAAATTTCAAATGCGCCCACGCGTATATGCGTGTGAGTGCGTGTGTAATAGGAAGTTTGTACCTTTCCCAATGCCTTCTTGTGAGGAATGAGACCATATCGCTGTACCAGCTTACCTCCTTCAATACTACAGTAATAACTTTCAATAATGCATGATACATATATATATACATACATATATATATATATACATATATATATATATTCATATACATATATATATATATATATACATACACGCACGTACATATATGTATATGCATATAGATGTGTATGTGCTGTATGTGCAGTTTATATATTTTTGTGTATGTGTGTATATATGTATGTATGTATGTATATATATATATATATATATATATATATATATATATATATATGTATATATATATATGTATTTATTTATATATATATATATATATATATGTATATATATATATGTATTATTTATATATATATATATATATATATATATATATATTATATATATATATTGTGCTGAAACTAATAATAAAAATACACACACACGCATATACATATTTACACATATACAACATACACACATACACACACGCATATTATACATACTTGTTGGCACGCAAAGATAGTGAGTATATATATGAATGCAAGAGTAGAGATAATTATAGAAAGTACCAATAGAGAAGCCATTTTTGTATGAGAGAATATATGTAACTTAGCTTTATAGATCAAAAGGAGATAAACGCTACCTTTGAACTGAGGCAAACAGATGTGGGTGGTCCGGATGGAGAATTCATTAGATCAAGACAAATAGAAAATAGAAAAAAGTATTTGAAAAGTGCCAATATCATAAGCAGCAACTACTTCAACGTTCCCAAGGAAATTTGAGTGTTATTGATTTCTTTTTTTTACTTTCATTTTATCACCATCGATATTTCAACTATAAAGAACTAATATATGTTAACACCTGTTTTCTATAGGATATTTTCACTTATGGTTCCTGCTTTTGTTCTGTTGTTTAACTTTTCTGAATACTCACTTTTCTCTATAGGCGACACTTTAAACTAGTCTGAAAAATTATTAATTAGCATGTATGTATATCAAGTTCAATAACTTTATAAAAGTCTTACTGGGGATTTTGAATGTATGTACAGATGAAAAGAGAAGGTGGAAAACGTAGTCACTTAGCTATTTGGTATCAAATGTGATGTAGAGAAAATATCAGAGAAAAGAAAGAGCATTTAGTGTATGCACAATCAACGTATTGTACTTTTCGGCTGGCACAGATATTAATACGTTTGTACTCAATGTTTGGAAGTTCCCGTTGTGTCTGCTATACACATTCCATTTATGTAAGGGCACAGAACATATATGAAAATATACGTTTATGTTCTTTGATACATTAGACATTTATATGTAGTTGATGCAAATCCAGAGCCGGTGGGTTGATTTACGTCTTTAGAAACTTGGACAAACACTCGATTTATCTACGAAACCAGATTCTTATTCGAAAATAAGTTACTTATATGTTTGAAGATTTCACAATTATCTACAGAGGTGAAATAACCTTTCTTGAAACTACCTTATATACATTACATCTCCTTTAGATTGATATATCTTTATCATATACGAACAAGAACTAACTACTAAATATGATATGAATAAGAATTATAGTACCATCTCCTACCGACTGGATTTAATAATGGTTTCTAGTGTTTGAAATATCAAACTAGTGTCGAGATATTTACTAATATCCATAAAAAAATACCTTTAAAAAATTGGTCGATTCTTCCAGTTGAAAGGAAATCTATCCAATGTAGACGTAACTTCTATGAGATAATTCTCTACAATAAGGAGGAAAAGACGTAATGCTTTGTGAAAGTTAACATCTCAGCTATTTTGAAAATTCTTTTTATAGGAACGGTGAAGCAGTTTTTTCCTGAGTTAGGAGAGAAATCTTCTGAAGAAGTGGCATGTATTTTATTCAAATCTACAGGATTCAAAACGTCTACGTTGTAAACCAGAAAGTATAAGTATAATCGTATATTACAAATACATTCCTTCGCATTTATTCACTCGCACACGTAACTGGTGTATGTGTGTGTGTGTGTGTGTGTGTTTCAATGACTCGAACTAATGCTCGAAGAAACGAAATGTTGAAAGAAATGGATTAGTTGATTGAACTGACGTCAGTATAATACTAGAGCTTTCTTTATTTGAACCAGAAGAATATAAGTAAAGCCAATCTGATCACGATTTGAACTCAGAATGCAGTGCTCTGAGTTTGATGCTTACACTCTTACAGTCTGGTATCGCTTGTATTTCTGCTAACTCGTCACTGTGCCAAAATCAGAAATATTGATTTAGTGTGCAAACAAAAGGCCAAAATAA
Organism: Octopus sinensis; assembly: GCF_006345805.1. Lineage (NCBI taxonomy): Eukaryota > Metazoa > Mollusca > Cephalopoda > Octopoda > Octopodidae > Octopus > Octopus sinensis. The sequence goes on from NC_042999.1 coordinate 86,554,654, forward strand.
AGTTGGGTAGAGTCGAATAAATGTGGCAAACTCCATATAGAGGTCTTTTACAAGTATTTATTATATTAAATCCAGAAGGATGAAGAGAAAAGTTGACGGGAGTGCAATTTAAACTCTTGGGTGATGGAGTTTTAAAAATGTGAGATATTTAAGGTGGTGCTATGCCGTTCTTAATGTTGATTTCAAATTTTGACACTAGGCCATCGATTTTCGACCCCAGTGTTTAACTGATATATATTTTATCGACCTCGAAAAGAACGTTAAGGATGGACGAAATGGTGCTAAGCATTTTGACCGGCGTGCTAACGGTTCTGCCAGCTCGCCGCTTTTGCTGTTGTTTATATAGGTTTTAAATTTTGGCACAAGGCCAGCAACTTCGGGAGATGGAGTAAGTCGATTACGTCAACCCGATGACTCAACTGGTACTTATTTTTATCGACCCCGAACGGATGAAAGGTAAAGTCGACCTTTTTTATGAATTTGAACTCAGAATGTAAAGACCGACGAAATGTCACTAGGCATTTCACCCGGCTTGCAAACGATTCTACCAGCACGCTGCCTTTGTCGTTCTTAATATTGATTGTTTTGCAATTGGAAACAAAATAAGCTTGCCACATTATCACGACCGTCTCTTTGCAGGCTATAAGAGAAATAAATATTGCTGATTTCCATTTTTGTTTCGAATCCTGACTGAAACTATTTAGCTTTATATCTATCAGTAATACCTAGGAATGAGTGAATCTCTGAACCTCTGTACGGTCCAAACCTACTTGAAATAGTAACCAAATTTCTCTCAAACAACACACTCACCTCGAGAACCTAAGGTCACTTTTGATACATTACGTCTGAAATGAATGATGGGACGGTTAGAGCTTAAACGATTTTCATTGTTTCAATCAAGGTTCACTTAGAATTAAACAACAATACAGGAAGGTTAAAATATGTTCTCATTTCGTACCTCTAAAAATCAATAACCTCTTGGTTCTTTCTTCATAATTTCAGGAGCTTTAAAGCAATATGGTTCTCTCTTGGCTCTTGGTTCTTTGACAGGACTGCATCAACTAATTTAGCGTGCATAAAAAGTAAGAGTACATGGTCACTACCGAGAATAATAAACGGGTCGATGGTTTCGTTGCCATTTATTCCACTGCCTTGATATTGATATTAACGTTCTTTTATTCGCTTCATCATGATCTTTTTTAGGGTTTCCGAGACTGGTAGGAGAGAAGAAACTATCCTAAAATCGGAGACTTAACTCGAATATTTGCAATAGAGTGGACAAGTGGTAGTGGTAATAAGCCTGGTCACAAATTAAGTCTAAAACTGCCTTGCCCGAAATATATTTCGGTTTATTTTCAACGTAGCTCAATTACCATATTTAGGCTGGTGAAAGTGGAAAGTATGATGCCCTTTTCAGACATCATTAGCACTGTAAATAATTTCAAATAGGGATCGTACTATGTCGCATTAGTATCTTACCTTTAACAGTATAGGATTCACCACCTTAAGTAAATAATAATTCCTTACATTGGTACAAGACTACACATGCTTAAAAAAGTTAATTGAACCAAAGTCCTGGCGATTGTTTTAAAGAACCTAGAAAAAGGACAGCGGAATTTGAACTCAGGAAGCTGTGTCAAAGATGAATATTATCACAAGGGCTATCCTGCACTCTATCGTTTCTGTCAGTTCATTGCTACTTTCTTGAGTAAATATTCCTTTCCACTCAAGGCATAAGGCTTGAAATTTGGGGGGAGGGGGCCAGTCGATTAGATCGACCCCAGTACGCAACTGGTACTTAATTTATTGACCCCCGAAAGGATTAAAGGTAAAGTCGACCTCGGCAGAATTTGAACTCAGAACGTAAAGACAGACGTAATACAACTAAGCATTTCGCCCGGCGTTCAAACGTTTCTGCCAGCTCACCGCCTTCCTTGAATAAATATTAGAAACATAATAGATAAGGAAGGCTTTTACAAGTATGTAGTAGTTGGCTGCTTGTGTATTTATGTGTATCTAAACATATGTTCTTCATAGGTAGTCCACGGAGTTCAGAAAATACTAATCGTTGACTATAATTGTCTGTCACATAACCATTACAACCATTCAGATAATACATGATAAATAAATAATTAAATAGATAAATAAACAAATAGTTAAGAAACATAGTTTAGTTACTAGAATAATAGCAAATGGAAATATACGTATAAAAAATTCTTAATAAATAAGTAAATACGATCTATCCCCACACCATTGTAATGTGCATTTTAGAAAAAAACGTAAACGTCTCATATTTATCCGATAAATTTGAAGTCATTTAATGTAAAACACACTCATACACATACTCACATAAGAAGCACACTCACACACACATATATGTATTTAGATATATATGGCAGTAAAGCAAACTTTTTTTAACCACTCAGCTACAATATAATGTGTATGTATGTTTGTGTGGATATATAAACCTTTATATATGTGTGTGTGTGTGTGTTTGTATGTATGTGTATGTATATATACATGTATGTATGTATGTATGTATGTATGTATGTATGTATGTATGTATGTATCAATAAATGTGGTAAGATATGAAAATTTAACATCATTATAGAAGCTTAGTGTGTCTTCTTTTTGTCTCAGACTAAATAAATTCAGACATATAAATAAAGTGAAAATTTTCAAATTTGGTAACTTCGTGTAATTTTTCCCGCCGAATCTGATTTTATTATTCACTTATCACAGAAAAATTCTATAAAATGTTGAAGAGGCTTAAATTTTGATAATTTTTACCCACTCAGAAAACAGGATTTAGAAACTGGTGTTTTCTACATGATAGTTGTCAATCACAATATTACGGAGGCGGAAGTCAGGTCATGTAAACTAGGTTTTCTCAATCATTTTTTACCTATGGACTCCTTTGATTACTATTTTATTTGGGTGGATCTCCATAACCATTCGATATTTAAAAAATCCTATTGCATTTTTAATAATTAAATAATATTAGGATTTATATAGATATTTTGTGAATTGTGGACGTAAAACCAATTAATTGCACAGAAACTGTACTGGTCTGAAGCACAATTTTCTCATGGCCCTTAAAAAATTGCCGTGGCCTCCTCATTTACTATATTGCATCCGTTGACCTCAAAAACTCTTATACAGACCCCAGGCCTCATATAGATTTCGGTTGAGAACCCCCGATGTAAATAGTCAATGCATTTTTTTGCAGCAAAAATTCGAAAATTAAAGTTTGAGATACTCTCTCGGACTTGCTCAAACGAATGACAATTTTCGTATATCTATTTCTTTACTACCCAAAAGGGGCTACACACAGAGAGGACAGACAAACGGATTAAGTCGATTATATTGACCCCCAGTGCGTAACTGGTACTTAATTTATCGACCCCGAAAGGATGAAAGGCAAAGTCGACCTCGGCGGAATTTGAACCCAGAACGTAATGGCAGACGAAATACGGCTACCGCATTTCGCCCGGCGTGCTAACGTTTCTGCCAGCTCGCCGCCTTAAATTTTCGTATATCCTTTGCCACATCAAACGTTCTATGGTTGACTCCGAGTTGATGTGGCAAAGGATATACGAAAACTGTCATTCGTTCGAGAAAGTCCGGGAGCGGAAAGAACTGTGACAGATTGACAACACTTGTAGAAACTTGCCTCACTATGCGTCTACAATGCGGGTGTAGCAAAGTGCTAGTAATTATTTCTCAATTGTTTTAATCATTTGACTGCTGCCGTTCTGGTGCACCGCTTTGAACGGTTTTAGTCGAACAAATCGACTCCAGGACTTATTTTTTTAAAAGCTTAGTACTTATACTGTTGGTCACTTTTGCGAACCATTAAGTAAAAGGGACGTGAACAAACCAGCACCAGTTGTTAAGCGGTAGTGGAGAGATAAGCACTAACACAAAGACACACACACACACACACACACACACACACACACACACACACACACGACGGGTTTCAGTTTTCGTCTACCAAATCAACTCACAAGGCTTTGGTCAGCCCGAAGCTATAGTAGTAGACATTTTCCCAAGGCTCCACGCAGTTGGAGTGAAACCGAAACCATATGGCTGCGAAGCAAGTTTCTTACCAACACAGCCATGCCTGCGCCTATATATTCAGAAAGCCGAACATTTTAATTAGGTTTCAGTAACTAGGGACCGAATCCCGCCTGTAACCTGTTAAATAGCCTCGTTTTCTCAGTTTAAGGTGTTCAGCGGAGAATTTTTTTCAAAAGATTTGGAGAAAGGGTACCAGAAATCATTGCCTTAGAATTGATGTTGAAGACAAGAAAAAATAAAGTCTGCAGAGATGTTTAAAAATCATATGAATAATATGACATATTATTTAAAAGCAAGTTATGTATCTTTATTTATGAAGCGGTTATGATTTAATAGAGCGTTATTTGGTGATACAGTTGTAAAAGAGTGATATAAGAAGATACTTTTATTTATTACCCACTCAAAGTTTTCTCAGAAGTACCCTGCATTAGCTACTATTTCAAAGTTACAAAGAACTTGAAATTGTATCCAATGCCTGAAAAACAAGTGGTTTCCAATTTAACTTAATAAACTGTTCCGTTGATGGGATCAACTGGAGCCCGAGTCGTTGTAATCGACGTGCTAAAAAGTAATGTATACTTATATATCTATGTGTATATACATGTATAAGTAAGTGTATACACACACACACACACACACACACACACACACACACACACACACACACACACACCACACACACACACACACACACACACACATACACATACACTCATGATTCCTATTCGACACTTAATATACGTATGAATGTAGCTATATACACTTTCAGACACAGCTCAGGTCTTCAACCCACATTCATCTATATGCTTCAATCAAAGTATATGTATGTAAGTGTTTGTGCGTGTATATGTGTGTTGTGTGTATGCGTTTGTATGTTTCTAAAATTACATAGATACACACACAATATATATACGTGCATATATATATATATATATATATATATATATATAATATATATATATATACATACATACATACATACATACATACATACATACATACATACATACTACATACATACATACATACACACATATTGTATATTTATATATATAATGTTTAGCTTACGTAGTTATATATGTGTTTATTGGAATTCATGTAGGTTTTTAAGAATTGTCTATATGGAAGGAATGCGAAATATTGCTTTTAATTTTCATATATTGGTCTCTGGTTCGTTTTGTTTTTGGTTCAATTTAAAATATGCTGCTAATTTAAAGATCATGTAACATGTTGAGATTTCAAAATGCGTCACTATCGCATCTTAACCATCCTCAGTTGAAGGTGATGAAGCTCAAGAAGGGGAAGATGTTCAGGGGGTGGCGACGATGTGACGAGACAGAACTCCTTTTCAATGGGAAACAGGTGGCTCTAAGTAAACTATGGGACTATGAATTCTTGTCAGCAAAGGATTCTTCTGATAGAATCCGACAGGCTAGACAGTAACTAAAATTTCGTATATATTGAGATTTTTTTTTATCTTTTATTTTATCCACAAAAGCAAAAAGACAACAACAACAACAACGACAAATCTGTATTAGGACAAAAACAAATAACAGGACATCAAAAGAGTAGAGGAGCTGAAAGAAAATTATAGAGAATAGTGAATTAAGAAGATGTAACTCGTAAAATTGTAAGAGCAGATGGTGAATATTGTAATAAAACTCAGAAATAAGCCTGAAGGGTTCTTCGTATGGGACTGTAAACGTTAATGTAGTTTATAACGGAAGAATGAACTTCAGTAAGTATGCAAAGAGAATTGAGTGACAACATAAAATGGCTAGAACACGTATCAAGTTCTGTCAAATCTCAAAAATACTGACCTTACTTTAATATTCTTGCACGTGACCGTTATTTTTGATCGAGGCAAAAACCATAGAACTTTCTGGTTTGTATTAACTCAATACACTGCGTCTCTATTATTTGACTTAAGCAAATAAATAAACACAAATATTCGCTAAAATCAACATGTACGCCTGCACATATAAATACACACAAACAACCATGCGTACATATGGAGATGTTTATGCTTGCCTGCTCATACAAATAACGCAAAACACACACATACATGCCTACATATGTAGAGCATTACATACATATATGACTACCAATCTAGGCATAGTTATAAAAACATACATTTAAAGATATTAGATTAAAAGAGCAATAAAAACAGCACTCACACATAGCTAATCCTAATTCGCTTCATCTGTTATTCACTTCATAGAAACAGTGCAGTGAAGAGCTTTTCCAAAGTATAAGTTAGTCATTTCTGAGAGACAAAAAAATAACTTTTGTTCGGTTTTATTGGTAACAAACCCTAAAACATATTTTTAAAACAGGGTGGGAATTCTATAAAAGTTTGATACAGCTTATAAAAGGTCTCTCATTGGACATCAATATTTGTCGAAACGTACTTCAAATACTTATACATTTGTGTGTGTTATGTGCATTCATACACACACACATACACTCGCACAAGCACACACACACACACACACACACATACACACACACACACACACACACGAACACGAATGCATGAGAAAAGTATGTCTAAACAAAGATTCTATCCATTCATTCAGCCTCGGTGAATGTAGCTACGACCAGGTGGAGTAGGTGCTCTCAAGTGGTGTTCAGCGATAACTTAGATAACTGAGTGCTTCGACCTTGAAATGTAACACCTCTCCGTTGGCGAGGTGGAGACGGGGGCTACATTTATTGTTCATCTTCTCCTCTCGTTCGGTTTAGCTCCTCTTTCTTATTTCCTAATCAAGAAGTTCTTCGGCCATATCCTCATCCTGCTAACGGCTATTATTCCCTCTCTCTCTCTCTCTCTTTCTCTCTCTCTCTCTCATTTCAAATTATGTGAATATTCTCGATATTAACTGGCACAGAATCTTCTTCTGTTATCCTTTCATCTTGCAATCGTGCAAAAGATTCGATAAGTTCACTCTCTTTCAGTCAGAAGATTGGGTCACAGCATTCTTCCCAGGGGGCAGTAAGTCCTATTAGGATTATCTTCGTCGTCTCTTCAGTCTACAGAACCAAAATCAGAGTGATTTCCTGGACAGCTTGTACTGATTGAAGCCTTTCTCCCAGAGTATGGTAGTGGTGTAACATTGCATGTATAAGACAATGAAGAATTAATCTGTACACGTTGACTAAATCTAGCCAAACCAATGTCACTATTGTTATTTTATTCTGGGGTTGCTCGAATCATTTGACTTCTCTCTCTGCCTAAGAGCTCCAGTGGATCCCAGATTTGCACAGAAGCCTGGGCCCCTACGTTTCTCGATAGTGGCGTTGATATATTCGCTTTCGCTCATGTGATGTGTGCGTGTATAATACACATGTATAGATATATGTATGTGTATATATACGTATACATATACATACATATATATATATAAAAAAAAAGGAAATGAAGAAAATACTGACAAAATAATTTAAGTAAGGGAGAGTGTATTTAATTAGGTGAAAGTTCTTTTTTTAAACAAAAAAAAGAGAAAAATTGGGTTAGAATACAATGTTCATTTTTTGTGAATGATTTCAGTGTATAAGAAAAAAAGTAAGAGTCTTTTACAGTGTTCTGTAATATACAGTTTTTTTTTGGAAAAGTTCAATGTCAGATTTCAGTGTAGAATAAAAAAAAGTAAGAGTTTACCGGTTGCGCATTTGTTATGCTTATCAAAAGATATTTTGAGTGAGATAGAGTTCCTTTCTGATTGATTTTTTTCTCAGAGAGAGAGAGAGAGAGAGAGAGAGAGAGAGAGAGAGAGAGAGAGAGAGAGAGAGAGAGAGAGAGAGAGAGAGAAAATGAGTTCAAAATGGAACAATTCAAACTTTTTGAGAGGTCCCAAAAGAGAGAAAGAATGATTTTTAATAAAGATTCATCATATTAAAAAAAAAACGGCCAGAGCAAGTAATAAGAATATGAAGATTGTAGTTGAAGAATGTCGTTATAGGTATAAATATAGCATAAACAATTATAGAAAAATGGAGGAGAAAAAGATGTTGAATCAAAAATTAGATTCAATACAAAATACATATGCGCGTTTCAAACGACAATACAAAATTGTAAGAAAAAAGTATAAACATAGTAATTATAATTAAATCTATGCATTGGCATTTTCATCAGTGTGAGGAACTTTTGCCGACGTGTTAAGAGACGGGGACATAAAGACACCAGCATTGGTTGTCAAACGATGGCGAGAGAACAAACACAGAGACACACACGTAAGTCGTCGACAGGGCAGGAAACTGGACTAATTTCCAATCGGATTTACCCGCTGGTATCCGATGGGCGGAAAAACACAATATGCAGCTAAACAAGAATAAATTTGAATTAATCCACTTCGGCAAAGAGGCTGCACTTAAACTGTCATACACTCCTTTTTCGTGCAACAACCTTGTGGCATCAAATACCAGACAAAATGCTTAGCGGCATCAAAAGCGGACAAAGTGCTTAACGACATTTATTCCGTCTTTAAGTTCTTCGTTCAAAATTCCGCCAAGGTTGATTTTATATTTTATCCTTTAGGGGTCAATAAAATAATTACCAGCTGAGCACCAGTGTGAATGTAATTCTCCCCACCAAATTTCAGGCCTAAGCTTATAGTTGTAACGATTATTATTATTATTATTATTATTATTATTATTATTATTATTATTATTATTATTATTATTAAGGCGGCGAGCTGGCAGAATCGTTAGTACGCCGGGCAAAATGGTCAGCGGTATTTCGTCCATGTCTACGCTTTGAGTTCAAATTCCGCAGAGATCGACTCTGCCATTCATCCTTTCCGGTTTGATAAATTAAGTACCAGTGAAATACTGGAGCCGATGTAATCGACTAGCGCCATTTTTCAAAATGTCAGGCATCGTGCCTTTGGTAGAAAGGATTATTATTATTATTATTATTATTATTATTATTATTATTATTATATTATTATTATTATTATTATTATTATTGAGTGAGTGAGAGAGCAGTGCATGCCATCAAGTTGACACCGGGGTAAAATATACGAAGCTCAGTATACCCATCATGACTACCCGTCTGAGAAGGGTACGCCAGTCACAGGCATGACAACTGTCCAAACCCCAAAGAATTCCTCTCAACACATGACTATGATGCTCCCCCATTACTTCTACCCGTTATCAGAGATGTACATATCGTCAGCCAATTATCATTATTATTTTATGAGTTAAAAATCCGCAGTGATTAACTCAGCCTTTCATTCTTTTGTAAACAATAAAATAAAGTACCAGTTAGGTTCTGAGGTCGATGGTATCGATTAACCCCCAAAACTGCTGTGTACTAAAATTTAGAAAGTATTCAAAGCGGTGAGCATTCAGAATTGTTAACGGGTCGAACAAAATCTTTAGCTTAATTCCCCTCAAAATTGCAGGTCTTGTGTCGAAATTAGAAAGAATTATTAACAATGCATCGATTTTGCCTTTCATTATTTCAATGATGATAAAATAAGTACCAGTTGAGCACTGGTCGGTGTAATCAATCATCCCCCTACCACGTAAATTCAGGCCTTCTGTCTTTAGTAGAAAGTAATATTATCACTATCACATTATTTTCGCTCAGTAAGGCGGCGAGCTGGCAGAAACGTTAGCACGCCGGGCGAAATGCGTAGCCGTATTTCGTCTGCCGTTACGTTCTGAGTTCAAATTCCGCCGAGGTCGACTTTGCCTTTCATCCTTTCGGGGTCGATTAAATAAGTACCAGTTACGCACTGTGGTCGATCTAATCGACTTATCCCGTTTGTCTGTCCTTGTCTGTCCCCTCTATGTTTAGCCCCTTGAGTGCAGTAAAGAAATAAGAAACGTTAGCACGCCGGGCGAAATGCTTGGCTGTATTACGTCTGTCTCCACGTTTTGAATTCAAATTTCGCCGAGGTCAACTTTGCCTTTCATCCTTTCGGGGTCGATTAAATAAGTACCAGTTACGCACTGGGGTCGATGTGATCGACTCAATCCGTTTGTTTGTCTTTGTTTGTCTCCTCTGAGTGTAACCCCTTGTAGGCAGTAAAGAAATAAGAAGCGTTAGCACGCAAGGCGAAATGCTTAGATGTATTTCGTCTGTCTCTACGTTCTGAATTCAAATTCCGCCGAAGTTGACTTTGTTTTCATCCTTTCGGGGTCAATAAATTAAGTACCAGTTGCGTACTGGGGTCGATCTAATCGACTGGCCCCCTCACCCAAAATTTCAGGCCTTATGCATAGAGAAGAAAATATTATTTTCGCTCAGTACTTGTGTTTTTCTGCTGGTTTTGTTCGTTGAAAAAGCAGCTTAAGATATTCCAGCGCGTAGTTTAAGATTCTAGTTGTACCCAGGAAACATGCTTTTTGCAGTGTCACGAAGTTAATTGTTATGCTGATTACAGAAAGTCATTAAGTGATATTTTCAGACTCTGTACCTACTGATCCTATTATCACTGGAATTGCCATTACCTCCCTGCAGTTCCAAAGACTTTTAAATTCCTTCTTTAGATCCTGGCACTTGCTACTGATTTCATTTTCTTTTTCCTCCCCTCCTGCGTTGACTAGGCAGGATAATCTATTATCATGCACGTTCTAGTTTCTTTTCCTTGAATAACGAGAAGCAGTCTTGAAAGTTACAGATTCTGATCATATTCGACTGCTTTCATTGGTCTATGTTGATACCACTGTTTTACATGTTTTAGAGAGCATGTTTTACATAATTACCACTGTATATTTGATACAATTGTCTTCACTTTTGTTCTGTTTTAGCGCCAGCTTCTTACAGTCAGACATACACCCAGTACCTATTAGACGGCTCGAAACCTATGAAATAACACTGGCTAAAGAATTTCTGGTTAAAGAAAGGTGATTTGAAGAAAACAGAAGGCTTTGTAAATACAGTCTAAGAACATAAAGACACAAGTATTCACAAAAAAAACAAAAACAAACAAAACAAAGCAAATATCATATAAATAAGGGGGATACGCCTCCACTATGTCGGTTATGCGGGCGAGAGAGAAGAGATCGAAGTTCAATAATGCTTAGCGGCATTTCGTCTGTCTATACGTTCTGAGTTCAAATTCGGCCGAATTCAGCTTTTCCTTTCATCCTTTCAGGGTCAATAAAATAAGTACTAGTTGAACACTGGAATCTATGTAATCGACTTCCAAAATTTGGAACCAATATTAGCCTGACTTTTCCATACTACTTTCTAATTTTCCCCTTTGACTTGTGTGAATGATACTCCTAAATATTTCTCTGAGTGGTTCTGGTCTAATTCTCAATGCTTGCATCTAAATTAATGTTCTCAGTTTTAATTATTTTACGCCTTCTCACAGTAGTAGCATTGACACGTTTTTCTTGTCTGATACTCGTTTATATAACTTGGCTCATTTTATGAAGTTTTAGCAGATTTTCCAACTGGGTATTATACCTTGTAAATGTTTTCAAGTCAACCATATAAAAATAGTATTAGAATTTTGTCTGTAGCGTTTGCCGCCACCGGTGGTTTCGTTCAACAGATTTGTTAATGGGGTCTAGCCACGAAATCAAGTAGAAGGGATAATGAATCTCCCTGAAAGATTCTTTTCCTTAAGTATGTAGGCCTGCTTTTTAATTATCTTTTCTTTTTCTTCTAGAGATATCATTGTCAACCCACCCCTCTTTTTTGATATGGCATGGTTGATGTATTTTGTTACTGCAAGGGCTGCTAATAGAGTGTCTCCAGTATCCAACAGTGTGATATACTATCAAATGCTTTTTGGTAATCAATCTATGTTAAAGTTTCTGTTCCTCTGTTAACTGTTTTCTGTTGTAGCCCGACAACCACTAACTGTTCTTTACAGCCATACATCATTTGCTAGCGGCCTTTCTGCACCTCTGGTAAAATATTATTGCTCTCCTGGCGAATGGCTTACTTCAAATTACGGACATAAGGGCTTCGTGTGTAATTGACAAGTGAGTTACAGGCCTATAGTTTGAGGAGTTTCTGGTATTTTTTTTGGTTTTGTTTTGGAGAATTAGCAACGTTTTCTCTCTAGTATCTAATTGCGTTGATACTAGTTGGTTTCCTTGACGTGTAGTATGTGCTCGTCGGATTTTCGTTTTCATGCAATTTGACCGAACGCATAAATCTATGTCTCATCATCACAAGTGATGATGATCCACATGAAGTCCAGGTTGTGATTTGCACAGTCCATCATATCCTGCGCGATTTCCATGCAGAATTGCTTCTGAATCTCCACCAACACCGTGGGGACGAATTCCGCCGACACTCTCCGAATGCATAAATCTTCCGTTAAAATGGAACACAGTGATCCTGTGTTTATTCTTACTTTATGAGCAATTTAACTTGATTTTTACACGAGTGTCTCCTATAACTATTTGCCGAACCTTCTCAATCGGCTCCTTGTTTCGGCTTGTGAATGGCCTACCTGAGCATGCCTCACTCTCCACTAAGGTGTGACCATGTCTAAAGCGGTTATACCACTCCTTGATCTGAGTTTTCTCCATGGCATCAACGCCAAAGGTTTGGTGAATCTTGATGGTTTGAGCTTGAGTATCACCGAATTTTTGGCAAAACTAGATGCAAAATCTTCGCGATGCGTTTGGCAAAAACGAAAATCCGACCAGCGCACACTATACGTCTGTGCTCTAAGCGTTACAACCGGGAACCGACACGGTATTCCTGGGCGAAAATTTTCACGCATGCACAGGAAGGGTGGCGTCACCTTGCATCTAAAGGATTTTTCCCATGCCGCATTAGTTTTTGTCTATAATGCTCGTTTTTTTATAGGTTTTTGCAGTCATTTTCGTACATTTGTCTTTCAATTTGATTATTAGGTCATTCAAAGTTGCAAAAAAAATTAGCACCAAGAAGTTAGTCATTCAAATTCGTTTTCCGGCTATTCAGTTTCGACTTCTGTCAAAGAATTTAGCATTTACATCATTCAAATTAAAATGCTCGTCGAGGGTATTCAAATTAGTCGGAATGCGAAGAAGTGTCTTTTCGAGCATTCAAATTCGTACGTGAGCATTCGAGTTCAGAATGAGTTTATTCAATTTAGCACTAAGTTTAGATGTGTGTTTTCACTCACATTCTAAGAAGTGAATGTTAAAAATGACAAATTTAAATGGTATATTTCGTCATGCAAATTATCTTATGTTGTTAAAGCTACAAGGAAGAACTTATGTGATTCTTCTGTTCAAGAAAGTGTTTTTCGTTGTAACATTCGTAACCGGTCGGTATCAGTTGCAGTTTATATCCCTTCCTCTTACACCAACTTGTAATCACGGAGCCACGCGTAAGGTACATGCGTATATCGGACGAAAATAGGGCAAGTCTGGTTGATGCTTTTTAGGGACAGCAAACCGATTACCTGAAACTGGCAGACCACTTGGCATTTAAAGGAGTACTACCCGATCCATAGTAGCGATCTCCCAGAAGAGGTGCCCACCACGTTAAGGTTGATGAGGAAATGCGAGCCAGGCTTCAGACGATTATTGATAACAACCCACTCGCAACCCTTCAACGGATGAAGAGGGACTTAGTGGTAGCATTGCCCAGGAAGCTGCTAGTTTCTGTGTCTGCAATCTCACGGGCTCTAGATGGGTTGTTGATAACTATGAAGTGGACCGAAGACGTTCCAGATGCAAGAAATGCCCCAAGAACTCTGGAAAAGCGGTATGAGTACGTGCATTGGTTCATGGAAGAAGGAGTCGTCGGTCACTGCGTATTCATTGATGAATCTGTGTACAACAGTTAGACCAGGCGGTCTTTTGGACGTGCCCTTCGAGGCGTTCCTGTTCGCCGAGTTGCCAACCGTCAACGTGAGGAAAACTGCAACATCACTTTCGCAGTGTCAGGAGAAATCGGCCTGGCTCACCACTCCATTGCGAACGATACCGTTACACGAAACTTCTTCAAAGAGTTCTTGGCGGAAGCAGTTAGAGCATGTGCCAACATGTTCCCACTGGGTGAATCCGTCTAATTGATCGACAACACGCGACCAAAAGTTTGTGCCGAGCTCCGAGCTGACGCCGACCCACAGGTCAGTCTGAAAAACCTGCCTGCCTACTCGCCGTTTCTTAATTGTACGAAAATGGCGCATTCTGCCTTTAAAGCGGCTGTCAAGTGGGACCTCGCTCGAGCTGAGGTGCAGCAAATGGTTGGTGACCGGGTAGCTGCAGAAAAAGCCGACATGACCGTGAAAGAATGGCGAGCAAATGTCATACAGCAGGTCGCAAGGGTTAACACCGACACCATCGAGAAAATTGTGTTCGTTGGTATAGACACATCCAGACCTACCCACCGAGATCCCTTGACCGCCAGGGCTAAATCTGTCTGAAATGTAATGGAAAACAGGCCAGTTTTAAAACGTTGATGTCCAGGTCACAAAAGTAAAGTTTGAAAGGAACAGTAATTTCCTTTGACTTTTAGCTAGAAGCAAAGAGGAAATAACACTTACTGACCAAAGACATAAAAAAATAAAACTTTTATTACACAATTTAACCTATAGACTATCACTACTGTCAGATTTGTCATAGTAAATCACATCAGATTTATTATATCATATTCGGTTTCGGTGGTCTGTTAGTATACTAATGTTCTATAACACTTTCGTATTTTAATTTCTTAAGGCATATGGAAATTTACACGAATACGAAGTAACGTTTCCTTTTTCCTTCAAATATATTCTATAGGGTCTTTGGAAGATATTTTAAACAATGTGGTGTATTCTTTTTGAACATGCGCTATACAGACATCATTGTCCTCTGTAGTGTAGGACTTAGTGATATACTTTTTAACGATTTAGTGGTTATAGTATGTTCTTGTGTGGCGAATAACGTTACTTCGCAAATGATATTCTTGTTTTCTGCATAAGGCGGAGAGCTGGTAGAAACGTTAGCACACCGGGCGAAATGCTTACCGGTAATTTATCTGCCGTCACGTTCTGAGTTCAAATTCCGCCGAGGTTGACTTTGCCTTTCATCCTTTCGGGGTAGATTAAATATGTACCAGTTACGCACTGGGGTCGATATAATCGACTTAATCCGTTTGTCTGTCCTTGTTTGTCCTCTCTGTGTTTAACCCCTTGTGGGTAGTAAAGAAATAGGTATTTTGTCTGCCGTTACGTTCTGAATTCAAAATTCCGCTGAGGTCCACTTTGCCTTTCATCCTTTCGGAGTCGATAAACTAAGTACCAGTTACACACTGGGGTCGATGTAATGGACTTAACCCCTTTGTCTGTCTTTGTTTGTCCCCTCTATGTTTAGCCCCTTGTGGGCAATAAAGATATAAGAAACGTTAGCACGCGGGGCGAAATGCTTAGCGGTATTTCGTCTGTTTTTACGTTCTGAGTTCAAATTCCACCGAGGTCGACTTTGCCATTCATCCTTTCGGGGTCGATAAATTAAGTTACTCACATGGGTCGATCTAATCGACGAACCCCCTCCACCAAAATTTTCGGGCTTTGTTCCTGGAGTAGAAAAGATTCTTGTTTTGTGCATGAAGAATTCTCATTTGTCTGCATTTTTTCGTAGATACCAGATTTATTTTCTTTTTATGCATGAGTCTTTCAGGTCGCGGAAATATTGGTTATATGTGGGTTATGTCGTTTCACCATAGTCTATTTTATGTCATTAGTATGTTCATTTCTGTTGTTGCTCTCGGTCCAAAGTTTTCCATCGGGTGTCGGATAAAATGCATGGTAATATTGTTTCTGGTTCTTTTAAATTCCGAGTTTCAAATACGCAGAAGTCAACTTTGCCATTCACCCCCACAACTGGAATCGATAAAATAAAGCACCTGACAGGTCCAAAACTGCAAGCTTTTTGTCAGATTAATAATAATAATAATAATGATAATAATAATAATAATAATAATAATAATAATAATATAATAATAATAATTATTATTATTATTATTATTATTATTATTATTATTATTATTATTATTATTTTTTTTTTTTTTTTTTTTTTTTTAATCGGTGAGCTGGCAGAATCGGTAGCACGCTGGGCGAAATACCGGTATTTCGTCTTCCGTTCTGAGTTCAAATTCCGCCGAGGTCGACTTTACCTTTCATCGTTTCGGGGTCGATAAATTAAGTACTAGTGAAACACTGGAGTCGATGTAATCAACTAGTCCATTCGCCCAAAATTTCAGGCCTTGTGCCTATAGTAGAAAGGATTATTATTATTATTATTATTATTATTATTATTATTATTATTATTTTATTATTATTGAGTGAGAGAGCAGTTCATGCCATCAAAGTGACACAGGGGTAAAATATACGAAGCCCAATATACCCATCATGACTATCCGTCTGATAAGGGTACACCAGGCACATGCATCACAACCATATGTGCGCTACATGGTGA
The DNA here is from genome assembly GCF_006345805.1 of Octopus sinensis. Lineage (NCBI taxonomy): Eukaryota > Metazoa > Mollusca > Cephalopoda > Octopoda > Octopodidae > Octopus > Octopus sinensis. Next base: position 86,571,106 of record NC_042999.1, read on the forward strand.
TCTCATATCAAGGTAAACAGCGCATGACCTTGCAGGTGGGGCCCAGTTAGAATTTTCTTCAGATCGAGTAGCCCATCCCGGTCAAAAGGTCCCTGAATAAGGGTTGTTTAAGGATGTTGAAAGAACCACCCATGTTTCCAGAGGTGAATTATTCAAACCCCAAAGAATCCCTCTCAACACATGGCTATGATGCTCCCCCACTACTTCTGCTCGTGATCAGAGATGCACATATCGTCAGCCACTAAGGGACATGCTCAACTGGTTACGGTCAAACAACTGACAAGCAGTTATTATTATTATTATCATTATATTATTATTATTATTATTATTATTATTATTATTATTATTATTATTATTATTTTTCCTTCGTAACGCTGTGCGGAAAAATGCACCGGAATCTTTAGTTATCGGTCAAGTCACAGCAAGGACCTCAGACAGATAATATTTTCCTTAAGATATGTGTTGTGCTTAGTAAGGCTGCTTTTTGCAAGACATCAATCTTGCATGAGATTATTATTATTATTATTATTATATTATTATTATTATTATTATTATTATTATTATTATTATTATTATTATTATTATCATTATTATGACCGTCAGCCGAGGAAGCCACATCTGACTTCGGCTCCGTATTTTGTTTTCGAAAATCATAATTTTCTGTCATTTCCAACCAGGGTGGAGAATACGGGATCCTTCTTCCGCTGGTGAGTTTCTTTTTTGTTAAAAGTCCCCCTATTTCTCGGGGCACTTCTCAAATTTATCCCATTTTTTTTGTCATGCTAGTTAAACTTTTTCAGGTAATTTTAGGGTGCGTAACCCGAATCCGACATCAGTTCTCAGACAGCATGTGTAGTTTTTTAGTTATTCACGGCATAAGATTTTCCAACCAATTGATAATTTTGACAAAGTAGTAGGCAACTTGCTTTCGATTTTCATTCACATACTCATCACTGAAACAAAAATAAGTGCTGATAAGAGGGAAATGTAGGCTACCTGTTAAATTGCCACACAAGATGAGAATTTATTTTACTTTGTTATCGCTGTAATTATAGTAAAGTTCTCCTCACAGTAGGCTATTGATATTAGGTTATAGTAAGCCACTCAGACTTCCTTTTCTTGATAACTAGTAGGGCTGTTAAAACAAAGCACATCAATAAGAGAGCCAGGTTATATGAAAAGTAGTTTAGTAGTAAGTTTAGTTATTTATTAAAGTGATCAATGTTTGAAATTTAGAGATGGAAAAATCGTTTCGTGATAGTCATAGCTTCAGTACATTCTGTAATAATTTCAATGATTGTTTTTGAGAAATATATTCTGATGTCTTACAGTAACATTTACAGTTGATAAATTTTATATTTTAGTTTACTGACAGGCGTCCTTGAGTGTTGATTTAGGTTATTACTTTATGCATTTATGATGAAAAGAAAAGCTTGTGTTAATCACCCGGAATGCTTTTGTTACATGTGTGGAAAATTTACGCCAAAAGATCAGAGAAATAAGCTTACAAAGAAATTTTAAAATGCTTACAAGCTTTACTTTGGGTGCAAAGTTGGGAACCAAGTTAAACTGTGGGCGCCTCATGTTTGTTGCAAAAACTGCTACATGTGTGGTAAAAAAACACTTTTGTTTTGTTTTATTGTTTTACTTGTCCATCTAGTAGCTATTGTTCTTATACAAAATAGCTGTAATTTACGCTTAACATAACATTCATTTTATTTGTCATGAATTTTCACATTATTGTAATTTTGATAGCAGTATAATAATGATGGCACAAAAACGTGACGTACTTGAGCAAAAATGATTGCAGATTCGGAATCAGGGCTCCCAAATTACCTATGAGCACAATTTCGTCTAATAGTAGCAAAAATTTTGTTGCCTAGCATAATCATACATTAGAACCGTATAATACTGTTTTATATAGTCATATACAAAATCACTTCTTAAGGTTTCTACAGATATTCTATAGAAATTATAGCCAGCACTGATTTTTGTCACGACGTTTCGTACGCGAAATGTCAGCTGTAAACAAACAATGAGATCGAAGATGAAAAAGATTAATGGCTGTATATGCCATATTTCGGGAGTTTTGTCCCTTCATCAGCTCCCATTTAATCCCTTAATCGTCCATGAACACATAGCTAAAAAAGCGTAACGTTATTGGATATACCAGGGATATCCAACCCGCGTAACGTTATTGGATATACCAGGGATATCCAATCCGCGTAATGTTATTGGATATACCAGGGATGTCCAACCCGCAACTCGCGATCCGCATTAAGTGTCACTATGCTGCCAAACATGAAACACAAAATATTGAATGAAACGGAGAAAGAAGGAAAATGAAAATAGATGAATTGAAGAAGAAGCTTAGTTCACAACAAAGCAATGTCAAAAAACATGTTATGAAAACTGGTACATGTACAAAAATCAGTCATTTAATAGCTGAAAAATTGGCTCAGAAGGGTAAGCCACTGAAAGATGGAGAATTAATAAAAGAATGAATATTGTCCCGAGATGGTGATCTTATTCAATGAAACAAATCTGTTGCATTAGACACTTGGTAGAAGAATCGATGACTTAGCTGACAGTATTGTGGGTTCATTGCAGACTCAATTAGCTAAATGTGTTCATTACAGTTTAGCGTTGGACGAAGGTACTGATCAAAATGACACTGCACAGTTGGTTATTTTCATCGGAAGAATTGATGTCAATTTTAATATCAGTGAAGAAATGTTGGACGTGTGTCATATGAAGGGTACAACAACTGGCAGGGACATAATTGAGCATGTTAATTTATCATTAGAAAAGTTCAATATTGATAAAAATAAAATTAATTCGATTACAACTCATGGTGCTCCTGCATTAACTGGTAAAAACATTGGGTCTATTACTTTATTCAAATAATAGGTTGATAATGATATACTTACCTATAACTGCTTCATTCATCAACAGCAATTATGTGCTCAAAAATTAAATATGAAACAATTGATGACAGATATTGTGAACGTTATTAATTTTATCAGATCTCGGGGCTTGAATCATCGTACATTCAAAGCATACTTGATAGAAGTTGGCAGTGAGTATGAGGACGTTATCTATTTCTCAAAAGTCAGACGGCTCAGTCAAGCAGTAACTTTGAATAGATTTCAATTATTGTTGCCTGAAATAAAACAGTTCATGCAAAACGAAAAGCAAAATTTAGATTTTTTAGCAAATGAAAAATGGTTGAATGGTCTGTCTTTCTTAGCAGATATCACTGAAATATTAGCTGAACTTAATTTGCATTTACAAGGAAAAGACCAATTATGTTGTTCAATGTTTGAGCGAATAACAAGTTTTACTAAGAAATTAGACCTTTACATAATATAATTGAAGGGTGGAGAAATTGTACATTTTCAGAATTTATCTAAAAGACAAGAAAAATTTCCTGTGAACTTTGTAAAACATGTTCTATATTATGTGAAGTTTTGTCAGAAGATTTTACAACCAGAATTTTTGACTTTAGAGAGATAGAAGCCGAACTAAAATTGCTGAGTGCTCCATTTTCATTTATTTATGTGGAAGCACCAGTTAAATACTAGCTAGAACTCATTGAGCTTCAAAGTAGAGAAACTTTGAAAACTTATCATAGAGAATATTCCCTTCTTGTCTTTTACAAAAAATTGCATTCTTTCAATGAATTTGATCAAATTACTAATTTAGCTACAAAACTAATGTGCATGTGAGGTAGTACATACTGCTGTGAAAAATTCTTTTCGGGTATGAAAAACATCAAAACTGTTGAAAGAAATAGGCTGAGTGATTGCCATTTAACTAACATTCTTAGAGTAAAGAATAGAATCATAAAAGCAGATTTTGGAATATCATAAAAGGAAAGCAATGCCAAAAATCACATAGATTTTGTTTTGTGTAAGTGTAATTTCATTTTTACTGTCAATAGCACATTATTTTGTAGTTATATTTGTTATTAAAAAGTTTATTCACTATATTTTGAACTTTTTAAAAGTCTGTATCTAATTACCTTTGTGGACCGCTAAATATACTTTAATTTATAATTTGGCCCATTAGGAAAAAAAAAGCTTGGACATCCCTCGGATATACCAGTTTTACGTATAAAACATTCTTGGAAGCTGATACGTAAATAGCAATGACTTGTAGGGATGTGGTATTACGTTATGTAACCATTATATAATATAAAGTATATTAAACGTCTTTATGAGTCAATACTGTGTTCTACAATGTTAGCTGTACGCTTTACATCACTCGTTAAGGTTTTCTCTATAGTTATTCTATAGAAATTATCGCCAGCCCTGACTTTTGTTACGATGTTTCGTATCCGAGATGTCAGTCTTGCAACATTAGTCGAACAGGTTTTTACATTTAGTAGATACTTTCCAAATGGCATAATTTTTTACTAAATAGGGTGTTATAAAACTAATAGAAAGGTCTTCTGCGGCCACGTGCTATGATCTTAAAATTCTAAATGGAAGTTACAGGTTTGTAGAAGAGAATCTACGCAGCCGTGTGTACAACTATATATATATAGCAGTGTTTTCTACACATGTAAAAATTGTATACAACTGTGTAAGTGTATAAAACGTTGTGCACATCTGACATCTGTGTTTACAATATAAGCGTTTAAAATACAAACCATGAAATGCATCCAATATGCAAAGTATAATTCCCCAGCACAAACACGCAAGTATACATACATACATACATATATATATATATATATATATATATATATATATATATATATATATATACGCACACATGTAAATGTGTGTATACATACGTAGACAACATAGATAGATTGACAGATACGTGCGCGCGCGCACACACACACACACACACACACATAGATAAGTAGATAGATATACACGCAGATATAATATACATTACATACAAAAATATGGACACCCACATATCTACAAGCACGTATGCGAGCACACGGAAAAGATACACCCATGCTAACATACACACACACACACACACACACACACACACACACACACACATACATACACATACCAACTGACCTATACACAATAAAATACATGCAAACACACACGCCTACTCCCACGCATTTTCGTACACACTCCCACGCATTTTCATACATAGTCTTCCATGCGTTGTCATACACATACGCGCACATACACATACACATTCAAACACACGCATAAGCGCACACACGCACGCACATAGTCTTTAACATTACTTAACATTAAAATGCTACGTCTCGTCCTATTCAACCTCATTTCCCGTTTTTTCTTTTATTGCTAAAACTAAACTGGAAAAAAAAACACTCTTATAAACAAACAAATAAAACCAAAAATTTACAGAAGCCAAACTTCCCTCCCTACCCCGACTCCCACCCGCTGCTAAAACTCCAAATGCTTCCAGTAAGTTTTAGTTCACAGATGTCGAACTTCAAACAAAGAATGCCGAGTATATTTAGGTGCAATTGCAGCAGTATGTGAGGAGTCCGCCATGATGTGTCGACTGGTCATTCATACGGAGTAGTGATCAAAAAATAAAAATAAAATGTGGGAAAAGAAAGGAAAGAAGCAATGGAAGAAAGAAAGAGTGGAAGAGAACGAAGCAAAGACAGTAAGGAAGAGAGTAAAGAGAAATGTTTCGCCCTTTGTTGTGTGTTTCATAGTGTTTCCCCGAGTGTTCATGTTGAGAAGCCTTATGGGATCGTGTGGCAGGAGAAAGCAGTGTGCCAAGTGTAAAATAGTGACAGAGAAGAGTCGACCTTAAAATCTCACTTCTTCCCGTGAGATCAGACAAAGGAAAATATTAAATGAGACGCAAAAGCTGTTTCTTTTCTCTCTGTGTCTTTGTCCGACTGTCTGTCTGTGCTTTAAACTAGTTAGTCTTTCTTCCTCACTCCTTCAAATCTTTCATTTTCTTTCTTCTCTCTATCTATTTTCCTCCCCTCCTCCTTCCAGATTATCCCTCCTGCAATGTCTAAGGAGTGTTTTACTAATTGAGAGTGCAAAGCAAACAGTGTAGTCGCTTCATAATTTTCATTCAGTCCTTTCACTAAGGTGAACTGTGTGGAAAATATCACGCTTCCCTCTCTATCTTCATCTCTCTCACGGCCTCGAAATAAGCTACTCTTTACCTCCACTGTTATTTTCATTTCTCTCTCTCCCTCTTTTTCTCTCACTCTCCTCCTCTTTCTTCATCTCAGCAAATATCTAACCTCTCTTTCTCTAACACATTTTCTTTCTTTCCGTCTTTTCCCATCCACCCGTCATTCGCCCACTCCACCTTCACTCTTCTTTTCTCTCTCTCTCTCTCTCTCTCACCCTCTTTGAAAATTCTAACTTTTACCGCATACTTAAAATAGTCTCTGTTGATCAACTGTTCATTTTATTATCGTTTTGTTCCTTTCTTTCTATCTCTCTCAGTTCCTTTTTCTCTACCTCTCTCTTTTTATATCTATTTATCCATCCTGTTGTGTGTCTGTTCCTGTGTACAAACACACACATTGTTTAATATCTATCTATCTATCTATCTATCTATCTATCTATCTATCTATCTATCTATCTATCTATCTATCTATCTATCTATCTATCTATCTATCTATATATAGATATATATATATATATATCTGTCTGTCTGTCTGTCTATCTATCTATCTATCTGTCTGTCTGTCTCTATCTAATCTACCTCTCTCTCTCTCTCTCTCTCTCTCTCAATCTGTTTTTTTATGTCATTTTGTTTCTCCGTTTCTCTATCTGTCTGCTTGTCTGTCTGTCTGTCTGTCTGTCTGTCTGTCTCTCTCTCTCTCTCTCTCTCTATCTATCTATCTATCTATCTGTCTGTCTGTCTGTCTAGCTCTTTATCTATCTGTCTCTCTGTCTATCTATCAGTCTGTCTATCTGTCTGCCTGTTTGTCTGTCTGTCCATCTGTCTCTCAATCTCTCCTTCTATATGTCTGTCTCTCCTCTCTCTCTCTCTCTCTCTCTCTCTCTGTCTTACTCCATATATCTAACTTATCTATCTGGTTTTTCTTTCATATTCTTTCTCAGATTTCTCTATTTCTCTCTTCCTTTCTTTTCCCAACTATTTACTTATCTATGAATCCCACACTCATAATTCTATCCGATTTCTTTCCTCATTCACTTCAGCTTTCTTCTCATCTTTCTTCTTTCTTCCTTTCTTCCTTTCCTTCTATTTGACCGTCTATCCGTCTATTTATCTTCTCACCCACGTCCGCCCTTTTCTTTATCTTATATTTTCTAACATCAAAGGATAATTTTCCAGGCATAGAACTTGATTTTCCAGTACTCTTCCATATTTAGAGCAAAACGTACTGGTTCTTTTTCAGTTGGCGAGTTCCTTTTATCTTTCAATAGCGACTGGATAACTTTGATATCGCTATTTAATCTACATCACCCCACTGATTTCTACTTTTTACTCTTGTTCAACGCTTTACTTGCCTTTCAGAACATTATTGCTATGCTTAATTAATATTATTAAACTCATAGGCTAATTGCATTAACAGTTATTATAAGATAATTCTGAGTTGTCTTTACGGATTAAGTTAAATTTAATTTTCTTAACGAGTGAATAACTAACGTAAAGAATATTTTATTAACGAAATACAGTTTTAATGTATGGGATTGGATGTTAAAAAGCACCGGTGAGGGAACATGAAGTCTTCAGATTCTATTAGATTCCAGTAGATATTTCAGAAATACGTTACTCGCGACCTGTCATCTTTCAAATAACCATTTAATTTTACCAAGAAAAGAAAATAAACTTAAATTCTGACAGCGACTCATAGAAATGCTAAAAAAAGCTGAAAAATAAATAAACACTGTTTTGATCAACTATTTCCTACGTTACAGCTTGGTCCCCTCTCTTTCGTTCTTTCTCTTCGTGAATTCTTATCCATCTAGTTGTGTCTGTTTCCCTTTCTTTCCACGAACCTCTTGCGCACAGGTCCTATGTGTCTGAATTATATGAGAATTTACATTTAGTGAATATTCTTTTGTAATACTTTTGTTCAAATATTAATATCTTTACTTGATTTATTACATAGTTACTAGCATTAGGAATTGAAATTACATGACATTCATTTCTTTGTACCTATTTTTCAAAAGGAATTAGTAACGTAAGAGATGTGAAATAGCGACAATCAAAATTCGAAATACTTCTAAAAAAGTTTCCTCGCCGATACTTTACCACTACTCAACAATGTTGGTGACCCTTATAAATAATAATTTAGAAATCGTAATAACGCATATGTAGTTATACACACACACACACACACACACACACACACACACACACACACACACACACACACACACAAGTATATATATATATATACACCTACACGTGACGGTGTATATGACCTAGTGTTTAGTATGTTGCACTCACGATCTAGCGATCATCGTGATTTCAATTCCAAGACCAGTGTTCTTGAGCAAAAACACTTCATATCACGTTGCTCTGCGATCATTTCGACACCTGACTCGTGGTACACAATACACCTGTTCAGATAACGCCGATTTGATGGAGAGACTGAGCAAATGTGCGGCACGAACATTTGATTACTAGGAAGAAATCATTTGTGCAGGTCGTTCGACGAAAGCTGATGCTCATACGTTGTCTTCGACGGGAGAGCCTATCATACACACACGTGTGTGGTGTGTATATATATATGTATGTGTGTGTGTGTACACATACATTTATACATATGTGTGTGCGTGTGTGGTAAGAAACTTGCTTCCCCAAAACATAGTTCCGGGTTCAGTCCCACTATGTGACACCTTGGGCAAGTGTCTTCTACTATAACATCGGGTCGACCAAATCCTTGTGAGTGGATTTGGTAGATAGAAACTGAAAAAAATCCATTGTATATGTGTGTGTGTGTGTGTGTGTGTGGTGTGTGTGTGTGTGTGTGTGTTGTCCCCACGCCAACGCTTAAGAACCGATGCTGATGTGTTTATATTCCTGTAATTTAGTGGTTCGGCAAAAGAGAACCAAAGAATAATGCTTACAAAGCATAAGTCCTGGGGTCGAGTTCTTCGACTAAAACCCTTTAAGGCAGTGCTCCTGCATGGCCACAGTCAAATGACTGAAACAAGTAAAAGAATATACACACACACACACAATTACACAGACACGTGCACGCATATATATGAGAAACTCCGTTAAATACACGTTAATATCATTAGTCTTTACTTACGTTTCACCATCGTGGCTGTTTGGAACCTCTGCATTGGATGTTCCAAGAGCAATTGCATAACAGATCATCAGGGAACACTTCATTGCATTAAATTACTGAGAACTGTTTTCTGTAACATAGCGCAAAAAGTGTTCCTCAATGATCCATTGTGGTTAAACATCCAGTTGGTATCTTTCCTGTTTGGCTTTTATATTTTGAAATTTTAAAATTAAGTGAAAGTGTCCAAATTTTGTATAGTAATGTAATTTTTCACGCTGGACCTCATGTTCCAGAAAAAATTTAGAAAAGTGTTACAGAGGTTTACAGAGGTTTACTGATTGGATAAAAGCTGGCTTTTCTGCATGATAACTTTTATTAGACAAAATGAAAACATGATGGACGTTGGAAGAAGTTTTGAAGTTTTAATAAGTATAAATGGATGAAGTCATGTGAAATGTTGGAGCAGGCAATATAAAAAAAACTCTCATTTTTTCTTTTAGGGGAAAATTATAAAATAACAAACTGTATGTTAAATAAGAACCCGTCAAAAAAAAAACTGCACTGTAGTTCAGTTCATATAAATAATTAATGTATATAATAATTAATTAATATATATAATAATTAATAGCAGAAATTCAAAGACGAAATACACTGGGTTAGAGTTAGGGTTTTAGTGTTAGAATTAGGATTTAAGGTTAGAGTTAGGGTTTAGCGTTGGAGTTTAGGGTTGGAATTAGAGGTGTTAGACTTAATGTCTAGGGTTGGTGTTTAGGATCAGTCCGACTAGTGGGTGACCTGGTATTAACCCATTAGTAACATATCTTTAGTGAACATTTTTTCAAAAATTTTTCTTAGACAAGTGAATAACAAAATCAGATTCAACATGAAAAATTATATCAATATACCAAATTTTTAAAAATCAATTAATTCATTTTTTGTAGTAAATTCAAAAACAAATGTTCAGGATATAGGGTACAGTAGTTTTAAGCAGACAATAGCTTGGCTTGTTACAATGGAAACAGGCACCAATGTGTCTGTGAATTACGATTGGCTAAAATTACAAATTTTAAAAGCTATTAACTCATTATTTATAAAATGATAGCAAAAATGAATTTCATTGCCATTATTAGCATATAAAATTAGATCAATACACCAAAATTGAAATCAATTAGAACAAAATAAAAGGAACTGAAAGTGAAAAACCAAACAGAAAAGATCCTCCAGTTGCACTGGAACAACCATAATGGTGAAACGTACGTAGGAACAAACAATACTGACTTGTGTTTATCTCCTACATTTGCTCAGTATATCATAACAAATAATCCTACTAAGTGTATTAGTTGCTTGACCACTAAACTGGAAGCAGACTAGATGATGATAATCTACGTGGAGTTCTAAACTTAAGAGTAATAGTCATACGTTTGTTTGTACTCGAAAGATACACTATATAAGTGTGTGTGTAGATACACACACACATACACACACAAACACACACACAACACACACACACACACACACACACACACACACACACACATATATATATATATATATATATATATATATATATATATACATGTATATAAAGGTATATAAATGTGTACGTATGTGCATGGTATGTATCCCTGTAAGTAAAGATATGTGACCTAGTAGTTTGGGTGTTTAGTTCAAGATCATAATATCATGGGTTCAATTCCTGAACCCACGTTGTGGCCTTGAGCAAGACACTCCATTTTACGTTTCTCATCTCCGCTGAATATGAGTATCAGTTCGAATGCTGGTGCAGTTCCCTTTCTCTAGCTCTAAAATCCTAGATGTGCCACCGGGTCAAAGTGTGGGAGAGTCGAGATTGTATCTATGTCTGCTCGCACCTAAAAATATTAGCAAATGCACGGTTCATGTTACCAAGCCGTACTTGTATAATAGCCGATATAGTGGTCGATTGGTTGGTTGGTTGGTTGGTTGGTTGATTGCTCAGTCACTCCTCGTATCGCAGAGAGAGAATGGGGAGAGAGTAAAAGAAGGGCTACAGAAAGAAAAAGAGCGAGCGAGTTAACATTAGAGGTACAGGATGAATGGCAAGTGATGAGTAAAAGACCGCCACACACACACACACACACACAAACACAGGCTCATATTGTGTGGAGGAGCAAATGACAGAGTAGTTATGGAAGGAATTATACAAATGAGAAATTTGTTTGGTTTATCTTTTTATTATTTATTTGTTTCAGTTATTAGGCTGCGGCCATGCTGGGGCATCGACTTGAAGAATTTTAGTCGCACGAATCAACCCCAGTACATATTTTTCTTAAAGCCTGGTACTTATTCTATAGAACTTTTTTGCCGAACCGCTACGTTACACACATATTCTTTTGAAAATTAGTATTCATATCATATTGTATAAACCCTCAGAAGTCTGATAGAAGTTAAATTATAGCCATTGTATGTTATACCATATTTCCTGGTGTTACATGGTTGGAAAAACTATTTCCAAACTTACTCGCCATATTATGGGGAACGCTATATATTTCTCACTAGTGGTAGAAAGAGAGAAAAAAGATATTAAGTGATAATTCTGTTTTAATATCTAAAGAAATAAAACATACACATATACATTTCATTTCTTTTTTTGTTTTCAATTTTTTTCATTCCGTTTAATATTAAATTTAGTTTTATTCTTTTCACACCACTTTTTGTCTCTCTTTTCCTACTGTGAAATAGCAATATGGAACAGTAGAGAAGAAGGATATCGATAATTTATAAAGTTAAGCGAAATAACATTAGATAGCATATAACAACAGAAATGTAAGTGTCTAATTTTTAAAATATGGCCGAAATATATCTAACACAAGAATTTGTCTCATAAGAACTTGGACTTTAGAACCATAATATAGAAGGCTAAGTTAGTAGCAGTGATAGTTCTGGGATTTTAAACTATTATTAATCACTGAATAGTAAGCCTTCTCCTATCTCTAGTCTGAGTTATATTCATGTTCATGTTATTAGAAATATTCTAGTAATTCATTTGATATTAAATCATAAACTTGAGAGAAAAGAAGTAGATTAGTAGCGTCAGTAGAGAGTCACACAAAGTGCCTTGCCGTATTATGTCTATTTCTGTTGAGTTCAAATCATCCTATTGGAGCTAAATTGTCTTTCCTCCTTCTGGGGTACGGTTAAATAAGTACCAGTCAAGTGCTAGGGTCGAAATAATAGACTATATCCTCCCCCAAAATATATGACCCTGTGCCTATGTTAGAAATTGATATGGCTGGTGTGTCTCATTTGCAAAGTCTTCGTATCTCCAGGGAAATAGGATTTACTATATGTGTTCTAAATGTTTAAGATCTGAAAATATTTTAAAACACCTTTTTGCTTGGATGGAGAATTCAAACACCTGGTGTTTGATGCAACTATCAATGAAACTACAGCAGACATCAATGGCCTAGTGTGGGGTGTATGGGGCGTGCCCACAGCACAAGGCGGCCACTTCATACACGTGTATTTGTTGTAGGCGAAAGTATGTTATGTTTAAGGATGTGAGGCGGCCAATTTGACTCCCACACAAGGCGATCAGATCCCACGCTATGGTAGACATGCCACATATGAAAAGTTTACTTGTAGAGAAATAAAGATACCTCTATTACACATACCACGTATGGTATGAAAGTTTACTTCTAAGGAAGAAAAAAAACCCACGATAGTTGTGTAAACGTACCGCGGAAGATATCCTGTAAAGTCATTAACTGGTCTAGAGAGAAACTGACACTTGGAAGTATTTTGACATATTTAAACATCTCGTCAGTACAGGACACCAGTTTAATGTGGGACTATCAGCAAAGAGATTCTTTTGCTGCTATTCAATATACTATGATGTCGGTATATATGTTTGCCCTAAAGACAAATCTGACATATGGATGTCGTCATTATTATATCAAGAAGCCATTCATTATCATAATGAAGGTTCGTCAATAGCGAATTAGCAACGTAATATATATATGGATGGTGCGACAAGTTTGAAACATTTGAGGCGTAAAGAGGTTTTAAAAGTAACGGAAACGCAGACCCAAAACCCCAAACTTGAAAATGCTCGATATCCTGAAATACACCCCAGGACCCATTGAATGTTAAAAGATCAAATTGACTGACTTTTGTCATGAAAAAAAAATATATATATATTTGAAATAGATGAGTAAGGAGAGTATTATTCTGGAAAGTCGCAACTGATCTGACAAGTTTTCTGAATTCAGGAATATATAAAGTTTATAATCACCTGTGTTCACCATTTGGTCAGTGTTAGCGTATTTAATTAACGTATTTAATTAATAGAACTGTAGAAACATAAACTACAAATAGATACGTCGTGATAGTAAAATAATATTAGTCCATGAATAATATATGTATTTTTTTAATCAAAATTCCAGCAATTGCAAGTGAGAACTCCAAACATACTTCAACGAATTTCTAGCCTTTTTCAGCGAGGTGTATATTCTCATTGTAGCTGGCCGATTTTGTTGTGAACGAATCTAAAAGAAATATATCAAAAATATGCATTTGTTGGCGTCAGAAGAGAAAATTTTAGAGGATTTTTTTTTTTGCCATCCGAGTGTTATAAATACGGCATTTCTGAGCAATGACACTTTCCCTCGCTAACATATATAGATTACTGTATATTTACTTATTTATTCATTCACTATTGATCTGACTATCTACAGAGAGGATATACTTAGCTGACGAAGCCTCGAAAAACGTCAGGAGTTGCTTCTCGTATTTGCTGGAAAAAAGAAACGAATGAAAATTTTTATCAATTGTATTTTTCTCAGCATATTTATTTTTATGTTAAACTTTTAACACTCCATAAATTAAATTTGCTAATATCCATTTAGCTATTCATTTTCATCCGGATGGTGTCTCTGAATTGTTTTACGTTACTATACTCCAGATGTATCTCTGAGCAAAACAATTAGATAATACAATATATTTTCAGTTTATGTTATATCAAGTTTATTATTTCAAAACAAATTTAAGAATAACAACAAAGTATTTACACTCAGCGTGACTAAATGATAAAAATATAGTTATAGTTTAAGATTTGTGTGACGGTTTATTCAGAGAAAACCATCAGCAAGACAAAATGGGAATTTTATAAATATTTCAGTGTATATAGTTTAAAGTTAAAAAAGAAACAGAAAGAACATATTTATTTAATACAAGACCGAAGACCCTTGTTCTAATTACTTAAGTTACTCGAAAATCAATATAACTTAGGAACTTTAAAATCTGTAGCTGTAACACACTATGTATAGTTCTCTTCAGCAACTAAGTAGTTTTTTAAAATCTATTTCTTTCACTTGTTCTTTCTTTAGAAATTTTCAAGTGGTTTACTTATTTTAATGCAAACTGACTAGACTGACAATAAAATTATTTCCAATATTTCATCTTGCCCTTCTTATCGTAGCTAAGTTCGAAAGAACTTAAATCATTGTTTCAGACCGTATGTCTGTTTCATATAATTTCTTCAGAACTATTATCTGTGCACCCGTAGTGGTAATTCCATCTTGCGGGAAATTCAAGTTTTCGGTTGTTTGAAAGCACTGAGCTTAATAAACAAATGCTTTTCTTTCTTTCGTTTTTCTTTTTATAATTTATAAATGTTAATTTTCTCAAGTAATACTCGTATATTGTGGTCATATGTAACACTATCAAGTAATTTGTAATCCAAACTATATCAGTCTCGATGTTGTTTGAATCCAAATTTACAAAGTAGCATTTTGAGATCATTTAGTCAAGATTATTTCACTTCATATTATATTTATAATTGAAATTATCTCAGTTCACATCATACTTGGCTTGGGTGTCGACTATCATAGAACTTGTTTTAAATTTCCCTGGCGTACATTTCGGATTTGGGTCTGTCTATGTTTCCTTAGCGTATATTTCCGGATTTGAGTCTGTCTATGTTATCAAAATCATCTGCTTTTCTTTATATGCGCACTTTTATAATTGCTACAGTAAAATCCAATCATTCTCTTCTTATTTAATGTTAAATGATATTTATATACACATCCATTCTTGAAAAGCGTACGTCAGTTTCGTTTTGCTTTCTTCCGAGTTCATTATCCAGTTAAAGCTGTCTGTGTTACAGTTTCGCAAACATAGTCGGCTGGGCGTTACGTATTTAGTACTGTGACGTCATATGTTTGGTGTATGGCAATAAATACAAAAGGGAAAATATGAATACAATAAATAAAATAAAACTTCTTAATAAATAAATTGTAATAGATATATTTCTACATTTGCAATTTTTACACTGTTTGTCAAAAGTATTTTTAATTATACATGTATAAAAATTATACATGTAAATTTTAATTATACATGTAATTTCAATTTGCTTAGGGCTTCAGCAAACCTAGCGCCGACTTTAGTCGAGCACATCGATCTCAGGGCTTATTCTTTGTTAGCCTAGTACTTATTCTATCGATCTCTTGAGCCGAACCGCTAAGTTACGGGGACGTAAACACACCAACATCGGTTGTAAAGCGATGGTGGTGGGGACAAGCACATACACACAAACATACACACACACACATATATATATACGACAGGCTTCTTTCAGTTTCTATCTACCAAATCCACTCACAGGGCTTTAGTCGGCCAGAGGCTATAGTAGAAGACACTCGCAGTGGGACTGAACCCGAAACCCGTGTAAATTAAATTAAAATATCTTCCAAGTTGGGAGGTAGACTCATTTGAAAGAAATGCGACTGATATTGATATGAGATTCAAGAAAGCTATATTGAGTTGCAGAGAAATCAAACTGTCCAAGCTAAGTTTAACCATGGTCTCAATAGCTTATGGATAAGTAGTGAAATTACTGAGAAATTCTCATTATTTTGGCAAGTAAAATTATATTTCATTGTTTTTCCTACTTCTAATCTAATTGAGTCAAGTTTTAGCCGAGTGTCTTTCGTACAATCTAAAGCTCACAATCGCTTAGAAATCGTAATTAGAAGCGGTCTTCGCTTGTCTCTAACAATCGCGATTGGGAAAAATTTGCGAAGCTGTATAAGCTACAAGGACCTTACTGATCAAATACTGTAAAATGGTGATGGGATATACATTTCGTTATTTTGCCAAAGAATTTTAATTTTGTGCTGAAAAGTAATAAATTTTTAAGAAGTTATGAATTTTCTGGGTGTCAATAGAATCTTTTTTTTTTTCTTTTTGTTACGACTATGATATTGGAAAAATAACGTACGGTTGTTTTACGGAAGCCACAATATATTTTTGCTTTTATGGAATAGAATAACAGAAAATAAATGTGCAATTAATAAACGCTGAGTTTATTATTAAGGAATCTATTTCGTTAATGATGGAAAATAAGTTACCTTTGAGAATCTTTTTGTTAATGTTTATTTGTTTGTAGAAACTTTTGTTAAAAACTTTCATTACAAATTATCAGTTTTCAGATATCTATAGAAAAAATTCATGGCAATAAAACTAATTTAAAACGATTAATATTTAAAATTTCGTAATTTGACAAATTTTACATGTGACGGATATTTGTCATCTTGTTTGCTGTCAACACAACGTTTCGGCTGATATACCCCCCAGCCTTCTTCAAGTGTCCTGGAGAAATTTCGAACCTGGATTCTCATTCCTAAGGTATTTTCTCGATGTTATTATTATTATTAATATTATTCCGGTCACTGCTTGGAATTGAACTCGGAATCTTGGGGTTAGTAGCCCGCGCTCTTAACCACTACGCCATATGCCCGTGAGAAATTTTGGAATGAATTTTAGGGCTTATAAGTCTAATTTTTCCTATCCTTCCTTAATACCGGTTCCTCTATGCTACTCATATCTACACTCGGTCCCGATTTATCAATATCTTCTCGTGTCACAGCTTTGCGATGTTCCTCTATTTTGAGTGTCCACTATTTTGAGTGGCGGCATGTTTCACATATGTATAACCTACCACAGCTGCATGGGATGGAGTATATGCAGTCTTTGGTCATATTCTCTTCTATTGGTAGTTGTACTCGAAGATATTTGCGAAGTGTTGTATTACTCTTGAATACTGTCTTGATGACATATGGGCCGCATATCGTTTGTATATTTTCGGAGAGGCCTTCCACATAGGGCAGACAGACTGTGGTCATTTTATGGGTTTCATCCTCTCTTCTCTTCATAATTGGTGTGGATAGTATGTTTTGGGGTTAGTTGTTGTTTAATAGATTGTCACTTAGCTTGATCATTGTTACTTAATAGATTGTTACTTAGCTTGTAAATAATGTAAATAATGTACATAATTCCTCATCTCTCAAATATAGAACTGTATTATCTTACAAATGTTATTTTTATTAAAAGTTTATAGTTATTTTTTCTTTCTTGAAAAGTGACCTCTTTCCCCAAATAATCATTTATTACAAAATTGAAGCAAAATAGAAGCAACATTTAAGACTCCTAGGAGGTGGCAGAAAGGGGGAATAAAAAAAAATGTTGAAGAACCACAGTCCTACGATATCTTACTTAAGAATTCCAAAATAATATCTCTTATTTCACTATACCATTCATTATTGGATAATATATTTCGATATTGCACTAATTTCTTTCAATTTTCCAAAACATACTATCCTCTGTTACTAAAATAAATGATGATTTTCTATTTGTACAAATTCTGTCAAGTTTTATATTCTCTACAAATACGAAAATGAATAACTTCGTAGATTTCGGTGTCCTAACTCTATAACACCATTGCTTTTTTAAAGGGGTGCGAAAATGGGGCCAGTGAGAGAATAAAGCCAATTCTGACAAACAGTAAGCTTAAATATACTTTTGGACAACTTTACTATATTAGACACTATTCTGGTATTGTTGGTTCTTTTGTTACGATTAAATGATTCATTATTGTACTTTGTGGTTCCAGTACATCAAATAATCAAACGCTTCAAACCTTATTTGCATGATTCATTATCAAATACTTGTGAATAAGTTTAGCACTAAATCCGTTCTAAATCCTATTTGTGATTGTTCACGATATTTTCTGAACATTTTTTAAAAATAAGCTAATGTTCAGTCACTGTTCCAATCATCTTACTTCTCAAACCGGTACTGTTAATTCAATGAGAAAACTGAAATTACCCTGTAAGTACAATTCTGGTCACATAATAACCGGGAAATATACTGGAGAATAATTCTTAAGTGAATTTCATTTCTTTGGAGTAAAACGAAAAAATGTTTTCTGGTCCATTATTTTCTTTCTTATTTTTCAAATAATGCATTGCTATTTTCGTATATGTTAACTATCTATGGATGTATATCGTTAAAAATTCTAAAACTAATGCTGTGAATTTTGTGGGCTTTGTTTCCGCATTGAATCGTTTAATATATATTCGTTTTCTATAAAACCTGAATAATGAAGTATCCACCTTTTTTAATAATATTCAGTTTTCTCTTAACTCTTCATTTCTTTCTCATAAGGTTTTACTCATCTTGTTCTTTACAGTAGGGCAACTTTAACGGTGTTTTTTCTTCTTTTCTCTGTGAAAATGCATGAAATACTCTCAGGGTCATTAGCAAACTGTTTATTCAATATTCGCCATGTACACGTCAGTTTATATTTGAATGTCTCGGACGTGTATTTAAGTTCATATTTCAGGTTGCACATCCTGTAGCTGAAAGTTTCAAGTTTCTTGTTCCCAATTCACTTACCCATTTAAAATTCCCTTTTAACGTTTTATATCTGTATTCACTGACTTTATATTTCATGAGCTTTTACTTCATAGCGACATTTTTTATTCGAGAATCTGACTCGGTTTTGTTAAGATATTTATTGCACATTGCTTGTGTTCATTTAATTTCGATAATTTTGTAATGCGATCATAATCGCGTATATCAATATGCTTTAACTTTTCTATTTTATGTTATTTTCAATCTCATTTCTAGCTAAAATTTTTAGTGGTAATATTTATTACTATATCAAGTGTTAGTATGATTTGATCTTTATACTACTTAACTAAATGGTTTTTTTGTCAACTCGGATTATAAATTTGCTAATTTCATAGAAAACACCCATCTTTCCTATTCGTATGTTCATTTAGCATAATTCAAATATCGAATGTCTTAAAGTTGCAGGTTATTTACTATTTTACATTTTATCATTATAATCCATCTCTACTGGAATGTTTTGTGTTCGTATTTAGCTATGTTCTATTAGACTTCTGTAATTGTTATGCTTAATACGAGAACCGTTTGGATTGTAACGTATAAAAAAGATGAATGTTTATTTATACCAGAACTGGCTGTAGTTAACTGAAAAGAAAATTCAGTTATGTAACTAAATGATTATTTTTTAACAGTTAAGTTAGCTTTAAAATTCTTAATACAGAAACCACCAAAACGTTAACAAATTTTATGACGTAGTCAGGCAGGATTTAAACCTGTTTTATCGAGAATAAAATTGAGAGATTTGTGGAAATTATACGAGTTGAATATTTCAGGCAAAATGACACTTAACTAACATGTTTAAGTATAGTTAATTAATTTGTTTTCTACCTAATTTTAGCATAATATTAATGGGTAAGTAGTGGATCCAATATCTTTTTTTTATGTGATTATAATGGTAAGCAAGTTCCGTGTAACATTCATTTGTGAATAAGAAGAATAGTTATTCATTTGTAATCCTTCAGAGTTTATGTCATTCAACTTTTACTTAGAATAAAAGATATTGAAATAAATTATAATTATTTAGGAGTTTCTCACTACGATGCTTGGAATGATAGTGTATTCTACATTCTTAACAGCATAGAAAATATAAGAGCAACAACCTTATTTCATTCTATTTGAGTTTACTTCCCGTGAGTATAAACGTATCACCAAATTAACATATGGTTGAAATATGCTGCCTACAGACCAGTCATGGGCAACCTACGGCCTCCAGAACTTTCTGAATAGCATGCCTAATGAAAAATTACCTTCAATTTTTTTTAGTAGTGTGACCTGCCTGATGATGAGCCGTGTCTCATGCAACCCGCTTCTGGAAAAAGGTTGCTCATGCCTACTAAAGATGATACTTAAAACCTAGTCTATATGTCTAAAAGCAGTGTAATAACTTTTGAACCGTTTCAACTGTAAGCATAAAGTGTCTGCTTTATGAACCGAATTGTACGCCGGGATCCGAAGCTGAAACAAGTTTGTAAATAAACTTAACTCTTTTTATGGTTTAGTCAGAAATAGAATGAAGGTGCCCATGATCCTCTTCAGGGCACCTGAGATGAGTGAAAGAAGTGATGTTGTTATCATCAGAGCAGAAACGTGGCCCAAATGCTACGAAGACATGTGCTCAAACAGTTCAAATTCTTTTCCAACCATAAAATATTGAGAAATTCATTCTTTTATTGTTGCTTTATGCTGTCATTTTCAAGGCTGAATAACCTAGCTATATATCAAAATGTTATAACATTCTGAAACCTCATTATAGACCTCATTATAGAGTAGCTTTTAACTCTTTAGTATTGTGTTCTAGTAACCTACATTTCACTGATATGTAGGATTAGTATTTCAGAAATATGTCACTACTGTGAATTTTTTAACACTGAGTATCTGTTAGTTATGGCAGCATAGCCTTTTCTATAAAGAAATGCAGTTGAATCTCTATGTGTTTTAAGTAATATATTTCTTTATTATTTAATGAAGAGAGAACAGAGCGCGCAACCTTTGAATCCCTTCTCAGGCCAGCGCGGTCGAAGTGGTTGATGTTTCCTTTCATCATTTACGGATTAATATCTGTTAGCATAGCATCATCAGGTACAATGTTAAAGAGGACTGTAATTATGGAAAATATATGGCTTATATTTTATGAGAAGGTCAGCAATAGTTACGACAGGAATACTGTCTGTCATAAAGAATGTGGCAAGTATATTTTCTGTCTTTGGATTAGCACTTTCTTTTTTTCTGTGTAGCTTTCAGACAAAAATGTAAGCTCTTTTAACATTTTCTCATTTTCTCTCGGCATGCTTTGGAAGCTACATCACTGAATACTTCTACTTTTGTGTAATTTAGTTGGTTTGAGACAAATACACTCAACTCTACTATTGTTGTTCAAAATAGGAAAGGCTTCGCCGGCCATTGCTATTGTTCTGAACACCAGGCAATATTGGATGTTATATTTTAGAGGCTTCCATACTTTGACAGAGGAGCAAGAGAACTCAACTACAATGTTGTTATTCACAGAGACTTACAACATGGTATTGAGGACCTACGAAAGCAAATAGGGGACAGAGATGCTTGGCATGGTGGGATGATAAGAATCTCCGTTGTGGCTGCTTGAAGAAGAATCAAACTTATTGTTATCATTGTTAATGATAATAAGACATACATGATCTGCCTTCGTGCTTGCCTTATGCTACAACGTATGTTTCAATGACGAGGCATTCATCATAAATATTTGCATATTTCCTATCAAAGGTCGACAGACCTAGCATAGCATTCTCATAATATATTATGCTTTAACATAAAGTTAAGGCTGCAGTATAGAGAGGTTAGCCAGATTATACTTTAGTACACCAATATGTGCATATTGTATTTCATACCACTATTCTCAACACCAGATTATGATTTAGAGAGCTGTAATAATATCAAGTTCGTTATAGCCATAAAGACTTAAGAGATAAATGGATTCAATTTGTAAACGTGCAAAGTGATACTTATATTAAAGCAAACGCTTAGGTAATTTATTTAGTAAATGTACTCAAAGTGAAAGCCCGAATGATGAATATTGGAGATTGCCCGACAAGTAAATACAATAAATCAATGTTTATGGGTTGACTTAGCCTTTTAACCACTGAAATGGATAAGCCTATCGACTACACTCCCTCAATATTTTTCTCGCTTTACTCCTTTTACCTAAAATTAAAGTCACAGAATTTAGTACAAGTATAATATAATAATTTTTAAATGAAATGATTGAATTCCTGTGCTGAACTTATAACAACTAAAACAAGCAACAGAAAAAAAATCCCTTTAACATTATTTCTATAAGTTGTCTTTATACAGGAGGAATCAGAGCTATATATATATATATATATATAGATATATATATATATATATATATTATATATATATAATATATATATAATATATATATATTATATATAATATATATATATAATATATATATATATATATATATATATAATATATATATATTATATATATATATATATATATATATATAATATATAATATATATATATATATATATATATAATATATATATATATATATATATATATATATATATATATATATATTATATATATATATATATATATATATATATATATATATATATATATAATATATATATATATATATATATATATATATATAAGGCGGCGAGCTGGTACAAACGTTAGCACGCTGGGCGAAATTCGTAGCAGTATTTCGTCTGTCGTTACGTTCCGAGTTCAAATTCCGCCGAGGTCGACTTTGCCTTTCATCCTTTCGGGGTCGATAAATTAAGTACCAGTTACGCACTGGGTTCGATGTAATCGACTTAATCCCTTTGTCTGTCCTTGTTTGTCCCCTCTATGTTTAGCCCCTTGTGGGTAGTAAAGAAATATATATATATATATATGTGTGTGTGTGTGTGTGTGTATATATATATATATACACATACATATATACATGCATGCATACATACACACGTGTACATCTATTACCTTTGTATATATGTACGTGTATGCATGAATTATGCATGTGTGTGTGTATATATATTATATATATATATTTATGCACACACACACACACACTCACACACACACACACACAAATGTATGTAAGTATGTATACCATAGATTCGCACATGGATGTATATATTCTGGGTACAACAGCTGATGTCTTAATGTAAGTAGACTTGTCTGGCTTTTATGTTGGTTTCACGTTTTTGCTTTCTTTTTGTCAATTTTACTAATGAAAGAACATTCGCAATTGCCACCTCGAAATCTGTTAATATAATTGAACTTTAATCTTTAGAGTGACAAGAGATAAAACTACAATTGTTACTCCCTCCTTTTTTTCTCTTTCTTATTTCCTCAAATCACACAATCTTACCAAATGTCCCCAATTCTCGCTGTACTGAGCTAAATCATTTTGCGAATTAAAAAAAAATCTCATAAAGGCAACTCCAGCCGTGTTATTTAGTACATTTCCTTTGTTTAACAAACAATCTGAAAAGTGATTTGTTTCTTCGCTACGCTTCAGTGTAACTGTTCTCTTTGTTGGTTAATTCACTACCTGCCACATGTGAATAAGTAGAACATTCAGTCGGCGTTAGAACATAACAAATATTCTTTTCAAATTCGTTAACATCTCAATAGAAACATTATGAAACTGCGCGGTTATGTTTATTTGAATTGTTTATGCGTCTATGATTATACAGTTTGCTACATTTCTGGCAGTATGCATCTAAAATGATCAAACTATTGTTCAGATTTGGAAACATTAAAAAAAAAATTAACTGGGTGTAAAATTCTCCAAATATTTTAGTGTCGATCTTTCATAAGGAATGATATAGGAATTTATAGCATTCTTGTATATTTCCAAGAGAGTGTGCAAGTTAGGTGAAGCGATTCCGAATGGGAATCAGTGTTGAGTTCTGGAGATCTGGTATTTCAACTGCTAACTTATGCAATTTTAAGGAACTGACAATTCTTTGTGTAAAAACTGCTTAAACTTTCAGTAAAAATTTTAGTTAAAATTGCATAACATAGAAGGCGTTGAAATGGACACACACACACACATATATATATATAATATATATATATGTATGTGTGTGTGTGTGTGTGTGTGTGTGTGTGTGTGTAATATATACATATATATATATATATATATATATATAATATATATATATATATATATATATATATGGGGGAGTGTGAATATATATATATATATATATATAGAGAGAGAGAGAGAGAGAGAGAGAGAGAAAGAGAGAGTGAACGAGTGAGTGAGTGTTTGTCGCTGCGAGAGAAGGAGACAGAGAACTAGGAGGGAGAGAGAAGAATCAGACGATCTCAACATTTACTTGGATTTGCTCATCTTCAATGCAGCTAAGGATAATCTATTTATCAGATGAAGAGTAGCAGTCATCGTAAGATGGTTTTCCAGTCCAAAGGCAGAGAACGTCATTTGTATGTCGTGTGCATGTGTGGGGTATCGAAACTAAAAAGAGTCAGAGAGAGAGAGGGGGGGAGAAACCTGTTTAATCGTGATATATATTAAGGCGATACATTTCAATTTCAGTTTAAACTGCAAATCCTGAAATATCTTCAGAGTGTGATTAAATATTTCGCTTTGTGAAAATTTAATTCTTTCGTCGTATGAGATATGTATTATGATCTGCCAAGTCCAGATGAATTACTTAAAACCTATAAACTTGCAGCCAAGTGATTTCGTGTTCAGTCCACTGGTGTAACACCTCGAGCTGACTAAAACCTTATGAGTGAATTTCGAGGCCAAAACTGTGGTGAGGCTGGGCTATATATATATATATATATATATATATATATATATATAGAACCCAGAACCATGTGGTTAGTTAGCAAACTACCTACCACACAGCCACTTCTGCACCTGTTATACTATCAGGAAGTGTCTTTATATTTTACTATTTAAATTATGAAAGCATTCGGTAATGAACCTGTAAGATTTGGTGTATGGGTAATGGAGTTTGTGTTAGTTGGCTGCATGTCGTCTCAACAGTAAACCAAACGAGTTGAAATATATTTATTTTTCATTTAGGCAATTAAAATATTTATACTCGAATTTTTTTATTTTTTTATTTTATAGTCTCCAGTAGTGTATTATAGGAAGCTCGAATCAAACAGCTGTGATCAAATTGGTAACAGAAAATATTAGTGTATCTTGAGAGGCGGGAAAAACGTTTGTTCAAAATTATTGAGAAATCCTTTTTACACTGGACTGAAGGTCAGCGAAGGAAAACTTGACATTGTAAGAATTAGTTGCTTCTACAAAGATAGTCTGCGCTCTCTCGTTTGGTTTTGGCAAGCGATGATGATGAGTGTTCTCTAGTAGATATCAACCTCTGCAATGATTTTGGCGCGATTTTGCTTTCATAACACCTTTTGCGCAGTCACAATCGTAGAACATTCAATTATGTTCTCTGATATGGTGTGGTGTTTCTGCCAGCTGATCGGTCGGTAATCAGGGCGTGCAGCATGATTCAAGTGTAGACTGGACTCAGCTATCAGGGTTCGGAGGTTTCGATTCTGGGTCTCTCTACAAGATTATGTTCTCGACTATGATTGCAGTCACATCTAGGATGATTTATATGAATATCAAATCGACGCCCAGTCCTTGAGCCGTGTTTTATTACATCGATCTCGGAAGGATGAAAGACAACGTTAACTTTGGTGCGACTTGAACTCAGAAGTTAAAGATCCGTACGTAAATAACTGACGCTCAAACGATTTTGCCGAATTCCCGTCTTAGGGACTCGTTTCTTACTATAGTGCCAGTATCGAAAATGTTCACTGCAAACACGATATGGTAGATGGAGCTGAAGAAAGTCCATCGTGTATGTGTATGTGTGTGTATATATGTGTATGTAACACCCCCAAAACATAACAATAAACATTAATCTCAAAAATCTTACAGTTAAATAATAATAATAATATAATATTCAAATAGTATTTATTTAGTTATCTAAATAATTATATAACAAATTAATCTCAAATTATTTCATTAGTAATTTCCTGTATGATCATCCATATTGTTATAAAATATTTCTTTTAAGCAAAAATTATAAGAACAACAAATATAGTTATGCATGATAATCTTCAAGATAAAAAACAAACATAAAATCATTATATATATATAAGAATAATATATATATATATAAGGATAAAGATTAACAAGTATTTATTAAACATATTTACATATAAGAAACAATATATTTTCTATCTCTGACACATAATCAAACTTTATATAATAAATGATTCCGCAAAAAGATATTTATTTTAAACAA
>NC_042999.1:86602354-86614854 GCF_006345805.1 Octopus sinensis
CCCTTTAATACTCAATATAGCATTCATATTTACAATGAAAAATTCTAGCTTATCTAAGCCAGATGTAGACATAATATTAACAGCACGAGAAACCGTTATGAATTACTACAAACTATGGTCGAGATCAAAGAGAACGAAATCAATCGATATACCAATGGGTTCGGGCGACTCAGCTCAGGTCACGGATATGGTAAAAATTTACATCTTATTCGACATCAAATCCTTATTCCCACAAGTAACGAGTATATACAGAGACGATGCTATTTTCGTAATAGATAATTCAACTAAAGTAAAAGTAGAGCGATACAGAAAAAACTACATAAAGTATTTAAAATTTTCGGCCTATGGATAACCATAGACAATAATTACCGTAAGGTAAATTTCCTAGATGCTACTTTTAACTTAGAAACAGGGATGTACGAACCAGACCACAAACCAAACGAGTGTCTTAGATACACAAATGTAAAGTCCAGTCATCTCCCACCCATATCCAAAGGAATAGTTAGGAACATAGCCACCAGAATACGAATATACATATATATATGTATGTGCGTGTGCGTGTGTGTGTATGTGTCCGAGCTTTAGTACGTATATAGATGTATATGTGAACCAACATATATGTATACGTATAGACCGAATTTTAAAGGTCAGCTAAGGACAATCGCATGTGTAACCAGCCATGAAGAACAAATCAACAATACAAAAAAATCAAATGCCTATCCCTTTAAAACGGCAACCACTTTAACAGTAGTAGAATCACCTTCCCATTACATCTACACTTTCAAAGCAGTTTGCCACGACAGAAGATGTTCTTGAAGCCGGGAAGTTGAACTTACGGAGACAATATTTACATATCGCCTGATGAAACACAACTAGATCTCATAATGCAGGGAAGCAGTTGCATAATTACCTACACGTCTGGAGAACTACGGTGCATGGGAACAATTGTCATTGAACACCTTCATGTTGACTCCAATTTTTCAATAATATATATATATATATATATGAATGAATATATGCATAAATATGCAAATATATATATATATATATATATATATATATATATATGTGTGTGTGTGTGTGTGTGTGTGTGTGTGGTGTGTATATATGAATGTATATATGCATAAATATACGAATATAAATTTATATATGCATATATATATATATATATATAATATTGAGGTCTCTTTCTTTCTTTTGTTATCTTACCGTTTTATCAATATATATATATATATATATATATATGCATATATATACGAACACAAATTTACATGTGTATATGCGTGTGAGTGTGTGCGCGCGGTTGTTTTCCTATTTTTAACAGCTTTTCACGCTTGCTATTTTGTAGACAGTAGATGTAGAAATTTGTAGAAACAAACCAACGACCACAAAGTTAAAGCTATACTTTAAATTTCTTGTTCATGCTGTGTGAGGAAATTTGCAGTAAGGTATGAATTTTATTACCGTTAAAAATACTGGGGACAGGACAAATGGCTGGGAAAGCAAATTAAAAAGTTATTTGACTGAAGTAACGGAGTTCATTTATTCAGCTTTCTGACGAAAGTCGAGATAAGATACGAAAGATAAATATGTTTAATTAATATGTATTCAACATTAATGTGTATACAACATTCAATGAATACAAGCTGCGATCTGATTAAATAAGGATGTTATGCTCTGAACCGTGAAAAACAATTTTATAAGTTAGCCACTTGGCATTACTACGCTATTCATCTCTTTTATAATAATCTATTTTCACAACATTTTCTTTATCGTCTTTCTCTTTTACGATTCCTTAATCATTTGGTTTGTGTTTCCAATTATATGAACCATATCTTGGTATTGTTGCTTTGAACATATTTTTATAGTAACAATAATCAGAGAATTCCTTCAACCACTTGACTTCCAGTTATCATTCAGAGATCCAACAATCTTTTAGTACAATTAATAAATTATGTGTAGAGATATTTAGATCTCATGCAGAGAAGCCACTGGGTTTTTATTAATAGACAATTTCATATTTCTAGCATCAATAATAGCGCTAATTGCTCTTCCGTTAGTTGCCTTAGTGTAATGTTTTAAAGTATGTTCTAAATTTTTTCTAACCATATGCATAGAAAAAAATATGAGAAAAATGATAATTCAGAATATCATTTGAACCATTCACCGACAAAGAGATTTACAATAGGAACATATGAATGAGTTTATAGAGAAATAAAAATAATTGAATCTGTCATGTGATTGAAAGGACATCTTTATGTTGTTTTAATAATCATTTTAAGGTAGAGTTTTATTGTGCGTGCCTTATACAGAGCAAATTTGTTCATAATAATAGATTCATGTAAGGCGGCGAAATGACAGAATCGTTACCGTAGCGGACAAAATGCTTAGTGGCATTTCTTTCGGCTTTACGATCTATGTTCAAATTCTGTCGAGATTAACTTTACTTCCATAAAATAAGTATCAACTGAGCACTGGTGTGATTAACTTTTCCCTCTCCCCCAAATATCAGGCCTTATGTCTATAACTTAAGGAATAACAAATTCGTGTTGCTGATATTGTTCAGCTTTTATCAAGCAAATCTATGTTCAAAAGCATTCTAACCATGACAATTCCGTTTATTTTTAAAGTTCTTTTTTTAATATTTTTTAAATCTGGGATTACATTATTATTAGTAAAGGCGCGTGGCTTAGTGGCTAGGGTATTAGGATCATGATCGTAAGGTCGCGGGTTCGATTCCCGGTGGTCCGTTATGTCTCTGAGCAAGATACTTTATTTCGCGTAGATCCAGTTCACTCAGCTGGCAAAAATGAGTAGTAGTTGTATTTCAAAGGGCCAGTCTTATCACACTGTGTCACGCTAAATTTCCCTGAGAACTACGTTAAGGATACGCATGTCTGTAGAATGCTCAGCCACTTGTACGTTAATTTCACGAGCAGGCTGTTCTCTTGATCGGTCAACTGGATCCAACGTCGTCGTAAGCGACGGAGTGCCAGTATATAGAGTACATTATTATTTTTTTAAGGCAGTATGAAGTGACCTGAGAGGATTTTACTGTTATTTCTAGCAGGCCAGGCAACAGTGAAAGTTTTCTTATTGCCTTGATAACAATTTTCTCTTACTGGCAATTCTTATGTGATCGATACAAATTCTACATCCTTTGATAGGCTTCTATATGTGAGTCTTACGAAACAGGTATGTTAATTTAGTTTGTTAGAACAATACTTGTTAATAAGTGCATTGTGTTTGGACACTACTGTAAGTGTCATGTTTATAATTCGTTAGAAGTATTATAAGACCTATTCAGAACTATTGTCAAACACTCCTTCAGTATTATTGAGAATTGTTAATCTGCCATCGAGCTTTACTCTCGACCCAAATATTCCTTTGTGTTCTCTTTCTCTGTCTCTCTCTCCCTCCCCCTCTCTATCTGTTTTATGATAACTTAGGCACTCATAAACTGTTTTCCTTGATACACAATTCCTTCTTTTCAGGTAACAAGCACGTAACACAGACTGTCAGCTACACTGACATCCTGGTTATTCATTCGATATTAGAACGGCCTTAATAGAAATGGGTTAGACAAGCGACACTTCCTTAGTTTATAATGAAAAATATTATTTCCGCAATGTTTATTATACATTCAATTTGTCATACGATCTAAAATTGTAGACTCTGATTTCTATATCTTATTCGTTCATATTTACTGCAATTATGACAAAAGCCTTTAGAAATTATAAGCTTTTCAAAAACATATTGTAAATCAAATATTTTTCTTTTAGTGTCCTTTATCTGAAATCTTTTGTTACACGCCCTGTGACCTCTTCAGTGACTCTCCAACCCACGTGTCTTTTCTTGTTTTGTTTAGAACAGGAGGAGACACGTAAGATGGAGAGTCGCTGAAGAGGTCACAAGATATGTGACGAAAGATTTCAAACAAAGGACTCTAAAATAAGCATAATAATAAAGCTGAAGCAAATAATTTTCATTTCCCCAAATGAAATTGGTAAAAAGAACGTTAATGTGATTTTCTTTTCAAAACTATGGTTTGACAGTTCAAGCTCTAAATATTCCAGGATTTTCATTTCTATTTTATGATATGAAAATTTTTTAATTATATTGATAAGCTAAATACGAAATTAACCAATATGGCAGAATTGCATTGTTCTAATAACCCCGTCTGAAACATTAAAACATACAGATACTGTTTATTTGACTAAAGCACTGATGCCGCTGCTCTTTTACCGAGTACAAATAACGCAACGCTAGAAAGAACCAGAAAAGTGAATACTATATCTTTTCTTTTCCCAGATGTACAAATTAACGAAAACATCAAATATAAACATGTTAAACTATCCAACCTCAAAATACCAAGAGCTATCTTTGCTATTAAAAGATAGAGGGTGCATTAATAACATTCTATTTTTTCCTTGCGTATCTGTTTCATAAATACAGAACTTATGATTGCGAGGATGCAAGGAAACCTGTATTTTACAATACTGAAAAACTCCAAGAAGTTGCAATAAGAAGCATTATGAAAGTTGCGGGGAAGCAGCAATGCGAAATGATGTAATCTGGCAAAATGGTGTAATCTGGCAAATGCTACATGCATTTAGGATTTCATTATGAATAATCAATCTCTTTCAACGAATATTAAACCAAAGTTTGTCTTTATTTATGAAATGTTCAAAATGCCTGCTTCACAAAAGCTCTTTCAAAACAGGCTTTCCCTAATGAAGTATTGCAAAACTTATTTCCTGTTCCAGTCCCCCTGCGTGGCACATTAGACAAGTATATTTCTACTACTGACTCAAGTCTGCGTAAATCAAGTGAGTGAAATTTATTAACTTCTCTTTGTCCATTGTATTACCTGTAGATATTGTACACACACACACACACACATATAAAAGTTCAGGAGCGGAGTCGATAAAATCCGAGCTACGTGTTTCATTTCGATTGGAACCTCGGAAGTAGTAAATATCCATGCGAGGTATATACAGCAGGCTACCCTTCACGCCATGGGTATCTTGATTATATGAAATTTACTTTGCCGTTAGAAGACCCATGTTAATACTTTGACCTGCGGTATACACCTCGCTTGGATATTTACTACTTCCGAGGTTCCATTCGCTATGAAACATATGTAGCCCGGATTTTATCTACTCCATTCCTTATCGTTTAGATTTTTATTCGCATATTCGACAACCATGGTTGCCAAAGTGAACTTCAATACGGAAAAAATCACAGCTTTCCGTACCAATAAACCACTATTGTTCAAGAAAGCTGGTTTTTTAATATTTTCTACAGATTGCTTGAAGCCCACTTTCTTCCTACACCTCGATCCTTGTGTATATATATATACACCTTCGTATTGTTCGATTTTGTTATGCAAATGTCATCTAACCAGATTTTTACTGTGTTTGTGAGTGTTTTACATTCATATATACTGTAGCGTTAAATATTTTGTTTATATTTACCATTTAGTCCCATTAAATGTAAGTCGATAAATATCTACCACATCTTTAAATTTATATCTACCTCAGTAATGTAGTTCCTTGTATGTCCAAAATGTCATTAAACGTGGGTTTGAATTCAATCTCACAGTACAGCGCCTTAGTCTGATTGGGAACTTCCACCGGGTTGACCAAGCTTGGTCAACTTCTCGAGTTAACCAAGCCTTTGTGGGGGAAAATAGGTAGGCTGAAACTATAGTAGCGTATGAAGGAAGTGCTTTTGTTGTTGAGCGGTAGATTTAATCGTTATCGAGTTTAGCTGCAGCATCGCGCTCGTTGGTAGCTTTAAGCCCCGCTCTGTTGCACGCATTGAAAGTAGAGCTCCAACTAGAGGATAACTTTCTTCATTGCTCTCATCAGTCTCGGAGCACCCTGAAAGGGTCATAGATTAATGCAAGACAAGATGTACACCATGTATCGAGCATCCGATT
Source organism: Octopus sinensis (assembly GCF_006345805.1). Classification (NCBI taxonomy): domain Eukaryota; kingdom Metazoa; phylum Mollusca; class Cephalopoda; order Octopoda; family Octopodidae; genus Octopus; species Octopus sinensis. The sequence goes on from NC_042999.1 coordinate 86,608,299, forward strand.
TCCAAGTTTGACTCACAACATATGGAGTGATCCGAGACTGTGGTAAAAACATTTCGGTAAGATACCATTTAGTGGAATGTAACCTCATTGCGTGATTATTAAGCGAACTTCTTAACCATGTACACTTTCTCTAATATACCACTTTGATTCAGAACCAGTACTGAAAAATGTATTTTTATATACATAGTGTTAACACATTCACTACGGTGAGCAAACTAAAATTATTTATGTGGTGAAGAAAAGCCAACACTAGAGCAATTACTAATATTACTTTCATGTTTTCAGAAAATATGGGAGAAACTCCAGGCGTGTTTTGGTCTTACATGACCTCATTGACAAAGCTTAAACTTCATTCTACTGTCCAAAATATATCATGCTGTACACGACTCAGCTTGAAAATTGGCTTATACACACAAAAAGATAACCTGTGTAAAATACTCAGGCAACATCTGCTTGAAAAAAACAGTTACATAAATTAAAATCGTTAATATTTCTCTCTACCTCTCTTTCTCTCTCTCTGTTTTACTCTCTCTTTCTCTCTATCTTACTCTCTCTCTCTCTCTCTGTCTCCCTCTCTCGGTATATATGTATGTATATGGTGATTCAACGATTCCCCCTCACAGCTGCACGCACATTTGCGATGTTTTTTCTGTTCTGCTGGTTGCGGGTCTCCCAGAACGTTCGTCAATATCGAAATTTTTTCGGCCATGTTGGAAACGTCAGAAGCACTCGTAACCCCAAGATTCCGAGTTCGATTCCAGGCTGTGACCTGAATAATAATAATGATAATGATAATAATAATAATAATAATAGTAATAATAATAATAATAATAATAATAATAATAATAATAATAATGATAATAATAATAAAAATAACGTCGAAAAATACATCAGGAATGAGAACCCAGGTTCGAAATTTCCCCAAGACACCTGATGAAGGCTTGGAGGGTATATCAGCCGAAACGTTGTGTTAACAACAAAGATGAAGGCAAATATCCGTCAAATGTAAATAATGTAAATAACGTAAATTTAAAATGTCTGTGCAAACTATGCTGCTCTTGCTGATTACTTAGTCGATCGATTAATTAATTAATAAATTAACAGGAAATCAAACTTAGAAAGTTCGCTGTAATTTTCATTACAATGAATTGAATAACTTCGATAGAACACATCAGACTGATAGTTTATTTCGCTTCTTGCTTTAATTTTAATTCACCTAGATCATCAACAGTAATGTTTAAACTAACCTTAGAGAACACTTTAAACTGTCTCTCTGCTTCAGTTGAACTAGTATATACACCACGCTGTTTGCTAATATGTCATTTCTGTTGGTTCCTCCCCTTTTCTCTCTAAAATCCTTGGTTTCTTTGATCTATTAATTGTTTCACCTAATTAAAGATTATGCTGTCAGACTTCCCTGAGTCGTTCATGTGATTTAGGTTTATTAGAAAATAGCTCGATTCACGGTTAATTATATATTTAGTTACAGCTCCTTTCAAAGTAAGCCTGATTTAAAACATTTTGGGTAATAAGCAATAATCGTGTATATTAAGCCAACAGCCCAGAAGAGCGAGCGGGAAAGTGAGGGGCATTGTAAGAATAAGGCTGAAAGACGCTGCTGAAATTCGGTTGACATAAAGTATTTTACTGCTTTCAGTTTAAGATTTCAAAACTAACCTGCAAAGCTATTTAAATATACAAAACAAAATAAATGCTTCATGAATACTCTCCTACGCTTTATCTCGTTTTAAATTTATTTATATGAACCCGTACACAGCACACACACGCACGCATAGTGTCATTATTCATCCTCACCAACATCATCACCGTCATCATTTTTAAATCGTTCTTTTTCGATTCTGACAAAGATTGGACGACACCTCTGGTGGCAGTACCATACTACGGGATGCACTTCCCGACATTAACATTTATTAGTTTTCGAATAAGGTACTTTTCCCCCTGAGCTGCAAGAAATTATTTAAGCACTTTCAGGGCAATAATGAGTTATTACCCTTTGACTATCATTGTCTCAAATCGTGAAGAAAAAAAGACGTGTGTGTGTGTGTGTGTGTGTGTGTGTGTGTGTGTGTGTGTGTGTGTGTGTGTGTGTGTATGTGTGTGTGTGTGTGTGTGTGTGTGTGTGTGTGTGTGTGTGTGTGTGTGTGTGAAAAATCGAAATAAGATAAATGTATAAAGTTGGGTTAGGGAAGATTAATACATTTATGTGCGGAAGGAAATATATAGGCAGCAGGGAAATAGTAATGAATATATGGTAAAACAAATATATTAGATGGAAGAGAGAAAGTGTGAGAGAGGTAGGGGAGATAGAACAAGGTGAAAGAACCTAAAATGAAGCTATTACAGATATCTGCGTGGTTTTGTTTTGGTTTGGTGAAGGCGGTTTTTCTCTGTTTTCCATCTTTCTTTATTTCCTCTTCCATCCTCACTCCAACTCAACTCCTCATTTTATTCCTTTCCCTTAATATCAGCCTTATACATTTATCCCCCTTTGATTTTTCCACAAAAGAGCATGTCTGCATTCACCGAATAGTTCTGATCTGATGTTTAAATATAGCTCCTTGATATAGAGGATCGTGAAGAGTCTTCTTTTCACTGCCGTACGCAGACCAAATGTTTATAGGTTGGATTTCTACAAATGTATGTGCCTTCGGTTTTGTTGGTGATACACGCGATATTATTTTTCTATTTTTTTGTGGGGCAATACTAATTCAGTTTCACGTTCCGTTTCCTAAATAAAACGTCTCTGTACTATGGCTGGCAGGAGTAGAAAGTGCATTGTTGGCAGATTGTTGTGTATTTTTATTCTTTTTATTCTTTTATTTGTTTCAGGCTTTTGACTGTGCCATGCTGGAGCACAGCCTTGAAGGGTTTTAGTCGAACAAATCGACCTATGGACTTATTTCTTAAACTTAGTACTTATTCTATCAGTTTCTTTTGCCGAATCGCTAAGGTACGGGGACGAAACACACCATCACTGGTTGTCAAGTGGTGATGGGCGGGAGTAGATACACACACAAAGTCACACTCATACATACATACATACATACATACATACATACGTACATACATAGCATCCCAAGTTCCTCTCTCCCCCTCTTTCGTCTTCTGACACGTAATTGTAGACTTCCTTCCTTCCTTCTCTGTTCTCTCTACTGCGTTCTTCCCTCTCTCATCCTCCTTCCCTTCTATCTACTGCCCACATGTGACCCGTAACTAATTTTCTCGTCTCTCTGCCTTTTCGCCATCGGACGCTTAGTTTGCCGGTCAACATTTATCTCCGGTCTTGCTATTTCTCTTTCTATATCCATTTAGGATTTCTTCTAGACGTTATCCATCAGTCACGTGTTTGGCCGAAAGGCCGTATTTATTCCTTCCTCTATCGTTTTAAATTACATTTGTTTACCTTCGTACGTCCACCGTGTATTGTTTTGTTTGCTCGAGCCCTAATTCTCCGCAAACTTTTGCGGGTGCCGCTGATATATATATATATATATATATATATATATATATATATATGCATTAAATACTTCAAAACGTACACGTAGAACAAACATCCTAATTCTTCATCAATTATCGACCAAAATACTAATACTGAGTTCCTTGCCTTTAACGATAAGACTGATATATATATATATATATATATATATATATATACGAGGGGCTTCTTTCTGTTTCCGTCTTCCAAGTTCACTCACAAGGCTTTGGTCGGCCCGAAGTTATAGTAGAAGACACTTGCTACTCAGTGGGACTGGGTCCGGAACAATATGGTTGGGAAGTAAGCTTCCTACTACATAGCCACGTAACTGAATTTTACATACAGGTATGTATGCAATCATGCATTCATGGATGATTTGTTGGATGCGCCTTCTTATTCTCTCTCTCTCTCTCTCACACACACACATACTCACACACACTCACTCGTACGCGCGCGCACACACAAATTTGTACAACTCATTGCATGTGTATTTATGTATGTGTTGACGTATGGATATGTTTATAAGACTTTCTGAATGGCACACCTAACGAATTATTTCCTCGAATTCTTTTAGCAGTGCGGTCCGCCTGATGATGAGTCATGTCTCATACGTCCGCTTCGCGGAAAAAAAGGTTGTTCATGCCTTAGATTCAAAATATCATAAACAATTGAGGAAGAGAAGCATTATGTTTAGGTTAGCTCCCTTTGCTAGAGAGAGAGAGAGGGGGGAGAGTGAGAGGGAGGGGGAGAGAGGTGGTGAGAGGCCGGAGAGGGAGAGATAGAATGACAAATGGACAGACAGGGAGGAAAACGTCAATTTGTTTTCAAGAATATATAAATTGAGATTAGTCAGAGATGAGGAGATGGGGTTAAATAAACAAGGTTGAGGGACAAGCAACAGGTGTTATTGAAGAGGGTCAAGGGTACGAACAAGAAGAAAATGTAAGATTAAAAGGGATGCCAGCAGATTTGCGAAAGACTTTGAAGGGAAGAGCATGACGGAAGCACACGGAAACATACACAAGCACACGGAAACACACACACACACACACACACACACACACACACACACACAGATATTCAAAAGATCAGAAACTGAATTTCTCTGAAAATGTTTGTTGTACAAACAAGTGTTAATACTCAATGTGTATGTAAAAAATTCATTCAGGAAATTTATGTATATAAAGATTAAATAAAATACACTGGTCAACTAGACACATTGCAATACTTATCAATATCTATAGAAATATTGATTTCAAATTATGGCTCAAGACAAGGAATTTCAAGAAAGGGATTAAATCAATTACATTGAACCAGTGTCCAACTGGTACGTATTTCATCGACCTCCGAAAGCTGAAGGCAAAGTCGACCTCGGCGGAATTTGAACATAAAGACGTACGAAATGCCGATAAGCATTTTGCCCGGCGTGCTAACGATTCTGCCAACTTACCACCCCTAATATCTTTAGGAATATTAACATTATTGATGTCTCGGCAATCTACATGCTGATCTTGTATCGAGAAAAACATGATTTAAATCTCTGAGCGAGAGAAATGCAGTAACAGTACCGGATAGTAATGCTGATATGCCAACATAACATACATACTGCATACACATACATGCATTCGTACATACATATATATATATATATATATATATATATATAGAGAGAGAGAGAGAGAGAGAGAGAGAGAGAGAAAGAGAGAGAGATACATGCATGTGTGTGTGTGTGTGCCTAGATTTGGAGAGATCAGGTATTAATCTACGTGCCCGTTCCCTTTCTAGCTTCTCCTTATAGTGCTGAATGTGTTTCTCCGCCAGCAGTGAGAAGTCTGCTCCTATTCAATTTGGTCGTCAGCCGGTCCTCCAGTCATGCGATGATCATCATGATGGATATAAAGAATCCTCAGAGAAGAAGTGAATTAGATATGAACTCTTTATGTCTGCCACATCTCAACTGAAGTCTATATAACATGGGTTCGTTGCCACCGGTGTCCGTTCGTCGTCAGTGACGTGGAATTTAGTCCTAGGGACAACTTCGAACGTGTTGTTGGAGATGAAGGAATAAGCGTAACGTACAATGTCGTACAATTCAAAGGTAACAGGTTGAGTATTACAGAAGGAAAATGAGCTTCTAAGAGATCTTGCAATTTGTTTTCTTTTTCAAAGAGAGGAGGGGAGAATTTGGCTGTTCCTTGAGGAACTAAAGAACAAGTATTAGGTCGTAGAAAATGGTATTCAGTCTTCGGTTGTGTGCATTTGAGATAAAAGTACATAGATTTTTTTCAATGCTCTGGGCACATTGGAGTTACGACCCTGGTTACCCGCATGCGGTTGGAATACCGATACTGGTTTACCTTGTGCGAGGTAGAAATGGCGACTTCATATCGAGTAAAAACCCGAGTTTCTGTACCGTCGTAGGAGTCGAAAAAGTTGGAAGACTGGGACAACAGTTTTAGTATATAAAGAGCGAGACGAGGGAAACATTGAATGTAGTAGTATGAACCAATTGGTGTATAATGAGCAGAGATGGAAATGCGAAGGCTATCAATAATGACAGAGATATCGAAGACTATATAGCAGATGGTGAAGTAAAACAGATACAGTTATCGGATGCAATGGCCGTGGCATTATCAAAATTATAGACCTCAAATATGGTTCACGAAGATATGAAACTTTATCATCGGGAAACTATAAAATACAATACAAATCTATGCATTAAGATGTTTTCATTACTGGTGTACACCTGAAGTAATTATCATTGTACACCCGCTATCAAAATATACAGGCTATTTCAAATTTACTTTTGTTGAATTCATATATACAAGTATGTATGCGTTTTGTTTAGTACATACACACATGCATTTATATATATATACATACCCAAGATGCTATAGAAGTGGACACCTAAAATATTTTGCATCGAAATTCAAGTGTTAGGTCGTAGAAAATTTACTCTGTCTTTGGTTGTGTGCATCTGACATTATCTATCTATCTATCTATCTATCTATCTATATATATATCTATCTATACGTATTGACTCTCGAGCCATTATTGCGG
>NC_042999.1:86619286-86641786 GCF_006345805.1 Octopus sinensis
AACCGGTGATGAGGAACAAACACACACACACACACACACACACACACATACACTCACACACACACACACATACACTCACACACACACACACACCACACACACACCACACACACACACACACCACACACACACACACACACACACACACACACACACACTCAAACACAGTGGGACTGAACTCGGAACTATGAGGTTGAACAGTAAGCTTCTTTACCATACAGCCACTCCTGTGCCTATAAAAAATAATGAAGTTAATTAAGTTGGGTCAGCCAGAAATCGAACTCGGTCTGCCCGCGTGCATTCTGCCACTGAACTACATGTTCTTTTTTTTCATTTTTTCTTCTATTTGTTTCAGACATTTGACTGCGGCCATGCTAGAGCAACGCCTTTAGCCGAGCAAATCGCCCCCAGGACTTATTCTTTGTAAGCCTAGTACTTATTCTATCGGTCTCTATTGCCAAACCGCTACCTTATGGGGACGTCAACATACCAACATCGATTGTCAATCGATGGTGGGTGAAAAGAGACAATATATATATACATACATACATATATATACATACATACATATATATATTTACATATATATATATACATACATATATATATACATTCAAAATGTGACCGCGTGTGTACCGCTGGCGATTTTTTTCCTCTGTCTTCCCTCCTCTGGATCTTTCCTTCTATGTTTCCGACGAAGAGCTCCGCTCGAAACTTTAGACCCTCCTTCTTTCTTTCTTTCCTGAGCGTTCAATAATACTATATTGTTCCACGTCCTCGCGTTGTTGTGTTTTTTTTGTGCTTTCATGTTTGGATTAACTTTATATATATATATAATATTATATATAGATATATATATTATATATATATATATATATATATATATTATATATACGACGCGCTTCTTTCAGTTTCCGTCTACCAAATCCACTCACAAGGCTTTGGTGGGCCCGAGGCTATAGTAGAAAACACACTTGCCCAAGGTACCACGCAGTAACACATAATACACACACATGCACACACACACATACATATATGCATGTATATATGTGTATGTGTGTGTTTGTGTGTGTGAGTGTGCGTGCGAGAGCGTGCGAACTCGAGTCTACATTTGTTCTCTCGCACTGATTAGCAGCTGATGGGTTGTTTAGGGCCCCGTAACTAAGCGATTTGAGAAAGCGACAGCTAGAGACTGTACCAGACTTCAAGTAATTATACTGAGGTAGGTCTCACGTAACAAACCATTCTAGGAACATGCTAGTTCCTAGTAAGGCTGCAGTCTAATGACTGAAACAATTAAACGAAAAACATATGTTGATTTCTAACATTGGCACAAAGTAACACGTTTAAATGAGAGTTTAGTTAATTAAACTGGAGAAGGCACTTGACTGGTACTCTATGTTATCGATCTCAGAAATAATGACAGTTAAATTCGATTTCAGCATTATTTAACCTTAGAAAGGACATAACAGAATACAAGGCTACGTGCTGGCAGAAACGTTAGCACGCCGGGCGAAATGCTTAGCGGTATTTCGTCTGCCTTTACGTTCTGAGTTCAAATTCCGCCGAGGTCGACTTTGCCTTTCATCCTTTCGGGGTCGATAAATTAAGTACCAGTTATGCACTGGGGTCGATGTAATCAACTTAATCCGTTTGTTTGTCCTTGTTTGTCCTCTCTGTGTTTAGCCCCTTGTGGGTAGTAAAGAAATAGAAGGGACATAACAAAATATCACAGGGCAAGTTGCTGTTTTATTGATTCACCTACTCTACTGTATTTAGTCAGGGACCGCTTAGCTTAATGGTACAGAGCACTCAGCCAGTATCTGAGAGGTATGGGGTTCGATTCTCCGTAACTGCCAGGTGACTTTCTTTGTTTTAGGGCGAATAACCAAGGAGCAGTTGAACACTGGGGTCGATGTTATCGACTTATACCACTCCCTTGAACTTGTTGGCTTTGTGCCGAAGTCTGAAACTAATATATACTGATATCTAAAGCGACTAACTGGCAGGATCATTACCGCATCTGAAGAAATGCTGTCTTTACGTTCTGAGTTCAAATTCCGGCGAGGTCGACTTTGTCTTTCGCCCTACTCTGATCGATAAAATAATACCGTTTGAGTGTACTGGGTCGAAATAACCGACTTGTTCCCCCCCCCCCCGAAATTGATGGCCTTGTGACAAAATTTGAAATCAATACATTACTGATATCTAACATTGGTACAAAACCATATGTTATGAGGAAACATTGGAGTCAATTATATTACATTTAGTAGATAATTATATTACACCTAGTAGATAATTGGTAAATTAATTTATCGACCTCGAAGAGGGAAAGGAAAATGGGATAAAACAGGAATCAAATCTATATCTCAAGTTCGAGGCCAGTCATATGGCGCTCACCGTGTGTGTGTGTGTGTGTGTGTGTGTGTGTGGTGTGTGTGTGTGTTGTGTGTGCGTGTATGTATGTACGTGTGCATGTATGTGTGTATGTATGTATGCACATATACCACATATGCACAGACACATACACATACATACATATACATATATTTACATATATATATATATATATATATATGCATACACATACATACACATAAACATATCCGTGTTATATGCATCAGTCTTTGCGTCTGTGTTTGTCACTGCTTAACACCCTCTGTTGGTATATGTCTCCATCACATAGTAGCCGATAGACTTAAAGAAAATACTGAGGTTGATTTGAGGGAGTAAACTTTTCAATGTGGTGTCCCAGTATGGCCACAGACCATTGACCGAGAGAAATAAAAGTAACTGAAAATGTCACGTTGGTTTCTAACATTGGCACAAAAATAGAGTAGGAGTTTAGTAACTCTACCGAGAGAGAATTTCGCCGAAATTAAAGCCATTTCTTTGTTTAGTGAGTAAAGGCAGATTGAGACTCATTTAGATTTTCCTTCACTCACGTGTGTGGGGTATGGTGTTTTAAATGAGCTAATCAGCGTGCGTGTTTCTGCGTGCCTGTGTTTGTGTGAGCGAGTGAGTGTAAGAATGTGAGTGTATGTCTGTGTGCATGAATGTTTGCGCATAGTAAGTCCGTTAAGCCAACGGTAACACTCCAGGGGTTGGGTGGGTAACTAATTTTCGATTCCCATCAGTATTTAATACACTTTACTTACGATACCAATGACTTTGAGAAAGGCATACATCTCACAACTTCTATTTTATCCACACCTTGAATTTCGTAGCTGATCTGCGGTTATTATTCAGAATTATCAGTTGATTCTTTCCTATCAATTCTTTCAAGCAAAGAGACATGCGCACACACATGCCTTATATAACTAATTTCATTATTATATTTAGTCGACACATCCTCACAAATACATTTGTTTACATAAACCTCCAAATTTATCTACAACGAACAGGATTGGTTGAATATTTTATCAACTGGGAATTGCTTATTTAGATTCTATTTTCAAACTTCGAAATATATATCTTCGCATACTCTCTTTCTTGGTCAACTAATTGCATCAGCCGCATAGGTTACTATGAGCACCAACTTTTCACAGCACTGTTCAAGTGAGTAGTTCATAATTTTCCTGCTATTAAGACTGTCATCTCACAATATGATATTCGTATCTGATTACTGGTGTGTACTTGAAATTGGAGGGCGTTCTTTAAAATAAACATCATTTGATAGACGGGTTGAAAGCGGTGGCGTATCCGCAAACAATTCCCCAATCAGTTCGTATACTTTCTACATCAACTTGATTACGTATTTAGCAGAGAAAATAATAATCGTTTATAAATGTAAGAATATATAAGCGAATATTATCCATGAAATAATATGTAAACTGATTGGTGAAAAATATACTAGACGCGCTTTAGCAGCTATTTCAAACGTGAGATATTAGCCAGTCATTACCTTAAACGAACCACCAGAGTAGTTACAGGGTGGTGAAAGTTTTCGCATATATCTCAAGAAAAGCTCATAAAAATCGAGAAGTAATGCAAAGAATGGCAGATGCTGTCATCTTTAATATTATATATATCAATGAAAGTTCCATTTCGGCGCCTATGTATTCTTTGACATGCATTCATGCATACAACATAGTTCCATCCCAACCGACATACCTATTCATACACTGACATATAGGCCTACGTATACATAAAATACTAGCTCACACACTAATGCAAATACACACGTCTACAATAGGAACATTGACAAAATATATTTACCCATACATCAAGATATGCAATTATTTATTTATCTGGCCACCATATGAACGCAGGCTGTATCGTCTAATGAAGCAGTCAACTGAGAACAACTTCTTGACATAGGAATGCAAACAACAACAATTTGACACTAACGCACAAGAAATTTAATACGCGAAATGACTGGAAAAACGTGGTAAAAACACAGATTTATTTCCGATATTTGTTGGGCAAATCGGAGAAAGGAGAAAGCCATTGAGAGCAACAAGCCATTGAGTCAAAAGAGAAAACAAGAAAAGAAAAGAAAAGAAATATGAAGATATTCCTCTCAGAGCAGCGAGTGTGTAACAGCTATCATTTCAGTCTCTAAATTTTCCCAATTCTTATGTTTGAGGATGGAGTTTGACATTTTAAATGATGAGATACAAGGTATGTGATGTTCATGCCTTTCCCAAATTAATCAGCCACATAAGTGAAGCTAAGAAAGATCTAATCACAGAGTGAAACCAATTTGTATGACCAGCCCGTGAATGTCTTGCATTTATTGTAACAGCATTCGCTTCGCTTTTAGAAACATAAAACTAATTTTAATGCTGTAACTAGGGTTTTTTTTTCCGGAAGTTAGTTTAGTATTACTTTCAAAAATATTCGGTTAACATCAGCGAATGTTTCAAACCACTTCGGGTTGTAACATATTAGAGAGGCGCCAAAATGTAGATTTATGGTAGGAGAGATTCATTGATTGAGCACTAAAATTTTATATTCAGTATGTCAGGTACAAATCTTCTTCCTAAATGCACGCTTTACTGGCTTAGAGTAATCTTAGGTTTCACATTGTTACATCTGGGTTTGCTATATAATGGTTTTCTGAGCATCAGGAAGCCATTATTAAGTATATCTTCATAGGCTAAATGGATTGGTTCTTCAACTTGCTGCTGCTGCTACTACTACTACTACTACTACTACTACTAGTACTACTACTACTACTACTACTACTACTACTACTACTACCACCACCACCACCACCCCACCACCACCACCACCACCACCACCACCACTACTACTACTACTACTACTACTACTACTACTATGTTGTTTTCAAAAGTTTCAAGCGAGTTTCAGCTGCACCCTCTGCTGCACCTCTGCTCAAGTGGTATGTGTGCGATGCAATCTGGGAGTTTAGAAATTTTGTTTCTATGTTATAAATATTTTGTTTAGGGATTGCTTTTATTATTTCAGGTGTTTAATGTTTTGTCTTTTTGTTGTTTAGAATGAGTACAACATGAATTGTGTTGTTTCGTTGGATAGTGATTCTGTTTATTTCGTGTATTTTGTGAGTTGTGTTATGTGATTTAGTGTTGGGTTGTGATTGTGCTGAGCATGTGCTGTGTGAGTTGTAGCATATTATTAGGTTGTGATTCTGTACACGATGAATTACGCGAATTGTTGGTGTGCTGCGTGAGTTGTGTTATTTTGTTTTGGGTGATATTTGTTGAGATCAGGGATGATAAAAAATGGTTGACTTCAACTTATCGCTGGGGACTGCAATTGCACAGAGTGCGTCGATAAAGTCTTATAAATACTTAAACCTTAAATTGTTCATCTTATATATATATATATATATATGTGTGTGTGTGTGTGTGTGTGTGTGTATATATATATATATATGTATGTAGTTAATCTAAACATGAAAACACAAAGAGAAAACACAACAACGCGAGGACGTGGAACAAGTATAGTGTTATTGGACGCTCAGGAAAGGAAAGAAAGAAGGAGGATTTAATGTTTCGAGTGGAGCTCTTCGTCAGAAACATAGAAAAAGGAAAGATCCAAGGAAGGGAAGACGGAGGAAAAAATTCGCCAACGATACACACGCGGTTACATATTGAATCAATATATATATATATATATATATATATATTATATATATATATATATATATATATAATATATATATATATATGTATAAGTTTGTATGTATTTATATATCGCAATTCTTCTCATGATGAAAGCATTGCCGCAGTAGAAAATACTCCCATACTCTAGCAGCTTTTCTACGACCATAAAGGTAAAAACATAGCAAAGAAATACTTCGTGATATCCTCTAATCACAATAAGCATTTTTTAACGGTAAGTCCATATATTGTACATTGCTAAAATGAGTTAATTTCTCAGCCTTCTCAATGGAGAGTCTAGACAGCCGCTAGTTGAAACCCTGACTTACTGGTAGATTTATTTATTTGGTAATCTCTGAGTAATGTGGAGTAAATTTAAAAGTGGGCTTTTATGTTTGCATTCATAAATTCGGTTATCAGTTTTTTTTTTCAGTGATAAAGTACGATCTACGTTCGTTTCAAGTAATAAATATTTGGTGATGTTAGAAAATTAAATACGATACCTTTTTAGAATGCATTGTCAAAATTACTCTCTTTCAAGCTTGCTGTTTGCGTTTCTAACAACGGATAATGTTAACTCTTGAAACGTTCGTGTATTATTTTATCACTGATAAAGATAGGTCATGGAATAATTATTTAAATTCTAAAAATGATTTTTAATGCTTAAAATAGAAGCCGTTGGTAATAAATTGGTGCTATGAATGTCCATATCACTTAAACCCCATGTTGAATTCACTAAATTTTTAAATTAACGTACCGTTTACTGAGAATTAATGAAGGCTCCGCAAGTTTTGATGGGATGGAAAGATAAAAGCTAGGGAGCCCCTAGATTTGGAAATATATAGAGCGAGTTGTGTTCAGTTCAATGAATTGAAAATGCTTCGCTTAGAATACGAACTTTGTTTAGCAGGGTTACATTTACACCATATAAACCGGTGTCTTATTTTATGTTTTCCTTTACCATAACTATTACTCAACTTCCAGCATACAGTTTATATTCAGTTCAAGATCTTTCTACTTCGATAGTTCGTCGAATTTCATCCTCCCTGGTGATGTTTTAGAACAAACAGGAGATGCCTTTAAAAACTGAAATAGTTTCATTTCTGTTTCCTACGGAAAAACATGTCGCAAATACAGCCAAAACCGTTGTTGTATATCGTATATGCTACATTTTTGTACCTCTTTTAAATGTTCGTGTCCAAATATCCGCATTTTGTTCAATAAATATACATGCCGTCTATATCGTCTTTATATATACTTGTACTTTAACGCTCCCAGGCCTGGACAGCCCAAACATAACGTGGTCTGTCTTACTGTACAGACAGTGTAATCTAATGCCCAGATCGCTTTCTTCTTTCATTACGTTCTCATAGGTTTCTGTATTGATTTAGTGCAGCTAAAATCAGACCTACCGTTTGTTGTTTTTGTCCAGGGTTTATTAACCATGTACGCGGGGATATTTATGTATATATATATATATATATATATATATATATATATATACAAATATATATATATATATATATACATATATGCATATATACATACACACACACACACACACACACACACACACACATATATATATATATATATATATATATACTAGCAGAGATACCCGGCGTTGCCCGGTTACATTCAATTGAAGAATTAGACTTTTCTGTTATATTTTCTGTAATGAACTGGAATATCTATGTTTCGAATTTCATCAAAATTGCAGATGAGTGTTATTTCCCTCTTTACACACCCTAGAAAATTTGTAATCTTGCCACATGTATCCCATACTACTGATTTTTATGCGCATATTCCAAAATTCCAGTGTTATTGAACCTGTTAAAAAGATTTTACTCCTAAAAAATGAAGGTCATGGAGCTCTAAAATGTGAGAGTTAAGGCCCCTGTTAGGGGTGGGCATCTTAATGTCAATCAGAGAAGTTGAATTGTTGAAAGTCTTTTTAACTTGGGTCTTATATCTATTGTTTGAATTTCTTTGAAATAGGAAATATATGTTCACTGGGTGTATAAAAGAGAGCAAAGCTACTGGAAACCAAAAGACGAATGATCACAATAAGCAGTCAGTTACCCTACCCTAATCGTTACTTGAAGTACCGGTTCAAGAACTATGTTATATATATATATGTATATATATATATATGTGTGTGTGTGTATGTGTGTGTGTGTGTGTGTGTGTGTGTGTGTCTGTGTGTGCGTGTGCATGTGTGTTTATACATATATGTATATATATATGTATACACACACACACACACACACAAAGATAAATTGATAGATACAACTGAGTGGGCAAACAAAAATATGAGACACTTCGTAGTGCTTTTTCATATTTTGATAAGCCTGGTACTTATTCTATCAGTTTCTTCTTTTGAAACCAGTAAGTTATGGGGATGTAAATAAACGAACACCAGTTATGAAGCAGTGATGAGGGAGAAACACGAAGACACACGCATAGACTTACATAGATACATACATATACATACAATTGATTTCTTTCAATTTCTGTCTACAAAATCCACTGACAAGGCTTTGGATAGTCACAGGCTATAGCAGAAGACACATGCCAAGTTTTTTACCAATGACACTACATGGACCCTAAGTAAGGCATGTATAAAATATGAATGAAATTGGTTGTGTAGTTCTCAAGTTTTACGGATTCACACAGACAGATAGACAGACACACACATTCTTAGTTTTATATATATATAGATATATATATATACATATATATATATACTTATATGCGTGTGTGTGTATGTGCGCATGTGCATGTATACATACATATGCACATATATATATTTATGTGAGGTTGTGCGCATAACATCCTCATTTATATATGTGTATGTATATGTATATGTGCATATATCTGTACGTAAATGTATACATATATATATATTATATATGTGTATATATACACAAACACGCGTGCGCACACACATACACACTCGCGCGCGCGCACACACACACACACACACACACACACTCACTCAGACACGTACATATAAATGTCTGCTAATGTGTGTGTATATTTTGTTGTGAACATCATTATTTAGTAAAAGTAGGCAGTTTTAAATGTTTATTCGCTTGAATCAACCAGCGATATATTATTAGTTCTAGCTTATGATCCTCTCATCTTAAGCAAACCGTTGAGCAAATTAGATTCCATTCAATTTCATTTTCTCTGTTTTAATTTTCTTATAGTCCAGAATTGCTTCTATATTTGTATAAGAAAATTCGTAACTATAGCGTGTCGAATAATTGGGCAGCAACCTGAAGATATCGGGCGACAAGTTTGCCTTTGTTAATCAGTACGAGTCATTAACGATAATCTAAGACGATTCATATAATCGCTCGACCCCACCAGTTCAGTCAGCTCTCAGAATTAAATCACAGCAATAAAGAGATTTCAATCGATAAGAGATTTCATCATGTATGTTATCAGATCCGCTATTCTGCTTGAGTACAGCGTCAAACTGTCTGCTTTATAAATTCTTTATTTTCACGAAGCCATCCCCACAAACACAGAATTCTAATCGCCAAATACGTTCTAATCCACCTGCTTTTCATGCAATTCTATTTGGTCAACGTTTCATGTTTGACCAAAAAATCTACTGTCACATCACAGAGATTTAATTATCTAATTTTCTGTTGAGAAATAAGATGAAAGAAAACAACTTCCTTTTCCAAATTTGAATTACAATAGCAGTATGTATTTTGTGAACATGATTTGGTCTGAAAATTATAGAATAACATCTGAGAGGGCTATATCACTAGCAAAATAACTTGAAAGTGATATCTTGCTGTTTTCATTGTTCCCAAATGTCATGACATTTCATTGTTCTGAGCTAGAAGTCTAAAAGGAAAACTTTTCATTATATCAACCATATAAAAAACAGATATGGCTAATACTGTCGTGTTACGAGTTGTAGGGTCCCTGCATGCACATGCATCTTTGATCTTCTCCGATTAGCAATGATAGCTGAATGGGAATCAATTAGATACTTAAAATCAGCACAGAAGATTAGAAACTAACTACAATTCAAATATATGATACAAAAATTGTGCGTCAGATAAAATTCCGACAAATTTGAAAACATGAAAGTATTATAAGAATAAGAAAAAAGAAAATGTTTGCATATCTCTTCACATGTTTGTAACTATACGTCTTGATGGAGCCCTACGGCAAATCGTCTATAATACTGAAATGAATGTTCTCAAAAGGCTTTGTATTCATTATCAATCCCCCATAACAAATGAAGATTTACATTCTTTAAAAAATTACATTCTTTACAATTTTATAAATCCGTATACCTTAATTACATTGCAATACGAAGATATATAACAAGTACCTTGACACAACTGGTGTATGTATAAAACATATATTCACAAAATCATATATCCAATATAAATTATAATACTCGCATGCATTAATATACGTGTGTGATGTAAGTGTGTCGATAATTAAACACTTCAAAATTAAAAGAAAACTTCAGAGATAAAAGTAATAGGCAAGAGAACAAACCGTTATTTTAACAGAGGCAAATTGACAGCTACATAAGCGGATAGACGTACCAGTGAAGACTTCAATAAAATGTAAGCATAACCGACCTGATATAATGATTTGGATAGAGAAGAGAAACTGTACAGTTGTGGAAATTAGCTGTCCAGCGAATGTTAACATAAAGCCGAAGATCAGTGAAAAAGAGAACACCTATGCAGAACTATTGAGAAATCTGCAGTTACTCTATCCAGATTAGAAGTTCAGGTTTTTACCTGTAATTATTGGGGCCCTGGGATGTGTAATACACTGCCTAAATACCAATCTTGAGAAATTAGGTGTCTCAAAACCAGAAAGGAGAACGCTAATTCGAAGACTACACATCCAATCTATCACTGGAACTGTAAAAATCTGTAAAACTTACCAAACGCTTAGCATTTAAATATTTATGAGTATCTCTAGATATGAAACTATATGTATGAAAATACATACATCATACATACATACATACATACATACATACATACATACATACATGCTTGCATACATACATACATACATACATACATACATGCTTGCATACATACATGCATACATACATGCATACATACATGCGTGTGTGCGTGCACACATACATGCGTGTGTGCGTGCATACATACATGCAAACATATATACATACATACATACATACATACATGCTTGCATACATACATACATACATACATACATACATACATGCGTGTGTCCGTGCACACATACATGCGTGTGTGCGTGCATACATACATGCAAACATATATACATACATAATACCCTGTTGTTGATGAAATTCCAATGAAGGAACCTTGGATCTAGGTTAGAAACCGGTTCTTTCTCTATTGGCAAGAAATCTTGAAATAAACTGAATATTATTCAGTTAATTTCAAGAGTGAGTGTGCGTGTGTAAGTGTAAGTGTATGTATGTGTGTGTGTGTATACACAGATAGATAAATAGATAGGTAAATAGATAGATAGGTGTAAAAGATATGAGGAGTTTTCATCAGGGTGACGCTCTGAGTGCTCAAATTCCGATCTGAACTGCAGTTGAAGTTGTGGTTTTGTGGTAGCCTTATCCAAAACGGCTAGAAGTGGCTTCTCCTTGATTCAGTAGGTACAAGCAAAAGTAGAAAGGGAAGGCAAACAATTTGGCAAGATTTGACAAGGACATTTAGTTTAATTTAGCTATATAATGAAAGGTAAAGATAGTCTCTGACAGCTGCTTCTGGTATATCCCAGCTATTGAAACAATGTGCCGAGATACTCAGCATATAGAATCTTCGCTCGGCACGTTGTTCCAATAGCTGGGATATACTAGAAGCAGCTGTCAGAGACTATCTTTACCTTTCATTATATAGCTAAGTTAAACTAAATGTCCTTGTCAAATCTTGCCAAATTATTTGCCTTTCTCCTTTCTATTTTAACCTAGACAGACAACTATATATATATGAATTTATAAATATATGTATATGTATATAAATATATGTATATATGTATATATATATATATATATATATATATATATATATATATATATATATATATTATATATATATATAACTTTATATATATAAAACTGAGGATGTCTGTCTGTCTGTCTGTCTGCCTGTCTGTCTGTGTGTTTCCCTAAAACTTGAGAACTACTCAACCAATTTCATTCAAATTTTACACATGCCTTACTTAGGGTCCATGTAGTTTCATGGGCAAAAAATGTTCAACTTCTTGTCTAGAGCGAGCCCATAGCAATATCATATCTTCTCCACTATTTCAGTATTACGTGTTAAAAGTGAAACAAAAACATTTCTCTATTTTATGTCAGATACTTTCACTTTAACAATAAAAATAATAATAACAATTGAATTATATGTCGTAAGTAATAATTAAAATCAAACTAAAGTATAATATAATCGTAACATAACAAAAGTAAATATAGCAACTGGTATAAAATTGCATCAATGACTTGAACTTGAATAAGTGGTTTCACATGAATGGGAATAAATTAAAAATAAAATTAGCGTGCAGAAATGAAATAGTCCAGATGCATAATAAAAAATTAAATTAAAGAAAAGACTATTGTCTATAAAGTATACAATGTAGAGAAAAAAGAAGATTTGAACACATGGAGGAAAGCACATTCGAAAAGTGTCTTGGTGGGACTATGAAAGATATCTAATCAGAGACGGTAAATTCGCCACAATAGAAGCAAGGTTCGAGTCAACGGAGCGTGCAAAGGAGTACTCGACTCGAACTTGCAAAGTGGAAATATTTTATTTTTACCTTTATATCTGGGACATAGGACGTCCCGGAAAAAAATTAAAAATCCTCCCCCGCCCAGATGTAGAGGTAGGCTGGATTGTAGCCACACTTCTATACAAGAGGGAGGATACAATTGATCGAAATTACAAGAGACGGGCTAACAATTCCAGTCTGTTATATATTTTGAGTATTGTTATCACTAGCGATATCAAGATATAACTTTGTATTTTGTATTTTATGTGTAGATGTATATATATATATATAGATGTACATGTAATATATACACATATATACACGTATATACATGCACTAGCACTATGACCCGCCAACGTAGGAGTGGCTGTGTGATAAGTAGCTTGCTTACCAAGCACATGGTTCTGGGTTCAGTCCCACTGCGTGGCACCTAGGCAAGTGTCTTCTACTATAGCCTCGGGCCGACCAAAGCCTTGTGAGTGGATTTGGTAAACATAAACTGAAAGAAGCCTGTCGTATATATATATATATATATATATATAGATATATATATATATATATATATATATAATATATATATATATATATATATATATATACTAGCAGTATCACCCGGTGTTGCTTGGTTTGTTTCGACCCTTTAGAATTGGTATTTTTGAAAAGTAAAAATTTTGCATTATGCAACTTGTTATTCTCTTCAAGTGAACATTTTTCCAGTTGAAATACACCGAAAAATGGTGACACAGCAGTCAAAAATCGTAAAAAATAGGGATTTTCATAGAAAAAAAGCACATTTTTGATGTAAATAATTTTTGGTGTTAACATGGTCCGATTTGAATTTTATCTTCTACAGAATGAAGAGCAAGCCTTCTTCTATCATACTCTCAATTTTGGTCAACTTGCGCTGCAGGGTCTCGAAGGAGATAGTGTTAATTGAAGGCTACCAAACCTGCCACACACAGACAACTTCAGCTTTATAAATATAGATTTGCTACACACAACTTTCCATCCTTAATAATGAAACTTGGTAGATCCAAAAGTTAAACACACAGACACACACACAGATACACACACAGACACACAAGTTGAGTTTTATATATATAGATTTCTCAACGGGGATTTCAGGGGAGAGTTTCAGGGAGTCGCTGGCGATGTATCGTGATGATAAAAAATCCGGCCTGCTAAAATTTGGTTAAAGTGATTCAAACTGCAGACTCAACGCAAAATGGTCACATTTAATTCAAAGCGTTAAAAATGTTATGAAAACAATTGGTATGTGTTCACAAAGTCCAAACGATTAATACGAAAACACCATCCAGGCTACATCCCGAAAATTCATTTCTTTGCCGAATTTCTACAATGTTTACGGCGATTCGTTTTTATATCTTGATTTTTTAATATTTTTCATCCAATTTACGCATGCTTGCACGCGTGGTGAACACAGTTCACGTCAAACAGCTGACTGAGTAAAGTTCACTATTCAATGCATGGGATAAGGCCTAAACAAACACATTATCGATTTTTGCACTTGCGAGATGAATTTCGGAACAGAAATCGCTTGACAACTGATTGATTGTCATTACTTGGAAACTATACTGAATATACGACTGTGTTCCCGTTTAAAATTTTTTATTGTCGCTTTCTCGTATTTCGGATGTTGTTTTCTAGACAACTGCAGAACATGACATCTGACTTGTAGAGATTAATATATGACAATGCAGTTTGTATTACATCTATAAGTCTATCACCAAAGTTTTACTTCTTATTCAAGGTCCTAGGAATTTTTATTTTTAGACTTTAAGGTTCTATGAAGCCCACCCATAAACCCACCCACGAACAATAAATAAGTTTGAAAACGCTTGCCCTAACAGACACGTACACACATACTCAATGTGCGCACAGACACACACACGGAAGCACACGCACACACACACACAAACTCGCGCACACACGCAAACACATAGACATACATAGACACACATACAGAGTTACACGCACAAACTAACGTACATTTCTAAATAAATAGCATTGACGGAGTGTCAGTCTATCTAGGTCTTGTGTGTCCTTGTATCTGGTCGTCTGTGAGCGTGACACTAACAATTCTAAAAGTACAGCAACATTTACATAGAGTCGTTCTAAAGAAATTTTATCATATACACTACTTTGCCTCATCTATTTGGAAGTAGAGAGTGGCTTACACAAGTTTAACTAGTTTTTATTCATGTGTCATAGTTCAAACGTGCATGCATACACACAAATCCCACATACGCTCACACGTTGACTAACCATTCTATCGCTGACTTCTTAAAGGGTCAACTTTATTCTCATTATGATTTGCCTTCTTTCACAATATAACGATGGCCTTCCAGATTTTTCTTTATCATACACTGAACTAGCAATGAATGTCACATTTCGTTTTCTTTCTTCTCTATTTTTTTCGCGAGAGGGCGTGTAATAGAAGGCAGTGTAAATAGATCCTTCTTTGGGCTATGCAATAATTTATATTTTCTCAAAGGCATTTAAGATACGCCCACTCTTATAACACAGTTGAATAATTACAATCCTAACCACATTTTAACTACTTCTGCACCTCATCTATTACAATGTTTTTCAGTCACCACGGAACTATGTCATTTCGCCAACTATAAAACCATTACACTCACTGCCCTCTTTACAAAGTCTCACCCGATGACTCTAACTACTACTCCTCACCATCATCATCGCCGTCAACAACAACAACAACAACAACAACAACAGCAACTACTGCTACTACCATTACTATGCTGCTACTGCTGCTACTACAACTACTAAACTGCTGCAGTTGCTGCTACTACTGCTGCTGCTGCTGCTACTACTATACTACTACTACTACTACTACTACTACTACTACTACCGCAACCACTATCACCTCTAGCACTACTCCCCACCACTACCATCACCGCCACCACAGTCCATGTTTGAACCAAGCTTAACGTTAACAAAAAAAAATATCCAAAATAGAAAATGAATGGTGCAAATGTCAGCGAACTTTCCAGTATTGTGTGATTTGTGATCATTAAATGCTGTTTTCCCCTCATTGATATATTTCAACAAATAAGAATTATGCCCAGATTAATGTTGCCTTTGGACATGGCTGAGCTGAGAGTCAATTCTTTGAGGTGGGGGTGGGGAAATAACAATTAAATTAATATACTTCAGAAGGTTATTGGTATTGATTAATGGTCTCCGGATGAAATGAAGAGCAGTGTCTTCAACTCTGACAAGACTTTGATTCAGAAAGTAGAGTATGCTAACCAAGTAAAAAATAAATAAATAAATGCGCCCTTTCAAAGCCTAGCCAGGCTCATGGGCCTGGTTTCTCGGTTTCAGTGGCACCAGTCCCGGGACGCCAGTCCAACGCAGCGTTACTCATTTTTGCCAGCTGAGTGGACTGGAGCAACTTGAAAATGAAATGTTTTGCTCAAGAACACAACGCGTCACTCGGTCCAGGAATCGAAACCACAATCTTACGATCATAATACTGACACCCTAACCACTAAGCCACGCGCCCCCACATGCTAACCAAGTACCGAAACATATTTTCTCGTTCCATCGCCGAATTATTGTTCATAATATTTAATTTTTTGATATGTCAACAAGGAAGCCTCCATGCGGTTTATTCGACCTACAAGAAATAGCAGCTAAATGCTTACACAACAAAGGGCGGACATATATTAGATAATATAGTCTTAGATTTATGTCCTGAGTATGAGTTTAAACCGCATCCGGAAGTAGGGCCCTGACTCAAGAGTTCCAGGCTTTTGAGGAACATTGACTTACTTCTTAGGATCGCGGTTGAGACAGTGCTAGTCTTAGCTTGATTCAAAGATGCTAGATTACATTCGGCAGCAACTTATATAAAAATGCTACTTAATAACATATCATAGCTTATTTACGTCCCAGGTTATAGATTAGTCAGTCATAAATAAGACATTAATAACTTTTCTAGAAAGAGCAGAAACTGAATATTTTAAGGGGGAGGAAAAACAGGATACAACCGTACTCATACAATTCTTCAGCAGCTTAGATAAAGTGAGATAAAACTGTTAAAGAATCCGAGCGAATTCCTACCACAAGTCCGATTAAGTTATAAAGGTAGCATGTAAATAATATATAGATGTAGCCATTTTCGTGATTGCATACTCATACGCGCGCGCGCGTTTCTATATGCTGCCTTCTCAGTTTTTTTCATGTTTCTTCTCTTATTCAGTTTTTTTTTTTAGTTCGTTATGACATATGGTTTGTGCCTGAAGAATGTATTTAGGATATTTCTCAACATATGAAACTATTAGTGGCTCTTAAAGACATGTATTCTGTCCTTTAAATAAAAAAATTATACACACACACACATGTATTGATAGAGCTGTATCATTTAATATATCCTTTCCTGACCGAAGACAGTAGTGTAAGATTTGAGGAGAGTTCGGTTGCGATCAAATATAAAAAAAAAATCCTCGTTGGATTGGGTGACATTATTGGTTGTGAATTGTGCAGGATATAAGTTGTGTGATCTGTTGTTGGTGTATAATGTATATTATAGTATCGGGTATCAATTATATAGAGGAGCGTGTTGTATTGATTTATTGGGTGGTTATAAAGTAGAAGTGTTTTCTGTTTTCTTTTTTTACTCTAGGCAAAAGGTCCGAATTGTTTGGGATGGAGTCCAGTCGATTAGATCGATCCCAGTACGCAACTGGTAGTTAATTTATTGACCCCCAAAAGAATGAAAGGCAAAGTCGACCTCGGCAGAAATTGAACTCAGAACGTAAGGACAGACGAAATACTTATTTCTTTACTATCCACAAGGGGCTAAACACAGAGGGAACAAACAAAGACAGACAAGCGGATTAAGTCGATTACATCGACCCCAGTGCGTTACTGGTACTTAATTTATCGACCCCGAAAGGATGAAAGGCAAAGTCGACCTCGGCGGAATTTGAACTCAGAACGTAACGGCAGTCGAAATACCGCTAAGTATTTCGCCCGACATGTTAACGATTCTGCCAGTTCGCCGCCTTTGTGTGCTTTTTGTTATACTAGAAGGATGTGATGATGTAGAGAATGGTTTGTGTGAGCTGTGCAGAGTGTGTTCTTTGTGAGTAGAGCTACTGAATTGAAAGGACTTATGCAGTATGCGGGAAATGCTTAGAATGCTTAACTTTTGGACAGTATATAGCTTTGAGCGCTGGAATAATTTTGCGTCTTTTTCTATGTTCTTTATCATAATTAGTGTTTTAATTATTATTGCAACTGTTATTACTTTCATACTCCGATCTTACATATTAACATTTTAAGTACATTTCCTGGTACATTTAACGTTTTCCGAAATTATACTGAGTGTCGTTCTACTCAGAAGAGATCGATACCAGTTTCATTATACGCATTGATAAATGATATCAGAACGGTTTGATATCTTTTGTCAGTTTGGACTTAAATGACCCAGACGTTTATGATCAGATCGTTCAAAAATACTGTGTCTAATGCATTCTTAACATTTTGTATTAGCTTGTATTTAGTTTGAAAGATTCTTGATGTGAATTGAACCTGTGTATGTGTTATTATTATTGTTATTTGGCGTAATGTCTCTTCAAATGATTCATTTGCACATTGTTTTATTCTCAGACACTAAGTTCAGTTTTTAATATTCGTCTGACTCTTCTGAAAAACTCGTGTTTAATTTTCTCCTTCAGTTGCGTACTTTCTTATCAGCTTCATCTTCTCCTAAGTATTTATATGGGTAGTTCTGTTCTAATTCTCTGGTTTCGATGTCTGGATCTAATTTGGTGTTTTCCGTTTTAGTTTATTTGCCTCTTCTTATATCTTCGGAATATCTGTCTCAATTTCATATCCTGGCTCATTTCTTGAAAATGTTTTAGTAGGTTCTCAGCTGGGTATTGTTCTTTTCAAATAATTTAAAGTAATCTAAATAGAAAACTCTATGACTTTATCGAAAAGTACCACAAAACGTCGGAGACAACTTCCCATTGATAGCCAGCGTATATCTGTCAAATGCAACAGACAGTCGAACGTTTCATCTTTATAAGCTTCTTGAAAACGCCTATCTTGAGCAGATCTTTTAATTTTTTTACTGCGGAAACAATTAAGTATAGGGTTTCAGAAAATATATAATTTCTGGTTCCTTTTGCTATCAGGTTTTCTCGATGGAGAACGCAATGAATTGTAAAGACGTGATTAAATTCTACCCATCTAGCAACAAACCCTGGGATTTGCCAATCATAGACAGTGCTCCGTCAGTGCATATTGATATGAGGTTGAGGGGATCAATGCCATTTTAGTAAGATAATCCATGACTGCATTGTAGATCGTCTCTCCCGTGTTTTTCAGTACGGTTTTCATAAAGATTAGGTTTTCATAAATTGTAGTACCCTTCACATAGCGAGCAAAGGCAAAGACAACACACTTGCTTTCAAAAGTGCTGTCATCCACCGTCAACGAGAATCTGCAGTGTCGTAAGTCTTCTACAACTATGGATTTGACATCTTCGACCATTTCACAAATGCGGGAAGATAGTGTTGTTTGAAAGTGGAATACATGCTAACACTGAGGCAGCGTTAGCAACTTTATATGCTCCAAGAATGGAGGGCCTAATCAGATCTTCGCTAATGGTATGTGGGCGACCCTATTTCGCTATCATGAGCGAAATGTTATAGGACGCCTGCAGACCAGAACGGTTGTTAGTATGGACGAGGACATTTCTGAGCGATGAAAATGAGACATTTTTTTTGCGATGGCATTCTTCGAAGTACTCTTTTCGCTTGCCGAATAAACCAGGATGGATTTTTTGTAGATGATACAACAATTTCGAGGGTTTCATTGAGTCGTTAGTCAATACTTTTACTGTGGTAAAAAAGGATCTTCTACACTGGATACTAAACCATATTTGATATAATCTGCGTGATATCGTCTGCAGAATCTTTTCTCCGAGTCGGTGGACGGAGAATTAAAGGAACGTTTTTCCATATCACTGACAGCAAAATTTCTACAGATTACAATTAGACTAACATTTGCGTAAAAATGTACGTACCTGGAGAGATAATACGATATGTTGGGTAAACTGTAAGAACTGCGGTTTCGTTAGTAATCCTCAATTCAAAAGTCAGGTAGAAAACATGATTGCGTTGAGCGGTCGAGAACACAATTTTTTGTGTTTTTAATGAGCGCAAACGTGGACCCGATCGTACGCGTCTGAACCTGTCTAGTGCACGTCCGTGTATGATTGGATAGCTAATCGTCCAATAGGCAATGAGTGCATTCGTATGTGATCACGCATATGCGATGAAGCATATTTCGTTTGCGCGACATGTGCGTGTACGGAAAAGTTTTAATTCTTCAGCTGGACCACAGAAAATTTTCCACGGACCATCTGAATTTTCCTGTGGAGCACCTGGATGTTCCTGTGGACCACCTAGTGGTGCACATGGACCAGGTTGGGAACCCCTGACAAAGACCCACATTGCCGCCGATTCTACAACCACAACAACAACGGTGACATCGGAAACAACCGGAGTAATAGCTGAAGGCGCTTACACCAATGACTAGATATCGGAGAGGAGTGGCAACGAGTTGAACAGCTGAATGAATCCCTCTCTAAAAAGAAAAAGAAAAATCAGCCGTACAAGTACATATTTGCAAACATCCATCAACCAGCCTTTCCCAGTTTCCACTGAATTCTCGTTAAGAAAGAGGAGACCATATGATTGCAAATCGTGATCGTGACCGTCGTCCTACAAAAATAGAAAAGCCGACTGGACTCCAAAAGGCATGCAAACCAGCCTCTCACAGCAACACCAACAACATAAAAAAAAAACCTAACCCATAACTACAATAACAAAAACACTTACCAGAGCAGAAAGAATACAACAAGAATAAGCTCTGACACAACAACAACCACAGCAAGAAAAACAACAACGCCCATAAATACTCGTCAAATTCACCGGTAGCTTGTGAAATAGTATACTACAAAGAAATAGAAATAATAAGACCAACAACCAATAGCTCTCAAAGGCGACAGCCGACAGGCGTCTGGTGAAGACCACAGCAGAAGTCTACAAACCTCCGAGGCTGCTCAGACAGTTCCAACTGTCTAAATGGTACCGACTGCGTTTCTCGAAAGTGCCAATATGGAATTAGACAATTACATTATGCCTTCAAGATCATATCTAGTTTTGTTGTGTTTTGTTGTTTACTTTATTTTGGGTGTGTTGCATTTATCTTCGTAGTTTACGTCCTAAGTCTTTTTTATATTAATGGTACTTTATTGTTATTTTTTTGTTTTCTGCATGAATTTTCTTTCCTTTATGTGTTCCGTTTCGATTTTTGATATTTTGAGGGGCTTTTGTGTGTGTATATATATATATATATGTGTGTGTACTTAATTTACCTAACCTGTTGAGGCCCAATTTTACATTTAGGTCAGGGTTATTTTCTCTCCAAACATTGGACAAGAATACGGTAGTTTTGGAGGGGGGGTGATTGCATTATATACTTATAGAATAGAGTATATTCATTTGTATTCATTTATACTTTGCTCTCTTTTGCTAACGAAACTTAATAAATTCCGGTCCTTTATTTAGTTTGTCTTCAATTTTTACGGGTACTGGTTTATTTGTTTCTGGCAATGACGTGAATTGTACACTCCACTTTTCGTACCTTTAATTATTAAAATTCGAACTGCGTATTATCCTTTTAATCTTGATATGAATAATATGGTTTTTAATTGTAGTGTATGTCATGCGATCCTTCGTAATACATTAATTACACAAAGGTCAATAAATTTTACATATATATATTATACTATCATCGTCCTTGAACATTTCCATGATTTTTTTTTCGATTTGATTGGTTGTTATTTAATCGATGTTAATGAATATTTTTTGTTACTGTCATTATTATCTCATGTTAATTGCCCTCGGTCTTATTGGCTTATTATTTTATTATTGGGTATCGTTCCTTGGGAGCAGTTCGTCCTAAAAGCGGCCGTTTACGGACAAGTTTTCAGAAGCTGAATCGCAGCTAAACACAATAACACTTGCCCGGTAGTCAGAGTGAATAGCCAGCTTTCGGAACCGTTTCATATCGCGCGCTCGGTCTGTCAGGTAAATCATGTCTCGTCTCTTCTATACGTGCTATTACTGCGGAAACTAAAAACTCTCGAGAGGCATCCCATCTGAGTTGGGATGCTTGAGAGGGATATCAGCGTAGGCGAAAGAAATTGCTGTAGTGTCATCGGACACGATGGAAGGGGTCGTTGTCAGCAGCATTCTAAAGCAATACGAGCTGATGGCAGGAGCAGAGATAAAGCCGGACAAGTCGGTGGGCTTACAGCTTGATACCTTGAGAAGCAAGTCTATACTGTTTGACAATTTCTTGGAGCACTGGACTGATAGAGCAAGGTGATTGAATTTTATAAAAACTCAATTCCATCCGATGAAATGGCAGACTTGCTGAGCCGCTTCTGAGGCGAAAATTGCCTGGATTAGACAATCTATCCAATGAGCTATATTTCTATATTCCAGATTTGTTCTATCCTCTTTTGACAGCTATCTACTGCATAGACAGGGGAGCCAAGGTGCAGTGGTTA
>NC_042999.1:86646786-86649286 GCF_006345805.1 Octopus sinensis
GCCGTATAAAGACATTTCCGTTCTAAATTTAGTCCCGTTTTCCACATATCTGAAGTTATAAATTTCTATAATTCCTGATACATGTGTATTTTGATGTTTATACTCATTTATACATATTTTTGTATGCAGTCAAGTCCTTCCGTCATATGCTTATTAAGGGTGTGGGTCGCCATCTGTAAGTTTTTACGCTTGCCAACCTTCTGATATATTATGTAAACCATTTTTTAACCCAATAATAGCTGATACTTGTAAGAAGCTAATGATTTTTGTTGATTTCTTTTTATTTGTCATGTGGGCACATTAGGAAAAAGCCTACGGGCTGTGAAAGATGAAACAGATAAAAAGGTTTAACCCAAGCTAATAAGCATGCTGTCTTGTCATTTATCAGCTGTTTGTTGAAACAGAAACAAATTTAATTTGCTATTAGTTTGAGAATTAGGTTATATTTAGTATAGACATAAACTCTATGGCATAACGCAGCTTTGACTTTAAACAAACAACATAACGTTTATTTATTCTTCTTAATGTCATCAGATCGGGAAATATTTTTACTCGTGTTATATCAAGACTGATTCCACTTAATGTATATTATCTTAGGAGTGCCGGATAGAAAACAGCATTTTAGAAAAAGAAACCTTTGTTTCTTGAGGATTTTTACTATACAGCCACTTTGAAGACAATATATTTCATACTTAAATATACAATTTATCGTTTTGAAAAGAATATAAACTGATCTAGGAATATATTGTTGTCAATGAGTTAAAAACATTAATAGGGAAAGTGTATAAGAAAAGAAATGGTGTAGCAATTCAACCGAATCATAAACTTGGAATAAACGAATAGGAATCAAATTTGTACGCAAAAGAAAAAAAAGCCTTACAAAAGATAACTACCCCAAAACACTGTTTGAAATGGTAATTTGATCTGATATCTGGTATTTACATACATATAATACTGCAAAATAATATTGTACAAAATATAGTTTTTAAAAAAAAAATTCTTCGATGATATTATTAAACTGAAAGGAATCAGTATCCAAGATTGTAACATTGGAAATAGAGACAGTAAGCCATGTAATGCTCCTACTACTTAGAAATATTACATAAATATGAGACTTTCTATGGCCAAGCAGGTTTAATATATTCCAACGTCATCAGAAAACAATAGCTGCATACACTGAAATAACTTTTGCTCTATCCATTTTCAGATATTTGCCGCAGAATCCTTACTACATTTTCATTTTAATGAATATTTTTTCGTTTTAACTGTTTAGTAGCAAAGCGATCTACGCAAAAGTAGGAATTTAAGATTGAGCGTATCGAAGTTTGAAAAACACTGTAACAGCTGAAGCGACAGGAATTGCATTTGCTCCTTATTTACAAAAATGTCAGATTCAACACGATCAGCTGCCTCGAAAGGAAATATCTGAACCGAAAAAGAATATTCAATTATTCCTTCTCTTTAATAAATCTGCTCAAAGCATATTTCGTTGCAGACAACGTGGTTGCTTCAACCAGCGTACATTTTTAACACATTAGATTTCATTTACTGAAAGCAAAATGATACTACAAGAAGAGTTAACCTTTCTTTTGTGTTAGTTTTGGAGATCAGAATCTTTATTCATCTAAGCTTACGCTATTGTATTTTTATTGTTCAACGTCAGAAGCAACTTCTTTATATTCCAAAGTTCTGTTTCAGACAAAAAATGCCAGTACCCCAGTAATTACAGGTATAAACATTAACTTGTAATCTGGATAGAATAACTGCAGATTTCTCAATAGTTCGGGTGTTCTCTTGTTCGTTGATCTTCACCTTTATGTTAACATCCGATAGGCAGCTGATTTCCACAACTGTACACAGTTTCTCTTCTCTATCCTAAACCATTATATCAAGTATACTGTGTTTACATTTTATTGAGGTTTTCAAAGGGACATTCCTCCAATACTCCTTGTATCACGAGTGGTTATGCATTCTTGTGTTCTTCGTGGTTATCCTTAGATTTCATTATAGAGTGTCCTAGCTTCTACAACAGTATGTCTTATCAGTAGATAATACCATGATGACATTTTTGGACAACTGTTTATGCTATGGGCGATATCTTCGGTGTTAACTCCATAAATTCTGCATCGGTTGTCACATTTTACTGCTTTTCCTGTATCTGTGTCCCTTTTGTGCATCAGGTATTTGGTTGATATTTCCTGTTCCTGGGTTGCGAACGCATACCCTTCAAAGTGGGAGGTAATTATCCGGTTGTTGGTTCATGATAGACTGCTTTGATGATCAATGCTATTATCATTTCGGAGCTTTGTGCTAACATCCATGCATGGTCTTCTGCTCGTATACGCTCGTCCTTTCATCAGATGATATGTTGCGGTAGAGTCGTGCGACTTCTTTGGGCATGTACATGTATGGTCTTCTGCTCATATACGGTGATCGTTTCATCTGATGATATGTTGCGACTTTTTTGGGCATGTATTTAAGGTTATCAGACAAGGAATGC
>NC_042999.1:86661786-86726786 GCF_006345805.1 Octopus sinensis
CTCAAAAGCGAAGATAGAAAGTTCGGTGGAAATATGGTTTCAACCGAAAGAGAAGCAAAAACGCATTCATAAATCCCCTAAAAAATAAGGAACTAGTCCTCAGACTAATCCATCATGCCTGGAGAAGAGGAAAATTAGGAGCGGTGGATGTTTCAACTGAAATCAACGTCTTCTGGCTGACGGCAACCTTGCCAAAAACAACTATCCTCGGAGTCTCTTCGAAGTCCAGATGCTGCACCAGAAAAACCAGGACAGTTGGGGAAATGAAGGTTCTGGTCCAAACAGATCAGCAGAACCTGGATTTCGTTCCCAACCTAATCAACTGACTAAATTGTACAATTGTTCACAGTGATAGAGGCTAGAAGAGTCAGGTGCCATATATGTGGTGGAGACGACCATCTAAGAGCTTTCTGCTTGCAACAGCCAAGAAAAGAAGTACGGCTGCCAACACTCCCACTCAAAAACAGTATCATCAAAGATAGACGTAGGAACAACAAAAACAGCAGCAACAAGGAAGGCGGCCGTTGATAACAAAACAATAGTGATATTAGCAGCTGCAGCAAAAACAAAATCAGCAGCAACGCCAGTATTGACAAAAACAAGAACAACTGCGGCTATCACAGCAATAACAACAGTAACCAACAGCGGCAGGAACAACAATAGCAACAGACACCGACAATATCACCAAATCACACAAGACTCAATGATAACAAAAAAAAAGAGCAAATCGACAAAACCGAACAAGATAAATTTTTCTTTCCCTCTGATCTCTCAGGAAGCCGTCGCGAGAAGAAAGGGAAAAGGTCAGATCAGTCAACACAGAAAGCCGGGAGGTGTGAGAAGGAAGCAGAGTTTCCTTTATACATCAACATACCTCAGCACTGACACTATGAAAAACACAAACCAACAGCATCCCAAACAACAGTACCAATAGCATCCTTAAAAAAAATCACAAACTTCACAGCTATAAGCAAAAGCAGCGACGTAATAGGCTACATAAATCAATAAACGACAAGCCCTTCGTAACTCAATGTCACAATATTTTACCTACACATTCATCAAAGAAACTATTCAAGAGATTTCTAGTGATTTTAAAACTAAATTTTCCGAAATATAGTAAATAAAGACAGCAAAAATAGTTGATTGAGATACTCCCTCAGTTAGCACCTAACCGGGAAACTAGATCACCCATCCTTCCACAGAAACAAGGTAAGTAACCTCTCCCCTCTTCAACTTTCACCTTTCTGGCCTTTACTCAGAATAGCTTGCATAAAGCTACGTAACCTGGGGGCGCCTTGGAATAAAAGTCATTAACTCAACCATCTCAGGCTGCTGATAGAAATGTAGCTTGTTATCTGTGAGGATAGAATTTCCGGGAAACACACTTTTGCGCCTAACTTCGACGACTACAAGATGAATGAATATCTAAGTCAAACTGGATCGAGAATCTGAGTAGCAGTGTTGTTCCAGAGAGATCTGCATTTCAAAATACATCTTCTTGGAGTCAAAAAGTAATTCGATGGTAATCTCTCTCTATATAAACGGCAGTTTGTCTGTGCGTGTTTCTGTGTGTCTGTTTGCTTGTACCCTCACCCTGACCACGGCTTTCAACCGATTCTGATGAAACTTGACACACACATAGCCCAATGTCATAATTCAAAACTAACGCAGCGAAAATTTTGAAAAGTTCCCCCAGTTCTGAAAAAAATCGATAAATTCGACATGGGGTCGAGAATTAGAAACACAAACCGCAAACTGTCTAGGGGGCGCAACTCCACCTTTTTTAACTAAAAAAAAAATTTACCATCATTTTTTTCCATTTTTTTGCTATTTTTTGGCTATAACTCTCTAAAAATGCTTTATAGTTATTTCCCTTACAAACCTGAGCAACACCGGGCGATACTGCTAGTGGTGGATATAGGCGTGAACGGGGAAGAAGGCCATAATTTCAGTCTAGTAGTCGTTTATGTCGCAAAAGGAGCAGAAAAATAGTTGGCCACATCACTAACACCGCTTGCAGTATTTGTCTCTCCACTTTACAGTTCTGAGATTAAATTCTGATTTTATCAACTTTACCTTTCGTCCTTTCGGTAGTCGATAAAATGAAGTACTCAAGTGCCGGAACTGATGGTATCAGCTAACCACGACCTTCCTAATTTCACTCTTTCAGCTCATGTTAGAAATTATTATTCTGCGTGCCTCATTAGTAGAGTCGTTAGATCACTGTTGAAAAATATTTTGCAGTATTTTTCTTGGTTTTTAATGTTCTGATTTCAAATCCTGTTGAGCTTAACTTTGCCTTTCATACTTCCAGGGTTGATAGAATGTACCAGTCAGTTATTGGATCAATGATATCGGCTAACCCCTTCCTTCAGAGTTACTGACCTTGTGCTTATTCCGTCTCGATCGAGTTTACTTTTCATCCTTTCAGGGTCGATAGCATAAGTTCCAGTTGAGCACAGGAGTCAATGTCATCGGGTATCTCCTTTCCACAAATTTCAGGCCTTGTGCCAATAATGGATAGAATTATGATTATTATTTTAATTACTATTGGAGTTTGTCTTGCCGTCACTGATGCTATTTTAGTGTTTCCTCTGTTGTGTAAAGTATGTGCAGTGAGTCCTCTGTTATTTTGCTGGTTGATGAATAGATTAGTGCTATCTGCTTCAGTGTCAGACGGTGATTGTGTATACTTTGCGGTGTGTGGTTTGTGTTGCATTAATGGTTTGCAGCTGTGTGGAATGGGAGTTGTGTTAGTTAATGGTATAATAGTGTCGGGTAACGGTTATGTGTGTGTGGTGATATTTTGTAGGTGCTGATTGTATATAGTATGAGTTGTGAGTAGTCTTTATATATATGTATATATATATATACATATATATACATATATATATATATATATCTATATATATTATTGTTACTGTTATTATTATTATTATTATTATTATTATTATTATTATTATTGTTGTTGTTGTTGTTGTTGTTATTGTTATTATTATTATTATTATTGAATATATATATATATATATATTCAATTTCAAAAATACTCACGGGCGCATTTGCATCAAATGGGAAGTGGCAAAATAGCATAGAGAGGGCAAGTATAGTAGTGCGATAAGGAGCTCCTTTCCCCTATGTCTCACTGAACTTCTTAGCTCTTCGCATAATAAATGAAAAATTAAAAGAAGACTAAACAGCTATTTCTGGCAAAGTCAGTGGAAAATACTGAGGGGAGATGTACAGATTAGGCCGAGTCCGTGAATGACTTTATGTAAATCAGTATGAAGTATAAAAAGGAGTCTCCCCTATAACGGAAAAAAAACGGATGGTTAAATCCAAGTATGTCTGATTGATAATTAAGGTCCTGCAATCTTGTTTTGAGGTCTTTTTAAAATTAATATGCTAATACTGTTTTGCAATACAGCCCATATTAACTTCAAGGAATACAGCCTACATTACTCTGAACGATTCCTTCATACCAACTTTTAAATGCACCCTCTTTGGTAAAGAATGGTAAAAGGAGAATCTACTGCTGTTGGCACCGTCACTATTCTCACCTACTGATACTTAAATAATAATGGTAACATTAACATTCCTTTACTGTAAATGAATATTCAATATTTCATCAGCAAACATGCCATTACGCCTTCAGCTTAAATTATGAGAATTTCTAATTGGAAAGTAAATTCGAAATTTATCTTCTGAATAATAAGAAAATATAAATTTCAAATGAAATAGTTTTATGAGGATGTATTATCGTTTTTTTTTTTGTTTTGTTTTTTTTTTTCATGGGGAAGACATCGTGGCTCATTTAGCTTACTAGAAATAAAAGCTAAATCTCCCTCCATTCATGCTAAAATTCTATCAAGTCTAGCTTATGTGGATTTTTAGCTACTACTAGCTAGACTCACTTTGAAATTTTTAAAGGTTTTTAGATATAGTTGTATTAGTTATATCTTACACATATTATATCACCCACTTGTATTGATTGACAATATAAACAATACTGTCACTTTTCAACTCAGCTTATAGTTCTATTGCTGCACGTATGCATGAAGCCTCTTCTGTTCCGACTCAGTGATTCGACGATACCACAAATCTGAGTCATCGTTTGTTTTGTCATTTGTTCTTTTTGTTTTTATTTTTTTGTTCATAAAATATTCTTTCACCAATAACTGTAATTACATTCAAATCTTAGCTTCTCACGAGAATTGTACACATCATCCACACGCAATTTCAACAACTCATGCTAGGCCAGAGTTCTTATCAACAGAAAATTCCAAATCATCCCGGCATTCCGTAGCACTAAAACACTGAAATTACATACAACTATAAAGTGTAAATATATATACATGATACATATACATATACATTTACACACACGCATACATACACACTCGCACGCACGCATTTTTACTTAGGATATTTGGACAATTTAAGTTATAAAAATTCCTGCATTTGGTTATACTGTGTACATAGCTGAACTCACTGAGAGAAAAATTACAGTCGGTTTCTAGTCTTTCATGAGTCTCACTTTCCTTTTGTAGAGGTACCATCCTGCATACTTGAAAGCTATCACATTCTAGATCGCATCTAAGAAAATACGTCCACTTCACAGGCCAACTCACGTTGAAAAACATTGACAATTTGTGTCGTTCATCAGCCTCTTCTGTTGCAACCATAGTGAATTCGTTTGTTATATGCCTTCCCACTGTTGTGCTTATTTCTCTAATTCGTGTTACATGATTCCAAGATTTACCTAAATCACATTATCGTTGCTCATATATTTTTTAAAATTATTAATCTGCAACATAAGAAAAAATTTAAATATCAACAGGTCCATAGTATTATCATTCTCCCACCAATAAAGTGCTGTTTCTTTTAAACTGGTCACAAGTACAGTTGGCTTGTTATATATCACAAAACTATTACTGATAACTAGCAACAGTTTCTACCTTGAGTTGCAGAATAAAAACGTCTTTTATGAGATAATCAACAGCATTGGTATAAAATATAATCAATACCCCATCACACATTTAACTATTTCCTATACTTCTATTTTCTACACCATCACTTCTACTTTCTAGTCCTCTTTTCCTCTTCATTTTATTTCATTTCTCTTCCGAAAGTGTCAACTTTTATGTTTATCTCAAGCTTTGATTCGTGTATATCAATATTAAATGAACACACTATTAAGGTGTCCGGTCAATTCGTCGGCAGTAATTTGTCGTCGTTTATTACTTCCTAGTCAATTCGTCGTGGGTCAATTCGTCGTGGGTCAATTCATCGTGGGTCAATTCGTCCCCAAGTCAATTTGTCGTCAGTCAATTCGTCGTCAATCAATTTGTCGAGATCATGGGAAAAATGGAAGAACGAATATCTTAATTAAAAAACTTTTATTTTAAAGCTTGCTGTATTACATATTTATTTTTTCTTAAAATTTAAAATAGTGTGCAATTGCTTTTAGAAAAATGATTTTTTTTTTTTTTTTTTGGCTAGGATCATATTTTTCTGTGACATTTTTTATATGCAGGTTCATATCTCTGTATTTTTTTCTTTTAACTTGGTTCTTCTCCTTGCATAAACTTCTGCAATTTGGTACTGGCAAACCTCTCCTCACATTTAACCACAACAATAAGTCTGCAAATATTTGGATGACTAATATTCACTGTGTTTTTCTGCGTGCTGAAGTGGTCCTATATAATTATTTTCAAAATAGGTGGTCCTATATAATTATTTTCAAAATAGGATACAAATGACTGGAATATCATGCATCATCTACAAGTTGTTCATATCAATCTAAAATATCATCAACCTGCAGGAAGGCAAGGGCAACAAAACACTGCATTTTTAGACTAAAACTGTCATCTTAGTAACATCTGCATTTTAATCTTTCTTGCACAGCATGCTTACCAAATTCGACCCAGGAAATGATTCCAGAAATCCGTTATGAGCTGCTTTTATGAAATCCGTAATTATATTATCAAGTCCCTCATTCTACAGTAATTCATTTATTTTGGCAAAATGTCTACTATATGTTTCTTGACTTTTATCAGAGAGCAATGCGGACAATTGTGGGCCATTAAAATTATTAATTTGAATGTGAAGTAAATATAACTGAAAAAACATAGTAGAGCAGCACGATTTTCGCACCTCCAAATTATATTCAATTCATCTGCATTCGGCTTATTTTTTGTGTATATATGATTTTTTTGATCATTCACTTTGATTTTTCCTTTCTCTTAAGTTATGATCTTGCTGGTTGTCATATTGATGGGTAGGCGTATTGAATAAACTTAATTCGATTTGCTTGAAAATCTTTGTTTGTAAACTGTTGAGAGAGAGAGAGAGAGAGAGAGAGAGAGAGAGAGAGAGAGAGAGAGGAGAGAGAAGAGAGAGGG
This sequence comes from Octopus sinensis, assembly GCF_006345805.1. Classification (NCBI taxonomy): domain Eukaryota; kingdom Metazoa; phylum Mollusca; class Cephalopoda; order Octopoda; family Octopodidae; genus Octopus; species Octopus sinensis. Next base: position 86,668,188 of record NC_042999.1, read on the forward strand.
AGGTTAAAGAAAGGAAAAAATATCTAAAACTGTCCAACGATAATTTTAATTCTAAAGTGATTGTTCTAAACTTTTCGTCGAAAATCATATTTAAGAATATTTCGGGTCGAAATAGCCAGCGACGAATTGACCTGGGGATGAATTGATCAACGACGAATTGACTAGGGACAAATTAACCGACAATAAAATCACCCGGGAGGAATTGTCCTAGCACCCTAATTAACGCGTATTCTTATCAATCACGCAAATAATTCCTTCCCCATGTTTTTTTTACAGAAAGGGTAACAACTTTACACCACTAAACAAAAATTTTATCTAAAACTAGTAAATATCATATCATATTGGCGGTAGGAATAAAACAGTATTAGAAAGGAAATAAAACGGAAGCCTATTCAAATACGTAAATGATATATTTATTATCTTTTAGCTGGAATTATTTTATTTAAAATTATGAAGAAAGGATATATATTCCGGCAGTATCCTTGAAGTTTTCTTTTTCTTAATTATTAATAAAAAGATAAACAATATCCATATACTTTTCATATTCTTCCAGACTAGCGAGACGGACAAAGTTGCTCTTAAGTTTAACATCTGTAAATCGATGCTATGAATAAAAAATGTCGACAGAGAGATAATTCCTGAGATGAGGATTATAGAAGAGAGGCAAGTGTATCGGGTGAGTCGATAAATCGTATGATGTGTAGCTAACTATTTTACGAGTGTGGAGGCGCAATGGCCCAGTGGTTAGGGCAGCGGACTCGCGGTCATAGGATCGCGGTTTCGATTCCCAGACCGGGCGTTGTGAGTGTTTATTGAGCGAAAACACCTAAAAGCTCCACGAGGCTCCGGCAGGGATGGTGGTGATCCCTGCTGTACTCTTTCACCACAACTTTCTCTCACTCTTACTTCCTGTTTCTGTTGTACCTGTATTTCAAAGGGCCGGCCTTGTCACTCTCTGTGTCACGCTGAATATCCCCGAGAACTACGTTAAGGGTACACGTGTCTGTGGAGTGCTCAGCCACTTACACGTTAATTTCACGAGCAGGCTGTTCCGTTGATTCGGATCAACCGGAACCCTCGTCGTCGTAACCGACGGAGTGCTTCCATCCATTTTACGAGTACAGAGACCATTGTAAAAGCTTTTGAACAGAGAGCATATAGTAGTGCAAGTTCTGGAATCCAGAAGTTGTAGTATGTTGAGGATTATATTTTGGCAATCAAACGAATATCCTGTTCGATATTATCCAGGATGTGCTTGTGTAGCAGATAGAGCACAATCCTAAGTATTAGTAAAATTTCAATGTGTGTTTTTATAGAGAGATGACAATTGATCAGAGACAAAGTATTTTCTGGCTCTTAAAATGGAGTCTAATTTGGGGGATTCAGACAATGTGTAACGTCACCAAAAGAGAAATGAATAGTTTTATATGTGTATACAGCTTTTGCAACGATTATGGAGACTTTAGGAACGTGTTGTTCATTTATAGGAAATATATTGCAAGATTGTAACTGTGATATGTATAGCGATTGTATCGTTTTTTTTTTTTTTTTTGGTCTGTTGAAGTAGTTTAATTTTTCCTGTTTCGGTGTTTTCGATATTATCCTATTTTTTGGCATGATGTATAATTTACATTGCATGGGAATAGCGTCTGTCTTTAGAAGATTAAGAACAAATAAATCATAGAGTCACCTGGATAGAAATAACTGGAGGAAGTGGTTGAACGGAAGAGTGTAGCAAATATAACCGAACCTTGAAGAACATCAGAGTTGATATAATATTGGCCTGAAGGCGCTGGCAATACACACAGCAACGGAGTTATCTTATAAAGAACATTTAATTAAAAAAAGATGGGACAAAGGAAAACACCATCTGGTCTATTTAAATGAGACTGAGAATTTAATATTTTGCATATTCTTTAGGATAGTCTTTGGCAGAAATCTGAGGCATGCAAACAAAATAATGATTTAACGAGGTAGTGTCTTTGCAATCACTCATCCTGCAAAAAATAACAGCCATAAACATTCCCGTCTTAAAAGAAATTATGCATTAGATAGTTTAGTCATTCATAACGCCTAAAACGACGGTATAGTCAGGATTCGAGCCGTTCTATTGATGTTATAAAATAAATACTAATCCAGTACTGGAGTTGGCTCAATTGAGTATAACCTGCCGACAAAATTTGTGGCTTTATACTTTAACATTTTGTATAACTCTAAAAGTAGGATGGATTTGATGGTGACAGTACAAGGTGAGACACAGTGTTTTTCTGTGATAAGTTAGAAACTATAAAATGCTGAGCAGTTTAAACGTTGACTGATCAGTCAATTGTTTGCTCAATTAAAGACAGGGTTCTTTAATTCAATTGTGTTCTTCCCGACAAAAAAAGATAAAAGAAACCTGTTGTAATTTGACTGTGTATTTTTTGGAAATCTAGTTGTATCTTTGTGCAAACAGCATATGCACAAGTTCTAAACTGACCATTTTTGTTGTGTTCTTAATACCAGTTGACTACTGAAAATTAAAATTTGAAAAAAATAAATAATAAATAAATAAATAAACCATCGTTCTGATAAATATTCTATCGGTTTCTTCAAAACTTTTAAAACTTTGTATAACAATAATTAAATGAAATTATTTGGTTCTATGTCTACTAAATCTATTGATGTCGATAGGAGATAGAATTTAATAATATTTCATACAAAAGAAAATGAATTGCAAAAATACACCACGGAGAAGAGAGAAAAGGCAAAAGGAGAAAAAAGTCAAAAGAAACTCAGCATGTCAGTATGGTTTGAAAAATTAATAAAATATTTCTACAGGAGGTTGCGTGAGTGTTATCTAACATATACCATATGACTAAGTTTAAAACTACATTTCATTAATAGATTTATACAACATAGAATACCATTGCATGATTAAACCATAATACTGTTCTCATCAGTGTCTCGATCTCAATATGTGGTCTTGCTATTTTCTGTAGATAAAAGACGGGGACTTGTGTGACGGCTGACCATAGCACATCAGGAAGACTTGATGAAATGCAATGAGAAATGCAGAAAATAAACATCTGTAATGAAACAACAGCTGCAATAATAAATGGTAAAAATAATAAACATAGTTCATGAGAAGTGTGGATTTGTGTGAATGCACTTGATATTAGACCAGGAGATTACTGTTTATCTATGGATTCATTCAGTGATCAACACAGAAATATATAAATAGAGATTCTTATTAATAGAAACCACAGTAATATTAACAAAATATACAACATTCATGTACTAATTTAGCTACATACGCACGCACGCACATACACACACACAAACACACATGTAAGTATGCATTGTTTGTGCATATTTGTCTCCAATTGTGTAAACGTCTGTATTAATGAGTGACAGAGACAAAATGTGCATATGCTTATGCCACACACACACACCATGTACATACACATAGGCATACATACATGTATATAAAGGCACGTATATCTGTTCATATATGTATGTTTGAATGTATGTGTGTCTGTATATATATATATATATATATATATATATATATATATATATATATATATACAGCCCTTAATGTTGGTTTCTTTGTCCTGGTTTTATTCTTTATGTGTACTGTATTTTTTTGTATTTGTATTTTTATTTGTAATTGTATTTTATTTGTATTGCTTTTACGTCCTGTTCTTCTCACATTTTTTTCTTTCCTTGTTTTTACCCCTCTGCAAAGGAATTTTATTTAATTCCTCTGCAGGAAGGACTGGATCGACGGGTCGTGTTCTGTCCTTCGGAACACGCATTGAGTCGATCCAGGGACAGCTGAGGAAGGGGAATATTCCTTGTATTGTTTGTCGTGTACTCTGTTTTTTCGTTGTTAAAAAAAGTCCGTTTCCTAGTTGTTTTTGTTTTCGTTTCTCGTTGTGTTCTACGTTTATTTGAGGTGTCCTGTACTCATATATATATATATAATATATATATATATATAATATATATATATATATATATATATATATATATATATATATAATATATATATATATATATATATGCATGTATATATATACATGTAGATGTAAGTACGTACATATATGTATGTATGTATGCATATATTTTATTTATTACATTATTGTATGACTGAGCGCCATCGCATCGTTTCGTTTCTTTTCTCTTCTCCAAGTAAGTTTATATATATATATATATATATATATATATATATATATATATATATATATATATATATATATATATATATAGTACAGATGAGTGGACAAACGAAATAAAAAGGCCCTCAACATATTTCGTTGGAGTTATTGCTTAAAACAGTTTGATTCAGTTCCTTATGGGTTTCTGTAAGGAGCCAAAGCACTTCATGTTGCATGAGGCCGAATCAAACTGTTTTAAACAACAACAACAATAATAATAATAATAATAATAATAATAATAATAACAATAATAGACAAAATCCTGGGCTTCGTTAAAAATGGAACAATTAAAAAAACCAAACAGAGAACCTAATTGTAGCAGCCTTTGGTCAAGCGATAAAAAACAACTTGAGAAAAATATATATGAATAGAATGTCAGAAATATGTAAAGCCTATGGAACTTGGAACGAAACAGTGGCACAGACAGTGACAGAATACCCCAAGTTGGCACATGAAGAATATAAGAAATTCAGGGACCTTTTGAGCGGGATGGGCTACTCAATCTGAAGAGAATTCTAAGTGGGGCCCACCAGAAAGATCATGCACTGTTTATCTTGATATGAGATCACCTTGTCACGCACATATGGTTGTGATGCATGTGCCTGGTACGCCCTTATCAGACAGGTAGTCATGATGGGTACACTGGGCTTCGTATATTTTACACCAGTGTTACATTGATGACATGCGGAAAAGATATAAAAGATGGACTACAGCAAATATTCTGCTCAATACCACAGATTTACTTGTCAGTTGTTTGACCATACCAGTTGAGTACGTCCCTTAGTGGTTGCACGGTCAGAAGTAGTGGGGGAGAGCATCATAGTCATGTGTTGAGAGGAATTCTTCGGGGTTTGGATAATACACCTCTGGAAACATAGGTGTTTTGTTCAACATCCTTAAACAACCCTTATTCAGGGACCTTTTGAGCGGGATAAACTACTCAACCTGAAGAAAATTCTAACTGAGCTCCACCTGCAAGGGTCATGCGCTGCTAAACAGATTCGTCAATACTGTCTGTAAGACTCTTCAGCAAAGATATAGGCATGGAATTTGGCATAGATAAGTGAGCAATATTAGTCATGAGAAGGGGAGAGGTAATCAACAGCGAAGGCATCCAATTACCAGATTGCCAAACATTAAAATCATTGGCAGGAGGAAAGAGTTATAAGTATTTAGGAGTATTAGAATCTGACAGAGCACTAACTAGAGAAATGGAAACGAAAATTGAGAAAGAATACACCAGAAGGGTGAGGAAGCTAATGAATGGTCTGAATCCAGTTAAGGCTCTAAATACTTCGGCAGTATCATTACTTAGATACTTAGCAGCTTTTGTAGATTGGACAAAAACTGAATTAGCAAAGCTAGACAGAAGGAATTCAATATGAATGGAGAACTCCACCCAAGGACAGGAATAGGAAGATTATTCCTATCTAGAAAGGAAAGTGGAAGGGGGTTACTATCAGTGGAAGACTGCGTGGAGTTAGCTAGAGTAGATACGGACTCCTATGTCGGTAATAGTGAAGAAAGTTTATTAAAAGCTGCTAGAGTCACAGCAAGACATAGGGAAACCAAAGCACCAAAACGAAGTTAAAAAACAGAAAAAGAACAGAAATTATCTGACTGACAGGAGAAGGTGTTGCATGGTAGATAGTTTCAGCAAATAGTAGTAGTGAGACATTGTTATGGCTGCAAAAAGGAAAGCTGCAAAGGGAGACAAAAAGTTTGTTAGTGGCTGCATAAGATTAAGCATTAAGGACTAATCGGATAAAAGCCAAAATAGACAAAAACCAAATAGATTCCCAATGTATATTATGCAAATCAAAAGAGGAAAGCATTACTCATATAGTTACTCATATAGTGCTGGTACAGAAAGAATACAAGAAAAGACATGACAATTTAGGCAGAACAATCCACTGGGAGCTTTGTAGAAAACTAGGATTTGAACATACTGATAAATGGTATGAACGTGAAGCTGGTAAAGTACTAGAAAGTAAGAAGTACAAGATGTTGCGGGACTTGAACATTCAGACTGAGAGAATAATAGAAGCTAGAAGGCCTGATTTGGTAGTAGTAGTAGTAGTAGTAGTAGTAGTAGTAGTAGTAGTAGTAGTAGTAGTAGTAGTAGTAGTAGATAAAGACAGTAGAACGTGTCAGATAATTACTTCACAGTCCCAAATGATGAAAAAATTAATATGAGAAATATAGAAAAATAACAAAGTACCAGGACCTAGCTATTGAATTACAGAGACAATGGAAAGTGCAGGTAAAATGTATCCCAGTAGCTATAGGTGCATTGGGAACTATCCCTGAAAATCTAAGCAGGTGGATAGAGGAAATGTGCACAAAACTCAATTTAGTACAGCTGCAGAAAACTGTTATTAGGGACAGCTAGGATACATAGGAGGATTCTTGGCATCTAGGACAACCTGTAGCCCGATGTTAGGATTCCTTTCTTTTCCAACAGTCTAATCTGCTGAGTGTATATGAATAATAACATGTGCACATACACATACATACATAATATAATATAATATAACGAAACATATATATATATATATACTAGCAGTATCGCCCGGCGTTGCTCAGGTTTGTAAGGGAAATAACTATAAAGCATTTTTAGAGAGTTATAGCCAAAAAATAGCAAAAAAATGGAAAAAAATGATGGTAAATTTTTTTTTGAGAGTAAAAAAAGGTTGAGTTGCGTCCCCTAGACAGTCTGTGGTTTGTTTTTTTTTATTCTCGACCCCATGTCGAATTTATCGATTTTTTTCAGAACTGGGGGAACTTTTCAAAATTTTCGCTGCGTTAGTTTTGAATTATGACATTGGGCTATGTGTGTGTCAAGTTTCATCAGAATCGGTTGAAAGCCGTGGTCAGAGTGAGGGTACAAGCAAACAGACACACAGAAACACGCACAGACAAACTGCCGTTTATATATAGAGATATATATATATATATATATTATATATATATATATATATATATATATATATATATATATATATATATTTATATATAGAGGGCATTATACATACATGCCAGAGGGCATTATACATACATGCCACACGCTAAGAGGGACAATTAGTCATTTCTACCAAAAATATTACTATTTTTCCTTATTAAGTAGTTGTCCTTAATTGCTATATATATATATATATATATATATATATATATATATATATATAATATACATATATAACGTGTGTATATATATATATACACACACACAGACTCACACACATATGCATACATGCATGCTGTATGTACGTGTGTGTGTGTATACACACACACACACACACATATATATATATATATTTATATATATATATATATATATTATATATATATATATACATATATATATACACATACACATTCATATCCACACGATAATGATAGCTCCATCGTCGGTTTTGATGCTGAACATTCAGTTATCCGATCATATGTACTACATACTCTTTATATTAACGTGTAAATTGTTGAGTATCCTGAAGACGTGTTTCTTTAGTACAGCTCTAGTGCTGAATCAATATTACTACAGTATAGGTGACCAAGCTGGACCAACGAATTATAGATACAATCCATCCAACGGGCTTCTACACAGTTTCCATCTACCTGATTTCAACCCAAAGGCTTCGGCCGACATGAAGCTATGGTAAGAGTTACTTTTCCAGGATGTCATCGAGACCGTCACAGCATAATTTTTCAAGGTAATTTAGCTGTTGCCTTTTCTTGGTATCAAGTCACTTACTGTGACCTCAAATATCTAGAAACTATCTTATGATTCTCCTTGTTCCTAATAAACAAGCTTTTTCTAATCAATCCCAATCTCCTTAACCATACTTCCAGTTTGCTGGTCACTGTACCCTGGGATATGACAATGATAGGAATGACTTGAACCTTCTTTTTGTACTTTTTTCTTTCAATCTTAGTCTGTAAGTCTTAGTATCAATCTGTGTTATCTGATTCATTTTCAGTCACTTTGGTATCGAGGAGACATGCAATATCTTTCAATAAGCAAGCTCTCTTATTTAGGACGATTATTTCGGACCTAGAATTTTCGACTGCGTTGTCAAGTCTGTATCTTCATGCCCCACAGTATCCTCATTTTGTTATTTCTTAAGCTCCTTTTCCGCTTTGTGTTCGTACCATTTTTCTGCATAGTCAAAGAAGAATTTTTTGACAAAGTTTCGAATGGAGGATATCTGTAGTTCTGTCATGTCACCATTTTTGTTGTTTTTTTTGTGCAAATTTCGGGTACTCATTATGTGCGGCAGTCTTATCTTATATGTTGCTGTGTCTACAGTTACCATCAATGTTCTCTTTCGCAATCATTTCTCTTATATGTCTTGACCTGAATACTTGAATTGTAGTGCTATGATCAACTTTTCGGTTTGCCTATTTAAGCTACCTCTCTTCAGCCAATCCAATGTTTTGCTTTTTGAACTCCTGCAAGGCAAACAAAACAGAAATGTCATTGGAGTGAAGGAGTGGGTTACACTTGACGAATTTATTAGCATCTCAGATAATTTCAATTGCAAAGAGTGCAAACTACTGCAAGCAGTTGTCAAAAGTGGCAAAAATAAACTAGCGGATGAGATGAGGTACCGATAAAATTACATTATGACCACCAAAACCCAAAAGCCTAGTAGCATCAAGCCGAACGACATCACAAAAGTTTGAAGGAGTTCGTACATCAAACAGACAAAATATTCTTAAGAGGTGAGAGCAGGGTGTTTTGCACTAGTACAGTCAACGGTACCACAAAGGAGACTTTTAATGAGAACTATGTCAATAGTGTATCGCTCCAAGAGGAAGCGTTTCCTCCGTGATGTGGAACATTTAAAAAATAAGCCAAGAAAGTTTGGGAGGGCTCTTACAAGAGCTCAAAAAATGATTACCATTAAGTCAGATTAAACTATTCTCACCCTTTTGTTTTTGCATTTTCTAATATGTTTGCGCAAAGAATAAGCAATATAAATCCACATAACCTGGTTTTGGTGCGAATAAAAGATATTTGCTTCATGATCTCAAGTAATTTGTTCTCGCAAATGTAGTCATTTGAGAGACCAAGACATCCGAGACTACTGCGCTTGTACTACGGTCGACCCGGTTCAAGTGTTGTGACAGTGCTATTTCTGGTACTTCTGGATGGTCACTTGTAATCACATAGATGGTACGTCGGGGGTTTTAGATGTGAGCAACAATAGAGGGCAGGGTCTGGATTTCTTTAAGCATCAAGTGACATTCCTAGAAATATCTGTCATTAGTATTAGTGGGCGATTTAAAAGGCTTCGTTGACTCACACAAGGGCTGTGTGTTGGAAACTGATACAAAGAGCAAAGGCTTCGCAAACCTTCTGAGGATGTCAAATTTTGTAACAGATTGCTCTCGACGGTTGCGCGCCAACTTTTGGACTGGGCAGCATTGATGACTATTCAGACATACCGACCAGAAGCGCATAGCTTCTTTTAGGCCAGATGTTCAAGTTGGCTCGGCGATGCTAAAAACAACAGGAACGAAAATCTGGTGAAAAGATATAACGTTTCTGTGAGGGGGGGGGCAGAGAAGAGTTGCCTTCCATGGATCGATGTCAGCGGTGACCGAAGGGTGTCAGGCGTGTGTGTGTGCGCGCGCGCATAGGCACGGGGCCTAGTGGTTAGGCTGTTTCACTCACGATCGCTAGATCGTAAGTTCGATTCCCAGACCGAGCGGCGCGTTGTGTTATTGAGCAAAACACACCATTTCAAGTTTCTCCAGCCCCACTTTCGATCAGGGAGGGAATGTTGACCTACTCGCCTTGTCAGCGGGGTGTGGCGTCATTCGAAGGCTAAAACGAAGCAAAACGTATTGTGAGCAGCGTCGTGTAACATCATTCTATTAGCCTGGTCGGTTACGTAATCACGTGGTCACCTGCTATGTGTGTGTGCGTGCGTCTGTGTCTGTGTTTGTGTGAGTGTGTGTATGTGTTTGTGTGAGTGTGTGTATGTGTTTGTATGTGTTTGTAAGTTCGTGCGCGTGTATGCTTTGGCTGTAAGTCCTTCATGATTTCATGTTATTTTGGTTCATCTCACTAAAACAGTAGGTGAACAACTCGCAGCAATTCACTACAGACATGTGAAGGTGTGGCCACTGTGACAGTCACTCGAACTGAAAATAGCTATCAGTTTACTGTAAGCACCATACGTGCTTTGTGACAAGTTGATGAAGTCAAGCTATAATAATATAAAATACAAAAATAGATGTTGATGTGTTGATGCATATATGCGTTGTTCAACTGATACTACAACAATAAACCATCATTAATTTAGTCTTATACACTGCTATTATCAGAGTGTACATTAATATCCTAACATACACACACACACACACCCTCTCTCTCTCTCTCTTAGTGGGTTTGTTTTAAGCTGCAGAACATTATTTTACTTGAATTGCTATTGTTATTCCATGCGGAATGTTATGAGAAAATGTTTTTCAGTGAATAATTCTTTGTAAGGAGACCTAAATTTAATTTTAATAGTTAATTGAAACAATAATGAAGGAGTAATTCTACTTTTCAAAAGAAAAAAAAATGTTTTAAGCTACATGGGGGAAGTGGGTATAAATTCCGAAGCAAAAGGTTTGGGGAATATTTACGTTGGAAATTATCTAAGGATTAATAGACCCATTTATATTCGTTTTTCTTCAAGATTCTTTTCTACTCTAGGCACAAGGCCCGAAATTTTTGGGGTGGGGGCCAGTCGATTAGATCGCCCCCAGTGCACAACTGGTACTTTATTTATCGACCCCGAAAGGATGAAAGACAAAGTCGACCTCGGCGGAATTTGAACTCAGAACGTAGCGGCAGACGAAATACCTATTTCTTTACTACCCACAAGGGGCTAAACACGGAGGGGACAAACAAGGACAGACACACGGATTAGGTCGATTACATCGACCCCAATGCGTAACTAGTACTTATTTAATCGACCCCGAAAGGATGAAAGGCAAAGTCGACCTCGGCGGAATTTGAACTCAGAACGTAGTGGCAGGCGAAATACCGCTAAGGATTTCGCCCGGCGTGCTAACGTTTCTGCCAGCTCCAGATTGCAGTTGTGTTTTAAATGTTGAAACATTATTTGACGTCAGGATTTATTTTCTATTTTTTTCACAACAGGCTGACTGGATGAGATGCTCTGGATAAGAAGCTTGCTTTTCGACCGTGCGGTCTTGGGTTCACTCCCACTGCGCGTCACCTTGGACGAGTATTTTCTACTATAGTCCCCAGACAATCAAAGCCTTGTGAGTGAATTTGGTAGCAGGAAGCTAAAGGAAGCCAGTCATGCGCACGCATGTGTGTGCGTGAATGTGTGTATGTGTGTCTATGTGTTTCTTCACCTCTTGAAAACTGGTGTTTGTTTATTTGCGTCCCGGCAATTTGGCAACTTAGTGGTTTGGCAAAAGACACCAATAGAACAAGAGCCAGGCTTTAAAAAAATAAATATTGGATTGATTTGTTCGAATAAAACTTTCAAAGCGGTGCCCCAGCATGACCGCAGTCTAGTGACTGAAACAAGTAAAAGATTAAAGAATAAATTAACTATTTTGCTATATTATTAGATCTCGTTATATATTCGTAAACGTTGACTCTAATACTATAAAATAAGTCTTAGCAACTATTTTACTTCCTCTGATTTTATAGAAAAAATGCTTCCTTCAAATACTAACCAGCATCGTCAAAATTACTTATCCATTTATTAATTACTAATATTTGCGCCCAGAATAACAATAGTATTTATGCAACGAACCGTAAAGATGGCTCTTTTTACTCCATTTAAATTGATATATCCACTGTGCTACCAGCTGCTTTATGATGATGAGTAAAGCTGTGTATGTGTAAAGCAATCCCAGGAAAGAATGAAATACCTATATAGCAAGTGTTTACTGTTATTTCTGACAGCTTAGGTATGTGATAGCGTACGACCAACTATGCGCTTTTAATCGAATATGTGTTTATGCATGCGTGTATATTGTAAAGTTATTTTACGATTATATGAAATAGGGAAGTACAGAGAAATTAGGTTTTCGAGAATTTATAAATCTTATTCCTGTCATGGTGTGTGTGTGTTCGTGCTTGTGGTTTTATGTACAATGTGTGTGTGTGTGTGTGTGTGCTTGTATGTGTGTATGCGTAGGTGTGTATATGCGCTTGTATGTTTGTGTGTGTACCAATGCATTTGACCAGAGCTACATCGTAAGCAACGATAATATTTTTCAAATAAACCAATTCAACCAACTGGTCAGTAAACTGCAGGTCATCAAGTACAGCACGTTGCTACATCGAATGTTCCTGTTTCTGGTTCAGTGCTTCCTTAAATGTTCTTTTTCAGAACAAGCGGAGTTTCTTTAATTTATGAAAGTTTCTGAAGTAAAATAATAGACAGGCTTGGCAAACCAAGGTTAAAATTATTTGCTTTAGATTTAATACTGAAGCAAGACATATATTTAAGTTGGGTTTCGAAGTTTAAAGGTGAGGCCAGACATAATGTGCCGCTGATGTTATTGTTGTTAACTGCAGGTTAGCCTTGGTTGAGCAGACCTGTGATCAAAGGTGTTACAGTTGTGATAATCCCCTCTTTATGTTTATTTATGACTACATTTTTCAGCGTGGCCGTCCTGATCTTTACAAACATATGGTGTAGTTTTTCAGAGAACTTAGCTGCTATTTCTAGCACAGGGATGCTCTCTCATTGTAGTGGTTCCCGTGTTGTTTTCGTGTTTGGAGTGTCCTCAGGTTTCATATGATATTCCTGTTAAATTTGGGAGGAATGCGGTTGGGATTTAACAAAAAAACAAAAAAGAAACAAAACAATAGTTGTGCTTGAAGGGACAGAATTTAACTGTAAACAATGTAATATCTTGAGGTGTATAGTGAAAGATTAGTATTTAGAGGACAGGTTTACTGCTTATGGTTTATATATAGCACCAGTGTTCGCCCCACCCCTACACTCTTCAGAGTAGTGGGTGGCGAGAGGGGACTGATTGAATGCTTGACAACTACGGCTCTAAATGTGCCCAGCGTAGTAGAAAACCTACTTAGCTGCTCAAATCCGTTGCTAGATCTTTGCTAAGTTCCTATTCTACCTTGCTTTAGTGTTTACGTACTTGTCCGAAATAGTTACTTGATTAGCTGTGAATATTGTATGTGATAGACAAGCTTCCTATCTAATCATGCACCTACCCACACAATCTCAGTGTGTGTATGTGTGTATGTGTGTGTGTGTGTGTGAGAGAGAGAGAGAGAGAGAGAGAGAGAGTGTGAGTGAGAATGGAAACCGGCGTTTTGAGAATTTCGTTTGCCAAATATTGACAATTTGGACAAGACGGTTGTTGATGGTCTCTCTATCTTGTCAATAAAAAGTTAATATCGTGAATTAACAAAAAACTTCCAAAGAGCTGGAACAAATACTACGAAATATTTTAGCCAATGTTGTTAAGATACGATTCTGCCAATGCAACGCTTTCACAACTTAACAGATTCTTTTCTACTCTAGGCACAAGGCCCGAAATTTTGCGGGAGGGGGCCAGTCGATTAGATCGATCCCAGTACGCAACTGGCACTTAATTTATTGACTCTGAAAGAATGAAAGGCTAAGTCGACCTCGACGGAACTTGAAACACACACACACACACACTCACACACACACACACACACACACACACACACACACACACACTCACACACACACACACACACACACATACAACTTCACAGGTTGCGAATGGAAAGTCATGCATGTTGAGATTTGACTTCATTTGATTGTTTCAAGATAAGTTGATGGAAACCTTACATCAAGTTGGCCATTGGTGGTTTCAAAAGTTGGTTGATGGGAGATAGTTTTGATGTTTGTACGTCGCACTTATGATTGTTGCGAATGGCAAAAGTTTTGGAGCTGCAGCGTTTTGTTTTGCTTTCGAGAGAGAGAGAGAGAGACAGTCACGATTTACTATTTAGCACTCCGAGATCTGGACTGGTGTACCGAATGAATCCCTCTTGAGTAACCTCTGATGATGAATACGTTGGATTCACATTGCCACTGCATTTTGTGAAATATTATTGCACTACTTGGGCGTACGTCCATACATTTACAATTCTAGTTTAGAATGTGATACATTCTATGTATTTATCTATCCTTCCACCTGTATGCATCGTTCCCCACCACACGCACATTCCTCTTGTGTGCCTCTGTATGCTAGTATTTTTGTGGGGGTAAAGTCGAATGGCTAAGAATTCGTTCCCAGTATAATGTCTCAGTTTTAACGTTCCTGAGCTGCAACTTGAATAAGGATCTTCTTTCATAGCCCCGGTTCAGCCAAAGCGTTATGAATAAAGCATGGTTGACTGAAACTGTGTCGAAACACATCGGATATACTGTAGCAGTAATTTAAAGTGCCAAGCTTGTCATACATGGCCATATTAATTCTGCCTCAAGATTACTCTAACTAACTAACTAACTAACTAACTAACTAACGAACGAATGAACGAACTATATATATATATATATATATATATATATATATATATATATATATACCTAACACTACATCGTACTCCTTGCGCGAAGCCGATTCGTAAGATCAGCTCTGATGTATATATAATACTATATATTTCGGGTAATGTATATAATACTATATATAATATGTATAATAATAATATATGGCCACAGCTCATTAGCTGAAACTGGAAAAATCAAAAATCAAAATCAAATATGTAATTAATTATATAATATATATATATAATTGTATATAATACACACACACACAATATCCATCAATCTTAGAGACTACGGTGAGAGTTTGTGGGGAAAGGAAGGAGATGAGGAGCCACTTCTGAAATAACTGTAAAATCCTGTCTTCACTCCGCTACCTTAACCGCAGGCACACACACACACACACACACACACACTCACACACACACAAACACATATGCATAAAGGTATATATGTATGCGTGCATATATGTAGGTATGTATATATGTATGCATATGTGTATGTATGTATGTATGTATGTATGTATGTATGTATGTATGTATGTATGTATGTATGTATGTAAGTATTTAAATATCTATATTAAATACATACAGCGCGCATGCGTATGTAATGTATATATTTATTATGACTAGCAGAAAACCGCTTGGAGGATGGTGTTTCCGCTAATATGTACAACTAATACAATATTTACTGTCGTGCCTTATAACATGTCTAATAAATGATTGATAGACTAATTAGTGTTGTATCTAGTAATATGAATGGCTGATACAATAATTGCTGCCATATTTAGTAATATTATAATTGATGTAATAATTATGTCATGTCTAGTATTATATATAATTGATAATTGGTGCGACAACTCCTGTCATGTCTTGTAACATGTATAGTTTGGCATATATTTTTTATCAGACTCGGTCGAATATATTTCTGAAGTATAATTAGTCTTTTGAAATGTAAGTTTAATATACTCTATAGAACTCGCTTTATTGACGTTCGTCAATGATAAAATCTTCGGTATTTCTAATTCTGATTTCATGAAATATTATGTGGGTTCATAGATTACAGCTGTCGCCACCATGAGGTATTTATTCATACAGTATACCTAGGAATACCTAGGACTGTATCATTCAGTGTGTCTTTGTATATTCTCTTTTTGTGGATGTTAAGGTGTAATTTGAATGACATTTGGTTGATATTTCTAGATGCAGGCTCTCTTATCGACCCGCTCAGTGGCAGAACACTCGCCTATCATTCAGCTGCTATAGTGCCCTTATTACAATGTTCAGTTCAATCGCTAGAGCCCTTGATGTAACATCACCGATGTATTTAAGCAGCTTTATTTAAGGAATCAGTTTTAAAAAATCGAAATGGATACTTCAAAAATCGGTTTCAAATTTTGGAAAAAGGTCAGCAATTTCGGGTAAGGAACTAAGTCGATTACATCTACCCCTGTGTTCAACTGGTACTTATTTCATCGACCCCTAAAGGATAAAAGGTAAATACAAAATTTGGCAGCACTTGAACTCAGAGTCAGAGTAAATGCCATTAAGCATTTTGTCCGATGTGCTAATGATTCTGCCAGCTCACTGCCTTGCAGCTAAGTAATGAATATTTATGTGTGTAGGTATGTACATGTGTGTGAATCAGTGCGTGTCTTTGTGTATCATCGTTTTGGCACCGTTTGAGCAACTGTGATATATGTTTACATGAAAGGCAAAATCGACCCCGGCGGAATTTGAACTCAGAACCTAAGGACGGGCGATATTCCACTAAGCATTTAGCCCAACGAGCTAACGATTCTGCTACTTAACCGACGTGGATACTTCAAATATTTCACATTAAAAACAGAATGACTCGCATTCATAACATGCCTACTCTGAATTGATATCCGTTTATATATTCCATACACTATCATCCTATAATTCGTCGTTTGCATAGAATTATTTGAAAAATTGGTAATTTCATGAAGTGTTGAACTGTTGCAGAATTTCTTCCTAATTTCTTTTGTATTTAACATTAGGAATACTCTGCTTTTTAATCCAAGCTAAATGACTTGATTTGGTAGATAGTTATTAAGTGATTAGATAAAGAACATCCGAGTTCTGTAATATGGTCTTTACTATGAAATAAGGCTTTAACATCCGAGTTCTGTAATATGGTCTTTACTATGAAATAAGGCTTTGTCGTACCTTCCTTTTATACAAAACCTTACAAAGCCCAACCTATGGTCGTGGGATTCTCCAGACTGTGTGAACTTTCCCATAAGTTCATTGACCATCTGAACGCTACTACTGACAAGTTTGTTTTCATCTCTTCTGCTTCACTCATCAAACAGTGCTTACAGAAAAATGTACACCCTAGTTACATGCCACTAAAAGAAACGTGTCCTAATTAAACAAAATGTTCTAAAAAAACCTGGAAAATCCAATAGGGTTAACTTAATGACTGTAAGGTAGTATTAGGATATAACAAGTCAGTCTCGACTGTTATCTGTTGGTTGATAGTGAAAGTGTATCTATTAACTTGCCAATTATCCCATTTTATTTGATATTATTTCAAATAGCTAACTCTGTTTCTGAGATTAACAACATAGTTGAAAATTGAAGAAAGTGATATTTAATAACACTTCAATATTACTTTCATGTAAATTAATTTCTAATAATAAAATTTCGACTACACACTAACCATGAGTATACATATGTGTGAGATTATTTGTATTAGAGGAGTGTATGTTTCTCACATTTCCATTAGCATCTGCCGCGTCCGCTGTGCATAGATTGCGTAGTTCACATGAAACTAACCGTGATATTTATTCAGCAATTCTATCCGATTCTTTGGCAGTAGAGATTTCTAGAATCTATATTTTCTTTGGAAATCTCAACCCCTGCTTATTTAAGCTAATATAAACACATACATATACACACATACAAATATTATATATGTTTTTAGGTATGTATGAATGTGCGTGTATGTCTATGAATGTCTGGGTGAGTATATATATATATGAGTTACAGTTTCTTTTGTTTAGCAGGTCAAGTTTATTCGATTGCTCGTCGGTAACAAAATATTAACAATATGCAAGCAAAAATATAGAGTAAACTGACGTGAGAGTTTATTATTCTCAGCTAGGGTTTGTTATTTAAGCAACATTCCCTTCATTTTAGCCATTCAGAGAAGCTGAACTTGTGAAATATTGTCGTTCTTTCACAATAAAAAATGTTGTTTGGGATTTTCATTGCTTATTCGCAAATAATTACGTTAGCTACGATCTACCGACTACCACAAGATTGCCGCCATAAGCAAAAGAGAACAGAGGGAAAGATATTTTTAAAAGCCAATGTCTCGATTATTTACATGAAAATTACTGAAAAACAACTTTATTTTTTTGTCAGCCTAACCTCTCCTTGTCATTAAAAAGATATTATTATTATTATTATTATTATTATTATTATTATTATTATTATTATTATTATTATTATTATTTTTTTCTTTCTGTGTGACCTTTACTTTTAAGGGTCATATGAAATCCCAACTAGCTTCCAGATCTATGACAACTATAAATCATCAGAGTAATATCAGTCCTGTTAAATACACATGAATGGAAATAGTGGTAGTAATGTTTTATAGTTATTTTATTCAACGTATCTTTTTTATTCATTAAAGCTCTCTCTAGAAATGAAGGTACAGAAATTCGGTCACTGAACCTGCTAGATATAGCAGCCAAATCCTCTTCCTTCTAATCACCCACTGCTGTCTTTAAAAAACAAGAACACTGTGATTCTAGATTTAAGTTCGAAATTAAGACGCAGACAGTTGTCGCTGGAAAGACACTAACCTCGTGTTTCCCAAACTTTTGCCAAATTGCAATATCGCCCACCTATTGACCAAAAGATGCTCCATCACCCACCTGTGTTAAAAAAAACCCTGACACAACCCACACCAACACTGAATCCCGTAGGAGAACCCCGCTTCTATCATTTGACAAACAAACACACATACACACTATATCGTAGACTCGTTGCCCGGTTTGGACTAAATATGCATAGTTTACAAATCCCTTATAGTGAGTTTAGTTTTGCCATTAATGTTAATAAAATTCTAACGTTAGTTCTATATTATGCAGCCAGATTAACTTCGGTAAACTTGCGTTTTCTTTTACACTGAGTTTTATTTTCCCCAAATGAACCATTTGAAGTTAGCTATCACACATTGGCTGAAGCAAAGAAGTTGTATTCTTGGGGATATATTCTATACTTACATTATCAAAAATATCAACTAAGTTCGCGGAAAAAGCCGTGCTTTGTTGGAAATGTGTCTGGCACTGTATCTTTCTACGACAGAACAAAAACGTTTGTAAACCCCTCTATGAAAGTCATCCGTACTTTCTTATTTGAACGCCGAATCAGAGGTAGATTAAAGTTTGTGTAACCCTTGAAAGCCCTTGAATTTTCGGAGTGATACACGTGTAGGGGCTTTAATTTCATATCACCTGCGGCGTTTCCTCTCAAAAGAAGTGTGAGATGACTTTTGGCAGCTTTAAATCCTGATGTTGATTTTTCTTCCAGAAAAGTGCAGTTTCATCAACTTGCTCTGATGTGTAGCTCCCTTCAACAATCATATTCTTCAACTGCTCATTTTAGCAATATAGCTTAATTTTACTTCTGCCTCAAGTCTTATTTAAAAGCATCATATTTAATACCTAGTCTATCATTTTACGATTCTTTTCTCACTAGTGCTTCCAGGTCTACTTGGTAGCTTCTTTCCAAACATCTTAAATTGAAGGCAAATCTAACAGTAGCATGTAGTACAAAAAAAAATTGGCCCAGGAAAGATGTGATTTTTGACAGCTGAAAATTGCTTTATTTCTATTGATGCAATAATGAAAATGTGATGAAAAGGTGTAAAACTGAGAAAGAGAAGATTACAGTTCACTTAAGGTTCACGAGATTTTATAGGCAATTCACCCCATGCACTTCGGACTCAAGTCATAAATATGTACACACACACACATATACTCATGAACAAACGTATTGGCGTACATGTTAACTGTTGTAAGCCAGTTGGATTCAAAACTTGGTGGGTTAATAGCGGGGATGATGTGGGTTACATTGGTTTAGATGTTAGTGGTGGTGGTGGCGGTGGTGGGACATTGTTGGTGTTGTAGTAGTTATACTGTTTTTGGTATTTGTATTGCTGTAGCTGTTTAGTCTCAGGTTAATCCTCATAGGCCTAAGATCAAATATATTTCATTCAATTTTTAAGACATTAGAATATCGCCGTATGTTATTCGAAATGGATTTGCTTATCTACTTCATTCTATTTATCACTGTTGTTGTTGGTGGTTGTGTTGAAGTTGATGATAGCAACACACACGCGTGTATACACATATGTATGTGTATACATACATATGTACACAACATACATATATATGTGTGTGTGTGTGTGTGTGTGTGTGTGTATGCGTGCGTGTATATGTCTGTGTATCTGTGTGTGTATGCATATTGTTGTGTGGACACCCCAGACGATGAAGTAGGTTAGCCCAATGCGTAGATATAGAGGGAGAAGCCTAGACGTCGTAGAGCACTGTCGAGCAGAGAAGAGTTGAGTAGAGGTCATCCGAACGTGCGACATAACACATATATGTGTGTGTCTGTGTATGTGTGTGTATGTGTGTGTGTGCATATCTGTCTGCGTATCTATGTGTGTATGCATATATATGTGTGTGTATGTGTACCCACATTATGTACCTTATACATACATGTGCGTATGGGTGTGCATGCATGTGTGTAACGTGAGGATAGTTTTTCAAATCGGTAATTATATCCTTTAATGCTAAATAAAGCGCAAGTGGCCAACGAGCTAAGAAGAAAGTGTAGCTTTAAATCGTTAACAATTTACGCACACGCACATACACGCACACCCACGCACGCGCACACACGATGGGATTCTTTCAGTTTCCGTCTACTAAATCCATTCACAAGTCCTTGGTCGGCCCCAGGCTCTAGAAGAAGACACTCACCCAAAGTACCATGCAATGAGACTGAGCCCGGAGACACGTAGCTGGGAAGTAAGTTTTTTACCACACAACCACGCGTATATATGTGTGTATATATGTGTGTGTGTGTATGTATGTATGTAGGTATGTATGTATGTAAGTATATTTGTATATATGTATGTGTGATTTTATGTGCGTGTGTATGTAAGTAGGTATACATATATGTGTGTGTGTAAGTATATATGTATATATATGTATGTGTGTGTGTGTGCATGTGTGTGTAGGAATGTATGTAGGTGTCTAGGTGCGCGCGCTCGTATACGTGTGTGCGCGCGAGCGTGTTTAAGTATAAGTTTGATATTTGAGTAGTTGAAAATCTGCTTGTCATTTCCGAAGTGGTATTGATCCATATATAATCTCAACAATTGAACTAAATGATATATATAACATGCCCTGAAAGAAGAAATTGCTATAAAAACGAGTACCACGTCTTATGTATTATTTCAGGACGCATAATGAAGTGCACTATGTTTTCTCATAGCTACGCAACAGCTAAGGGTCTCATTAAACATGACACATTTGATTTACAGGATAAGCTGCTGATTAGCTACACGTTTGGTTTGGAAGATTAACTTCCACTTACTTCTAAGCAATCTGATCATATTGTTGTAGGGCGCACAGAAACTGTGGCGAATAAGCAAACATTTAGATCAGTTTTTATATGTTTGGGATATATCATATATGGCCCGCACAAAGGCCATATTCGCTGTTATTTATCGTTGGAAAAAATCTCTCGCTTTAGGCAAGAGGCGTTGAAAAATTCCAGTGTTCACTTCAATGCACTCTCGATAGGAATCTGTAAATGCATTTCTAGTTCTCTACTATTAGCACCGTGTACTACAAGAGAGATAACCTGGAGATGGCTTTGGAAGCATCTGTCTCCTTAAAGTAAATCAGCATCAAAACGTAAGCTGGTTATGCGTCACGCAGGCCCCGTTTAAGCGTGCATAATATATTATTGAGATAAATACTTGCAAACTTATAAGATGCATGCATACATACATACATACATACATACACACACACACCCACATACATACATACATACATACATACATACATACATACATACATACATACATATATACATACACACACACATACATACATACATACATACATACATACATACATACATACATACATACATACATACATACATACATACATACATATACTTCATTTAAATGGCTCTGAGGAAGCTACAGGATGCCGTGTGAGTGCTCAGTTCTGAGTGCAGTGTTTCTTATGGCAGAAACAGCTCTAAGCTAATGAAAATGGTTGAGTAACTCCTGTTTTCATTTTTGTTTTCTTTATGTCATTCATTTATTGATATTATGCCCTGTACTCACCTAACACTTTACTTTAAAGCATAAGTATTCCGAGCTCTAACAAGTTGTTATTAGTATCAATATACCTAAGCGAAGTCAGATAACGCACGCGCGTGCCTGTGTGAGGCAGGTTCATTCCGCCTTACTTGGTGCCTGTTAATGCCGTGCATCCGCTTGTCACTTACCAAGAGGTAAATGGTGCTTCGATATATAGACAAGTTTTCCGCAATACCAGTGAGTGTATTATTCACTGTTACCTATATATCGAAAGGCGGATTTCACTAAGCAATTGCCAAGCGGGTGCACAGCATTAGCAAGCACCAAGTAAGACGAAATGAAGCTGTTGTTCAAATGTGTCACTACTGCAATGATGTTTACCTCGCTCTGATTAGTATATCCAATAACGTTGCACCGTTGTATTTAGTGGCTATTTAAGCAATGCGTTCGTGGATGATTAAGGGGTTAGATGAGTGCTGATGAAGGGAAAAAACTCCCGAAATATGGCATATACGACCCTTACCCTTTTTTCATCTTCGATCTCATTTTTTGCTTACATCTGACATTTCGCGTACGAAATGTCTTAACAAAATTAGTGCTGGCTATAATTTGTATAGAATATCTGTAGAGATAACCTTAACGAGTGTTTTTAACACATATTTGCGAAGAGATTTTTCTCTTAGACAAGACCTCCGCACTATGATTTTCAACGCTGTATATACATTTAGTATGATACATAGAGGGTGATATCAGTATACATGAGCACGCGCACAGACACACACACACAACACACACACACACACACACACACACACACACACACACACACACACACACACATACACACACACACACACGTAAACACACGCACGTACACACACACACACAGAGCCAGACAGACAAACACACACGTGTACATATGCAACACCCTGCGCCGCGTGCGCAACGTTAATTCTAACTCAGGCTTTTTATCAACCAAAGTAACAATTTCCTGTAGAATGGAAAGAGGTACACCCACATATTTTCTCACTAAGACATCTTAGATTTGAAAACTTGTCATCATTTTAAAGATTTTAAGGAATGTTCAAAGTATCAGGTCATCTTCATTCAACATTTGACGATCTGATTGGTCCATTCAATGTAAGAAGTTGTCCTACTATTTATGTGTAATTTTACCTAACAAATAGATTGATTTCTCATAATTTGGGTATTTACAAGAATTCTTTCCTAATGTTTAACTAAAGCATTTCATTTCGAATCGTTTAATATTCAATCAGACAAAACGAAATGCATGCCGCATGTTTGTAGGAAACTTGGGGAGGATTACTTCTAATGATTTTAACTTTAACAGTTTGTGATGCCTTGCTTATATAAAATCACATAAAAGAAACTGTATGTGTAATATAAGATTACAAACGAGAAGAAAATCCCCTTAGTCTTGATAACTACCTTGACAACAATCTTGATAACCAGTAAGCGAGGGAGCCTCTACGTGGTCACTCAACGTGCTAAAAATATCAAGCAAATTTCCCTCAAATCAGAAAGAAAATACTCATTGGATGATGTGTTTCTAGATATACTATGCCGGGAAAAAGGGAGATAAAGGCTATGACGGAAACGTCTGTGATCATAGGACTGCTAATGATATGTTGTTTTTCTTCAGAAAAAAAACATAATATGATAAGGAATAACTTATCTTGGATTAGGCATATTTCATTCAACTCGTATATAAAGCTTTCTTGATAGACAAGAGATATTGATCAGGCTCTGGTATACATTGACCAACATTAACAAGATATTACAAACCATGAAAAGACAGAAATGCTTCGGTTACATTTCATTGCCCTTGGTTTTCGAGTATGGAGGGATCAGTCATGTGACTGGAGGAAATAATTTATATTTTCCTGGCAGTTAATCTTATTTCTCAATGCCCTACACCGCTTTTGACCCGTAAATGCGCTAAACATATCTCAGAATGTTAATTCTAGGGATGTGATTAATACTCTCCCTTCAGAACCTTTACTTTTAGTGGCAGTTTTAATTGGCGTAACCCGAATTAGATTGTAAAATAGTAGTTAAAAATAATCGAAACTTTACACGGGAAGTTCGAATTAAATCTAAACATATGTAAGAACAGGTACCAGACGGTGTTCAAAGAATGAACCGATCGAAAGATACCAGAATATAAACTATTACTTTATCTTTATCTCATCTTAGAAATATAAACATATATATATATATATATATATGTTTATACACACACACAC
This sequence comes from Octopus sinensis, assembly GCF_006345805.1. Taxonomy (NCBI): domain Eukaryota; kingdom Metazoa; phylum Mollusca; class Cephalopoda; order Octopoda; family Octopodidae; genus Octopus; species Octopus sinensis. The sequence goes on from NC_042999.1 coordinate 86,692,569, forward strand.
TCACACACACACACACACACACACACACACACACACACTCACACACACACACACATAAACACACACACAGACACACACATACGCACATATATATGATAGATCGCTAGCAAAATGATCGACTGGTCATATATACATACATGTATATTATCCGAAGTGTACAGTATTATATATCCATTTCGGTCGATCTTACCAATTGGTTTCGCGGTAAGGATTCAACGGAGCGTTAGGTAACAATCCAATTATGTAACCCTGCGCTCATCAGAGGTAGTTGCTATGGAATGAAATATGGCGACTGCTCTCTATTGTTTGTTGTATCTCTGTTGCTCAATAAATTGGGTGGCTAAAAACCCGACTCTTATATAGAGCCTCTCATTTTAATGATTTTATATTTAAATTCAAACCTTTTTATCATAATTAAAACTTTTTGTGGGATTATTTTCTAAACATTAACTTATTAATGACAGTTTTATTAATTAAGGAAAGATACCCCTTTAAATTTTTGATTGGCTTCAAAATTAATTAAAACACAAAAAGTTCCGTGTTTTCTTTGCAATATGGCCAGAAATAGGTCAAAACAATACAATCTTACTGAAATTTCATCCTGAATGCGTAACACAAATAAATGTCTAAAAGATGATATCCTGATGAATAGATCTGAATGAAAAAATTCAAAGCTATACCTTGAATGTTAGTAAAATATTATCATTGAAAAAACTGCCTCACAGAGAATCTTGTGTCTTATACTCTAATATAATAATAACAATTAATCTTCAGCTTTGAGACATCCGCTTTTCGAGATGTTAATAACCGATTATCATTCCTTAATTACCCTCTCCACAAACACATTGACAAAAGTCCATACATGAACTTTCATATCACTCCTGTCTCAAACACTTATATGATGTCCTTTTCATACTCCCAATTGCACGGTTGCCCCTCACGCGTACAAATTCTAGTATGACGATACCGGCTGAATTATTACTACTTCTACCACCTTCTCTCTCTCTTTCGCCCGCACCTCTCTCTGTCTTTCTCTCCCTCTTTCCCGCTCTCACTCTCTCTCTCTTTCTCTCTCACACACTTCCCCACTTCCTCAAACACGCCTCATTTTTACACACCCTCCACGTTTACTTAGGCTCCTCGTTTTCTTCATCTGAAGAAGAAGTTGGTTTCTAACGATAAAAAAAAAGAAGAAAAAACAAAGCTCCATGGAATGTAGATTACAAAAGCAATGTCATATTTTAAACTTGAGAAAAATCTTGCATATTTTTACTGTTCCACTTGCAGACTGTATTTGTAATGCGCGAGTTAATTGATTGATTTCTTTTTCTGAAAACCTTAGCTTATTCAAATTGTCACCTAGGAAAACACTCACAAAAGAAGGTGCACTAATTATATTATGGCATAAATGTGAATTTGGAATTTGGATATAGAAACAGGAGATTTCAAAGTAGTTGTCCTTTAGTAATCCTCTTTCTTTTTGATTTTCAAAGAGATATTCACGTCAGCAGAACAGCTGACCTCTAGAACGCTACATACTTTTTTTTGCTTGTTCCAAACAATATCCAGCCTCTGATACTCACACTTGACAGATGACTGTTCTCTCTGTTGATGTATGTGTACGTATTCAATAACAGGAAGATTCTCTATATTTATTCCAGGATTGTCTTTTTTCCGGAGGGAATTGTTTATTGTTTTTGCGACAACATTGTGTCGCATCGGGAGGTAGTACCTTGGTGACAATTTGGGTAGCTGTTAATCGCGTATGATGTCTTCTACAGAAATATGGCATTTTCGGTTGAATCTTGGAACTCTAATGGTTGTCTCTTTTGTTTATTGGGTATTGCATAGCAATCTCCTGTTCTTCGATTGAAACTGCATAACCTTCGAAGTGTGATGTAGCGGTCACGAGTTCAAGTGTGGCTTCGCTTCATATTCATACTACTGTCTTTTTCCAGTCTTCAGAGAACACACCCATGCGTAGTCTTCTTTCTTCTTTTTTTGAGGTGTGTGTGGGTGGAGTGGGGGTATGCTGAGTGTTTCTCATCCAGGTCTTCTTTAAGGTATGAGCGTTTCTCACCCTGGTCTTCTTTAAGGCTGTTTTGGTGTTATATGGGAAGTCACCAAGAAGAGAGTGCTTTCTGAGGAGCTCACTACAGACATGTAGGATGTTGTTCTCTTTACTTTTCAGTTTATTAATTATTTTTGCTGCTGTTATTTAGCAGTTACTGTCTGAAAGAGACTATATGACATTCGAAGGCTGTCTGCACCGATCTTAAGCCTCAACTTCTTTCATCTCTTCGTAGGTAGAGCCTGCCGGTATCACTATTTCCAGTTCATGTCAGTATCTTGAGGTTTTTAAAGTTTATCGAATGGATTTGTTCTGCAGACCAGCCAAGTATCCCAAATGTTTGAATCAGCACTGGTATTGTAAATACATTGTGGGATATGTATATAAATGCTGATATGTAGAGATATGAATGTATGAATGTATGAAAGCATGTGTAGGCTTTCACTTCCTATACGCCAGCTCAATTTGATTTGTTTCCAGTTGAAAGACGCCTGTTGTTATTTCTTGTTGATTGTATTCGTAATTGTGTAACATGTTCTCCGTTTTTTTTGTTTGTTTATTTTTTTGTCTTTGTTACCGTACATATTCGCTAGCTTTCTTACAAAGGGGTCTAATACTATTAGCTTAAACTTTTTGTAGGGGCAACTAGATCGAACTATCTTAAGTGTTACTGCCCGAAATGGTCGTGACTTCTGGAACTTGACTGATAAAAGAAAGCCAAGAATGACTCGTCTTTTTTGCCTGTTCTTCTACTTGTTGTTTCTCTTGTCCGCCTTTGTATCGTCTATCTGCCCGAACGTTTTAATGTCCTCTATTGTGTTTTTGTTCCATATATATATATATATATATGTATATATATATGAAAAAATTCAGGAGGTATGAGATGAATATATTTATTTCACTAGTTGATATCCATAAGATTACGATCGTTTCGCAGTCAATGTCATAGATATTCTGTGATCTGAAGAGCAAGCCTACCTTACTTGTATTATCTTATAAATTGTGAAATAGTACTATATAATTTACAACATATACACTAATACAGACATGTAAAATGATTTATTATACACTGAGGTGAATTATTTTTCTACAATGATGGCTGCCAAATGATAGGTAATTTTATAGATATCAATTGGTGAAATATATATTTTCATCCCGTACTTCCTGAATTTTTTAATATTTTAATACTCCTAATGAAATAATCATTACTAATTAGATTTACTGGATTTTAACTGCATTGCACTATACATCACACATCTTTGTATTGATTTACTATGTGGTTTGTAGTCTGGTTCACTAAATGTGCTTTTTTGTGAGTACCACCATTAAATCCATATATTGTGCGTTATATATATATATATATGTGCGTGTGTGTGTGTGTGTGAATTTGTGCGTATGTGTATATATACGTATATATATGTATGTGTGTGTATGTATGTATATATGTATATATGTAATGCATGATACATAATGTTGTACATTATTAATAAACGATAATTTAACGAAAATTGAACCACACATCTTTTGCTTACAAGGAAACCTTTATAATACTTACACTATAGGGAGCCTGGCGCTTTTCTTTTCTCAAACTGTTTATCGACTATACGGAACTGTCATCTCAACACGGGCGTCACGGGTATTTCATCTGGAATTTGTCAGCATCCTATATATATGCGCACGCGCACACACACACTCGCCCGCGCGCATTCACATACAGAAAACAATGTATGTGTTAGTTGCTCAGAAATTTCATCTGTATGTGTGCGCGTGCGAGCGTGTTTACATTTCAGCATAACGTTGCGTTGATGTGGACATGAGAATACGGAAAGGGATAAAGATGTCAGAAGCCTACCTTCTCACATTTTTATCTCTGTATACTCTTCATGTCGGCACCAACACTCTGTGGAAATGTAAACATTTATTCGTTGTTCAATCCTAGGTTAACCAAAAATAATTTCAAACACACACACATACACACACAAGCACACACGCATACATACACACATACATACATACATGCATACATACATAGGTGTATATATATTTGTGTGTGTGTGTTTGTGTGTGTTAGAATTCCTTATGTAAAATCAATGACTATGTAGATTTTAGAATTCCAGGCAAAGTAGAACATTTATTAAAGCGTCTTGGTGATGGTTTCGCTGGTAGCGATAGGGTATCAACTGCTGGCAATATGAGACCCTTAATTTCATTGAAAACTTAAGATTATAGCTATACATATCAAAAGAATGTCTGCACTGTTTAACTGTATTATTTAATTGTAACATTTGCTATTATGATATCTAATCTTAAAATACAATAAACGCTTAAATTGTCTTTACAAGAAAGCATTTTTGAAAGTTTCTCTGGGGTCATAAATTTTATAGAATATGATATTAGGCACAATATATTGTGGACATATTATGAGCCACTTTCTTCAATGTATCATAACAAATTACTGAAAATACGTCTCTCTTGAGAAATATAAAAACAATTATCAAAGTTCGCCTCGCTAATGAGCAAATATTTGCTAAACTTCTCCGAGATTTTATATTGTTTTATTTTTGTTTATATGCAGAGTTTTTATGTATTTCTTTTTTATTTAGTAAATATAATTAGAGCAATGCTTTCCTTCAGAAGATTTGATGCTGTAAAAATACTTTGTTGCTGAAAAATGTCTTTGAATTGAAGACGTTAGTCGCCATGATATCTCTATAGATTTAACCTCTATTTTGAATAGAAAGTTGCAAGAAGAAAGGAAAACACAAAATAGCTGGCAGTTGCCAAAACATTCTAAACAAGGCAAAATAAATATCATTTGGTGTTTGTGAATATTGAAAAGCTATGTGGTTAATTAACTACACATCTCTGACTAATTCTTAATTACTTTATCAGGTAAGATCTTTTTCCCATGCGTTCTAGAATTGTGTAGTTCTTGGAAAGAAATTTGTATTCAATACGAGTGGTACTTGTTATTTTACTTGGATAACATATATCTCGTGTAACTTGTATTATTTACTCGAAATATGTCAGTATAAACCAAAGTCGCACTATTAGATTGCCGGTTATCTTCTGCATGGCATTTGAACACACCGTGTCAATAAACCTCATTTCTTACAGTAAGGACGGAGGATGGGGAGAAGGGATGAAAATACTTTCCCCAATGGTAACAGCTGCAACATGCAAATAAGACAGTCTCAACGGGGAATCGAAACTAGGAGTAATTATACATAATTACGAACTCTAAGATTCACGTGAAATATAGAAAGGGTCGAAAATTATAAGTAGCGGAAACAGTCCCAAGTACCAAACGGTTTTCGGACACACTTCTAGGAAGTATATCGCCAACGGCTAGAAGTCTAAAACCTTCCTTAGAATGTATCTATGAATAAAAAAGATGAGTACTTTTCTTTGAAACTTTATTTTTAATTTCTCAGATTTCCACACGATTTTCTCGGCAGATATTTTATGTAGCTTGGGTTTCCTAATTAAATTTTATTGACGTTTGAATATCACGTGATGCTATATTCAGCATGCCTGGCCATAGAATGACGGTTGTTGTTACTTTATATTCTTTTTATCTGACATCTGATGTGGTATTATAAAGGGTGTGGTGATTTGCATATTGGCATTAGTGGGAACAGTTTTAATGCATTCTCCGTATGTTGCTCTTGTGTGTTGAGGATTGCTATATGTTTATTTAAAAGTTCATCAAGACAATTTCCCATTTAGATCAAGTGTCTCTTAAATACATACCAGCACATAATGTAACTATGGAAACTGTTATGTTTTATTACCGACGTTCTCTTCCGGTGCCCCAAAGCAAACTGCACCAACAGACTGAAGGTGTTTGTAGATTCTTAAAAACAACATTGACTTCGAAAACAAAGAAATAAAAAATGCTTCACTTGCATGTGATCTACTAAATATAAATTGCCTAAAGGTGGATGTTATTTTCTTATTATAAAATATGAAATGAATGCATACAGAAAACAGAAATCCCAGGAACAGTTAACAGTATTAAGATTTAACACTAAAATAGAGGAGAATGTTTTTTTTATATCAAAATGCATATTTTATGATCAAATACAAAAACAATCTCAGATTTTCAGTAAGGCAAGGTGTGTTGATGTTCATGCTTTACTAAAAAGAATTAGTGGCGTTACTGAAATATTCTGAAACTGGGAATCATAAAAAGGTAACAAACTCAGCACACTAGGGTTTTATTTCTCATTCTATGAGTGTAGCCATTTTTATAATATTGATATTGATGTCTTCCACCTTGGCACTATATCTTAAATATTCATACCTCACCCATGAGCATTAGAGAGGCGAAGTGGATATTAAGAGAAAATTGAAACCTGTGCACTGGGCTGTATTCACTAGAATGTAACTTCTGAGGACAGCAAAAATGGCTCTATTTATCAATAGTATTGAACGAGGGTTTTCAATCACTTTTTTTCTTTGAAACCCTTTGGTTACTATTTTATGCTAGTGGACCCCCATAGCCATTCTACCATTCTATGTTTAAAAACTAGTTTTATAGAAACTTCTTTCAAAATTCCTAATTTGTTTTCCACACATTTACCTGTGTAGGCTGAACTACGTAAAATGTTTCTTGCAATACATATCAATACATACATTTAAAGCAATTTTTTTCTGGGCCCTTAAAATACTATTGTAAATGCCCAATTTAGTATTTTGTTATGCGGAACCCCCAAAATCTTATATGGACCTTCAGATGCCATATGGACCGCAGTTGAGAACCACTGGTATAAATGAATACATTCACGTGATCCCGTGACCGACCAGGTAATCAGATGCTGTTACACATTGCTGGTCACAATGCACTTTTGCATCACTTTAGCCTTCAAATGACGCCACCCCGCTAGCTAGCCGAGCAGGCCAACATTACCCAACTGATCGAAAGGGGGAATGGAGCAACGTGAAATGAAGTGTTTTATTCAAGAGCACAGCACGCCATCCGGTCTGGAAATCAAAGCCACGATCTAGTGATCGTGAGTGCGACAGCTTAACCACGAGGCCACACACCTTCACTGATACTAAATTATTGCTAAAACGTTAATTAGATACCTGTTTCTTGTTTCTATCATAAGAGGTTTCTTAATTTATTGAAAAACAATTGCTTTAATAAGTCACAAATATTCTATCATCAGGATTTAAAGCTCACTGTCACTAAAATATGAAAAAGGTTTAACAATACACCATACAAGTATAAAATGTTTTAAATCGATTATCATAAAAAAAACGTTATTGAAAAATAGATTAATATTGTTGAATTAAAAGTTAGTATGTGATAAATGTAAAAGAGAAGAATTACTTGAAACGTGATATGTCTTTCTTTACCTCGATACACTTCAGTTTTCTGGCTTTTTACATACATATATATATATGGCAAAAATTTAGATTCAGATGAATATGGTACTTTAGTTGAGGCACCAGAGTTTAGTACGGTACTATCCATACAATTTCAAAATAAGGTGATTAGAATCAAAATAAGCAATGGATCGCTGGATATCTCTGATATGACAAAGGAATAAACAATTATGTAATGAAGTTCATTTGCTTACCGCTGATTCTACTATAAGATGCAATGTACTCACAGCTGAGTGCTTAAATATCATCTCATAGCTTCATCGTAGCTAAGATCTGATGAAGCTATAGGGTGTTGTTCATTGAGTTTGTAAAAATCATTTGCACCAACTTCAGATTGTTCCCTGATAAATCTGTGTTGAAGTTCCCTTAAGTTGGCACTATTCTAAGATTTCATAGTTGTGGTTGCTGTTTAGCCCTGACTCAGTCATTAGAATTAAAAATGCCTTTCAACTGTTACCATTTTCTCTTATATCACAGACTATATTGCATAGTTTACTACGTCCGATTTTATGCACATCGATCAAGTTTGGTTTCAGCGTTTACTCAAGAAGGGATTTAAAAAACCCGTTTATTCTGAGTGTTTTATTCAGTTTTCAAACAGCTACCATCATCTCTCCTTTCTCGTTTTTTCTATTTACCCATCTCCCTTTATCTGTCTCATTCTATATATCTCTTTATTCTACTTGTTGAGAGAGAGAGAGAGAGAGAGATAAAGAAAGAGAAGGGAAGCAATAGAAAGATGAATGAGAGACTGAAATGAAGATGATCATAGAGTTTGACGCCATGTAAACTGTATTTTAGAATCCTTCGTTAAATAACATTCTCCCTTAACTGTTGGTTTCTAATTTTTTTTCCAAATCTACATACATTTCACCTTCCTATATTTTTCCTATTTTCATTTTTAATGGTCGTGGTGGTGTTGGTGGTGGGGGATAGGATGTAGTTTGAGCGGGATTTGGTTGCTATTTCTCAAAATGTACATAATTTCCCTGTTATGCGGATGTTTGCTTCGTTGTTTCAGAATATATACTTACAATACACAGGCACACACGCATATACAGACATACAGATTTCGAGAATAAACAACCGTTTTGAAAAATATTATTGGGGAAGCAGTGTATTTTAAAGCATACAATTTGAAGTGGATGAACTAAAACACTTTGATAGCAGGTAATTATTAAAAGAAACGGAATTAATATCATGCGGTATAAAAAGATGTCTGTCATTAGAGTCACTATTGTAATATTTAAGTCGTAAAATAATCACACGTTTCAATCAGTTTAACGTATATGTACCCACTCGTGTGTAAGTATTCATACCTCAATGAATATAAAATTCTAGTCCCATACAGTTAAGTTAGTATAGAAGCAGTTTGCCACCCACTAAAACAGTAATTTAATCCTCGAGTGCGATCTATTAAAAAGCAATAATAATTGTCTAACAATGAAGAGTTAAGATTTTACGTTTATTTCTTAAACAAGAGGATTGTTCAGTTGTATGTAGGACCGTTTAAACTACGTTTTATTCATCCTACCTTCTACTACTAACATTTAATGTGTTTTTGTAACTTACTCACGAGGAGTTTAAGTAATTTTCCTCTCTAATTATTATTCTCTTTCTCATACATGCACACATGATATAGTATGAAACAGTTTGGTAATCACATTATTTCCGTTACCTGTATAAATCTTCGAGCAGACAAACTAAGTCTATATTTAATCAGAAGCTCAATAGATATAATCAAGAAATATATCTAAGAAACCCACAGTATCAATATCAAAATTTGAACTTTAAACTTCTAAATTGCAAAGAAAGAAATTAAAATAATATAATACACTTCCGATGAAATCCGTTAGCCTGATGTGCTTTTTTTCACGTTAACTCATAAAACTGGCATGAGTAAGGTATAATTTGATGACAAGCTACTGAATATATGTGAGTACTTCTAAAGTGCTTACGAAGGAAAAGCGCAGAGTGGTGCCGAGAATTAGCTGGGTTTTCATGCTATCAAATTCACATGGTGTAAAATATGGGGAGCTAGATTCAATATTAAAGTGCTCAGGCTCTGCTGGCTTTTCTAGTGACGCCAATAAAAAAAACAACGACCTTTATTGTATTGTTACAAAGCTGCACCATGCTGATTAAGTCCGGTTGTTTCAGTGCAACCATTACTGACAATAGTAAGGTTCAACGTCGGAATGATACCGAAAATAAGTCAAAGGTTTAATTAGTTCCTTTAAATAAAAATGTCTCTTACCGTTATAAGTAATTTAATAGCGGGCATAAAAATTAATTATTTAATATATAAATTAACATAATTCCAATGCCAATCCATGCTACACTGGAAACGTGCACGATATATGTATGTATATATGTATAAGTATACATACATACATATATATATATATATATATATATATATATATATAATATATATATATATATATATATATAAGTATACATATACATATGTACGTATGTATATATAATTGTGCGTGTGTGTGTATATATATGTGTGTGTGTGTGTGTACTTACATGCATATATATACACACGCACAAAATTTTCTTATTGAATAATATAAACAAAAATATATTATAAATATAAATAACGTATACATTAAATTATGCCATTGAGTTTAAATACCATGAACATCAGAAAACGGATTCATACTGGTTAAGGTGGATTTCACAATACGAGAGTGACTAATGTTTTCCGAAATATTACCGTAAGAAAATAATGTTAATTAAAGTATTTCATCCCGGTGGTAGGGAAGATGTGTTACAATATGTAAATGGAAATAAAACAATTTCACAGTATTTCGATTATTTTAACGTACGAATTTCAATCCAAAATGCAATGCTTATAAACTCTATATCTGGATGGACTCATATTAAACTCTGTTGGACTTTTGGATTTTACTCAAAGGATATTGGAATATTACACATATATACCATTATGTCTATAAAACGGATTTACGAATTCAATAACCATACATAACTTACATCTATTTTCTTTCCTCCACCTCACTCTGTATTTGTATCACATCGAAACTAACTATGACTTAATTTTCCCTCTTACACCGTCACCGATGAAATGATATTATTAATTAATATCCTAGAAACAGCTGTAAGACCTTTCTATAAATGCTCTAATATATATATACAGCCTTGGTTTTTTATCTCATTACGCAAAAAATTCATATATACACACGCTGACAGAGAACCAACGTTGAACCCTTTATTCGCAATATTACCGAATCTGGAACTTAACTATGGTCTGTCTATAGCACTTAATCAGCATTACCTGACACCTTTGGGTCTCAATGACACCATTATTTCTTATAACCTCAACTTCTCGTGTATATATATATATACGCAGACGATAAAAAAAAGTCTCGCAGAAAATACAGGATCCCAACGATGTTGCACAACTGCAGCAGAAGTTGGACTCAATTTACAGAAGGGTTGAGGATAATAATATGCAGTTTAATACTGAAAAATTCCAAGCCCTGAGCTACCAGCGTCCAAAATTGAATATAAAACTTACAGGGTACGCTGGTCCATAGGGGTTACATCAGCCTAAATCAGTGAGGGACCTGGGTATCTACATGAATGAGGATATCTATTTCCAAGTACACATTACCAGGGTGGCGACAAAGTGCAGACGACTGGCTGGATGAATCCTGAAAACGTTCAGAACCAGAGAGAAGGAAACCATGATGGTCCTCTGGAAGACACTCGTCCTCAGCCGCCTGGAATACTGCTCCCAGCTATGGTCACGCAACAGTGTAAAATTAACAGTGGACCTTGAAGCAATCTAGCGAAGCTTCACAAAGAAGATCGTCTCATTGCAACAGCTCAGCTACTTGGAAAGGTTGAAAAAACTAGAACTCTCCTCCCCGGAGCGAAAGCGGGAGAGGTATGCAGTATTATACATTTGGAAGATCCTGGAAGGAATTGTGCCAAATTTTGGCATTTAAAGCTACACCAATGCCAGAATGGGTCAACACTGCAGAGTGCCAAAGATCCTAACAATGCCATTGCGCTTCAGGACAAGTTACTGCAACAGCAGTATATATATATATATAATATATATATATATATATATATATATATATATATATATATATATTATATATATATATATATATACATGTGTGTGTGTCTGTGTGTCTGTGTGTGTGTGAAGGAGACGAACGCTCGAGCTGTTGCTAATCCATTTATATCATGAAGTCCCCTACATACGTTTCGACGTGTGCTCTCCAAAGTGTCCGGCAGGATAAATAATGATCAGCAGTGCACCAATTTCTTCAGGAGGTTTATGATCACAAGTTCATCAAATAAACATGTTAACCGAAAAAGAAATTCCTACAAAATGTATCTATATTTATGATAAAGGGAAATCTCTCCTTTATGCACGGAAGAACAATATTTTATTTTCTTGTCTAAGCATGAATTAGTAAACAAATTTGCAGAGAGAATTTTCAAATGCATCCATTGGACAAACCACACATTCAGTAATTTCAAATAATATCCACCCGAAACCTAGTGATATTTCATGCAAACTTCTTTGCCATATTCCTCAATCTTACTCCCTTTCACCTTTACTCCCCTTTATTAACTTTTCTTTTGTCTATCAGTGTGCACAATATTTTATATGTGCCTATGAGTGTATAGGTTTATTGTAGTGTGTAAATGTCTGTCGATGTTTTTAGATGTGTGTGATCCTCTATATGTGTATGAACGGTTGGTTATATTTATAAGTCGAGATTGTTAAAGTCCTGTAAAACATACTTAAGTATCTGTATGCGTCTAGCTATATGCTTATGAGAATTATAGTGAGTTTACAAATCTATGGTTTAACACATTTCTTCCCATTACCTAATAACAATTTATCCAAAGTTTCTTTTAATTCCTTTTCTTTTTCTTCTGGCTTTTCCTTCCTTTATTTCTCCTCCATATCTTTCTATACTTCAGTTCCTTCTCTCACAATATCTACTTTGTTCCGATAACGTCTTTTTAAATTCCAAGCGTCCATTGTTCGTATGTAAATATTTTGTGAATGAACGTAATCTTTATGTGCTTAAGTGTGAGTATACAATCATGTGTTGGGGGTCTATAGATGTTTTGGGATGCGTATATCAATGATTATTTAAATTATTTATTCTGATTATTTATTATGATTAAGATTATTTATTCTGTATATCAATGATTATTTATGAGTATTAGTATATGAACGTTAGCGTATATTTTAGTATAGGTTTGATTCTAAGTCGCTACTGCATGAATATGTACGAGTATATGTGTAGAGATATATATGCATATGTGTGTGAGTATATCTCAAAATATGTATGTATGTATGTATGTATGTATGTATGTATGTATGTATGTATGTATGTATGTATGTGTGTGTATATGTATATATAATATTTTATATAGATATATATTAATATATATGTACGAGCAAAACGCCTCCCCCCCCCCGTCCAATGGACGGTGCTGAGTTGTCAAACATTTAAACCAAATTTTCTCAAAACAACTTGTCCGACCGTCCCATAGGCCACCCCTTTGAGAAACACTGATTTAACCTAAATTTGAGACACCGTGCATTTTTCTCGCGTATGCGTAGTATCGATCGCAACAGCTGATGTACTTGCGCGTACAAATGCACGTTCCCACGGCTTTATCGATCGCATTCTCACCTGGAATCGATTTTTGTAATTTTTCAAGACTTATACACGCCCTGATACCGTCGGTTTCTACATATCAAATTTGAGCGCAATCGGGTGAAGGATGCCCGAGATCCTAGAAGACACACATACAGACAAACAGAACGGATTTTATATAATAGACTAGCAGTATTGCCCGGTGTTGTTCGGGTTTGTAAGGAAAATAACTATATAAGCATTTTTAGAGAGTTACTTCCCTTATATAATAGCAAAAAATGCATTAAAATGGGAAAAAATGATGGTATATTTTTTTTAAATCGTAGACTCATCGTAGACGCGCGCTAATACCCAGAAGGGCTCGATATGAATCACGACTATAAGATACCCGCTTTTGGTTAAACTGCACCGCAAAATGTGGGAGTAGTTAGGAATCTAAATCGTAGGAGACAGACACTCACACAACTACACTTTTATATATAAAGATATGTATATGTGTATGTATATATGTATATGTATAAGTGTTTGTATTTTGATGAGTGTGTATGTATGTGTTTGTACACGTTTGTGTTTTTGTATGAATATAATGTTTATATTTAAACGTCACATGTTTGAGTGTGAACGCCTGTGTCCAGAAAAATATAAATACGTTACATTTTGTAGGACTTTCTTCTTCGGTCAACATGTTTATTTGATGAGCTTGTTATCATAAACCTCCTGAATAGATTGGTGCACTGCTGACCATTATTTATCCTGCCAGACATTTGGGAGTGCACTCGTCGAAACGTATGTAGAGGACTTCATGATATAAATGGATTAACAACAGCTCGAGCTTTCGTCTCCTTTTTATATTTTAATGTTTTCTACTAAATAAGTCTTGCTATATCGGGATTATTTCCTAGGACACTTAGGCAACTTTTAGCTACATTGTAATTGTTCCCTTGGATTTCTCCTATTAATTATAAACTCGCTCTCTCTGTATCTATATATAATTATATATATGGGATAAACTTCGCTGATGAAATCAATAAAATTCAAACACGACATAAATTGTGTCTCTTATTTGCCAGAAAAATAAAAATAACGTTATTCATAGTCGAATAATCTCTTACGTTAAACACGTTTGCAAAAACTTAGCTATTTCTTGTTTTGTATACCCATCGAATGCCCAACATATACCAATAGGCTGGGGAGTATATGTCAGTGACCTTATGTCAGTTAGTTGAGTAACTTTCTCTGAATACGGTCAAGAATGTCTGGCTGTACGGCGGCAGGACTAACCCAAATGTAGAAGCAATATCTTGACCTTATCTGAATTTTGAGCCCTGAACTTTGACTCCAGAAGAGTGGAGCCAGTCTTTGAGACTCGGTTCTAATTATGTTAACGTCTTTAGTATGCAGATTATTCTGTCAAATGTAATGATTATTTCTTCATGTCACAGCTTCGAGATTTCGATGTTGTGTTTGCTTATTTCTAAAACGACATTGTTGAATAAGTGTGAGGTTTGTACATAAAAAGGGCAAATATTTGGGCCTGGTATGGCCAGTTGAAATGGTATTTCCTCGGTAGTAGTGTGACCTTTAGAACGATCACGATGGTTCTAACTGCGTGCTGCTCATGCTTAAGGGGATTAGGTGCAATAATGTAGTCTCAATATGGGTAATATTTGTATTTTTGGGGTGGATGAGACATTGTTGAAAGAGACAAGATTACCATGCCTCTTTTGGAGAATGCTTTGAATGCCTCTGTTACTGGAATCAATGCAAGTTTGGTGCGTAGTTTCTGAGTTGCATATTGATGACACAAAGATAGAAAAAGATAGAAAAGAATAAAGGTTAATAGAGTGAAGTTTGACATGCAGAAACTGGGGAGAAGCTCGAAAAACATATATATTTGTATGTGTACGTCTGTGCGTTCATAGGTCCACATGGGTGTGCTTATGTGTGTGAGTTCATATTTATATAGGTTAGGGGTGAACTAAAGCGGCACACTAGACAAATATATTTTGTGTTATTTAAATTCGATGTTGCCTTTCGTTTCTAACGAAATCGATGCCTAAGTCGATAAAAATCAAATATAAAATTTAAAGGCAATGCTACAATCTGGCCAAAAAACAAGGACGCAGGCCATTATTAGTCTTTCAATTCTAGTGCCTATTTATATTTACTTGTCCAAAAACAAAAACAAAAGCGAAAAACAACCACTTAGAATAAACAACTTCATTTAGTAGCTGTTTTATAGATAGCTACAGACCAAGTTCTAGGTTAATGGTTATTCTATACTTAGCATGCACCATGTCAACAGCAACAACAACAGTATCTCCAACTTCCATGAATAGGACCTCATCCAAGAAAATATTCCAAGAAATATTTCGTTCTTACAATTACAGTTCTATTTCTTTTCAGTGAAGGATAAAACTACATATGGACAGTAAATATGTAGTTTTAAAATGTGTATAGTGTAAATACAGAAAGTGAAATTAGAAGAGAATAAGCGTAAGCTCTTTTACTCCCTTCTAGGTTCATTTTATATATCGGCAAAACACTACTTGAAAATAATATTTTGTTCTCAAAAATTGTTACTATATACTATATATTATATAAGCACAACTAACGAGAAATCCTTCAGAAAGAGGTTGACAGTGATTGATGCCATAGGAAGAAAATATTTACAAACTAAGACACCAAACATATGTGAAATTAATTTTTGTTTCTGTTTTATTGCTGCAACGATTAAGCTACATATCGGTGAAACATCATGGAAATAAACAACTGCAAGCCTATGGAAAACACTAAAGTATATATATAACAAGTAATGAAAAAGAATATTGATTGACACTTCTTCAAAAGAAAACAAATGTGTAGAGTTATAACATTTGTGCGAACGACCATAGAATTTCTGTAGCATCTATGAACATCAGACATCTTGTTGCTTAGATGGTTCAATACTGTACACAAATACGAACGCCGAAAGCTTTTCAATAAACACTGACATTATTGTAAAGGATATATAAAACGGTGAGCTGGCAGAATCCTTAGCATGTCGGACAAAATGTTTAGCGGCATTTCGTCCGTCTTTATGCTCTGGATTCAAACACCGCCGGTGTCGACTTTGCCTTTCACCCTTCGGAAATCGATAGAATAAGTACCGTTGAGCACTGAGTCGATGTAATTGACTTAGCTCCTGACCCGAAATTTCTGGCCTTGTGCTAAAATTTAAAACCCTCATTACATGCGTAATATAGAAATACTTTTAAAATACATATGTCACCTGCATTAATAACAGCCATCGCACATGGAAGAGGATTTCTTAAAAATCGAAAAGTGAAAGGTTACTAACGAAATACCGTATACACAAAAGTGGCAATGACGTTTGTTTTTGTTGATTTATGTTTTTGAAGATTTATGATGAAAAGCGTTCTGGTTTTGAATGTCCATTATCTTAATTTATCTACTACTGTGGGTTTCATTATACCGTTTCACTAAGTCCTACTAGATGAGTAATAGTAGTAATATAGAATTTCAGCTTCTATTGAATATTATTGGTTGGATGAACAACCATAGTGGTAAGCACTTCGATATGTTACCATATGGTTCAGGATTCGATCCCACTATATGGTACTAGTCTCGGCATCACCAATGCCTTGTGAAAGGTAATTTAATTGACGGGAACTATACCCACACAAATCGTATACATACATACACTCACACACATATACAGTCACTATCCTATTATAAATTTGAGCGATGTTTCTCTGTTCGTTACGTTAACTCCTCTAAGAACAATAGTGTAAGGACCACGAAACTCAAACTAGCAACTCCTCTAATCCCATGGAATATCTTAAGGGGTCTATTTTTTTACGGGCCGTTTAAATGGAGCCCCACTGACCACACTGTTTTTACTGCATTCACCTCACTCCTACGCTTATTGATTAAACTGTGATCAATATCAGTTCTTCGCATATTTTCAGAAATAAGTGTGGGCATTACATTACACAAGGGTAGAAAGCCGCGAAGCGGCCCGATAGTGGAGCAGAAGGCCTCAAAGGTGCCCTCCGCAGGAGCCAGTCCGAATGCCGCCCAAAGGGAGCTTTCAAAGTTAGTATATATATATATATATATTATATATATATATATATATATATATATATATATATATATATATATATTATATATATATATATATATATACGTGGGGGAGAATTCACAAAAATACAAAAGACGAAGACAGGTGCTGTAGACAACAAACAGATGTATTAGTCTAATGCTCGGGAAGTGAAAAAGTCTTTAACGTTTCGAGCCTACGCTCTTCCACAGAAAGGAACACAGAAAGAAACAAGGAGAGAAAACAAAGAATGTTCAGTGCCGGACAGAGGGATCACACAGGAGAGCTAGGAAGAAGGGGAGATAATTAAGTAGTGGTGGTCCCAAAACGAAGGTGCACATGCGTGTGTATAAGAGAGTATGTATGTGTCGAACAAATCGCCCCCAGTACATAATTTTTTAAAATCCTAGCACTTATTCTATGGATCTCTTTCGCCGAACTACCAAGTTACAGGGAGGTGAACACAACACACACGCACACGCACACACACACCACACACACACACACACACACACACACACACACACAACACACACACACACACACATATATATATATATATATATATATATATATATACCGGTTGTTAGGAACAAGTACACACACACATACAAATAATAACGACACACAATATTATATGTGTGTGTATTCATACATGTGTAGATAATCGATATATATACATGTCTACCTATCTCTCCTTCTCCCCCCCTCTCTCTCTCTATCTATCTATCTATCTATATATATATATATATATATATATATATATATATATATATATATATATATAACCATAACACCATATATATATCCATGTGTATGTGTTAGTGTGTGTGCGTGTTTCCATGCACACATGTGCACTTATATCTATCAATTAATCTATGTAATCGTCTTCCCCTTCTTTCTTTGTATGTGTATACATTTACACACACACACACACACACACACACACACACACACACACATATATATATATATATATATATATATATATATATATATATATACACACATACACGAACTCGTCACGACTATATACAGGTGTATAAGCCGCTGAATGTCGTGTACAGGATATGAATCAGGTAAAAAAAAATCAATCCCCACTTGATTATAATGTCACCCGTGACTCAATAGCAATGTCCAGGAATGACCAATAAGTTAATGGTGGCAAATTTTTTAACATACCTTTGTTAGTGGATATCGATTACACTTTGATATTTGTCGTTAATTCCTCTACGGACAGAACAGAAACGGAAAAAAAAAGAATCGATTTTCACCTGACTCATATCCTGAATACCTCATTTCTTATCCTTGTATAATTGTATATACATTATGCTTTAGTCAGATTCAAGGGATGACATTATACATAGGCTTACTTTTTTACGTATTTAGACATACACACACACACACATACACACACACAAACACATAGATATACACGTACACATAGTCTCCTAAGGTTAAATATATACAAATATACAAGGACGTCGTAAGTCATACATGTATTTATAGAGTATGTGTATGCGTATGCGGGTCTGTATGTGTGTATGTATTTATGTATGTGTGGGTGTATATGTGTGTATGTGTGTATGTGTGTGTGTTTGTGTGTGTACACAAAGTATTGTCTATATGTATACATAAATATGCATATTTGTCATATTTGTGTGTGTGAATATGTTAACCCTTTAAATCCGGTGTTAATGAATACATACGAATGCTGAATCACGTAAGCAACCGGAATGCAAAAAAAAATGACTTAAGATACCCACCACGAATATTCTAGAAAATTTAAACACCAATGCTCAGTCGAACCATTCCCAGAAAATATTGTGTGAAATGTGGGGGCCGCGTATCTAATCTCGCTACTTGCAAAAAGTAATCTTGCCCATTGAGGGATAATCGTCACAAAGCAGCCGATATTAAAATTACCACATCGCCTGATTTCTGAAAATGCATTGATTTTATTGCCGAAACAGAACTTCAGACACATTTAGCTTCAAAACGAACATTGAAAAATTTACAATGATTACACTGTGTAACAAATTTTTATTCATTCATTCATTTATTTATTTATTTGTCTTTGGTCAGTAAGTGTTATTCATTGCTACTATTTTGAAATCAAAGGAAATAACTACTATTCTCTTCAGACTTTGCTTTTATGACCTGGACATCAATGGTTTGAAACTGACCTATTTTCCATCACATTTCAGTCAGATTCAGCGCTGATTTGCTGAAGCAGACATACCGTTATAGCAAATATTCTGCTCAATACCACAGATTTGCTTGTCCGTTGCTAGACCTTAACCATTTGAGCATGTCCCTTGGTGGCTTGCAATATGTGCATTTCTGATCATGAGCGGGAGTAGTAGAGGAGCATCATAGCCATGTGTTGGGTGGAACTCTTTGCGGTTTGAATAAATGTAACAAAAGCAGTTTTGAAGGAAATAGCCATTTTTCATATTTTCTAGGGGTAAGCAAATGGGAAATAACAGTTGCTACCCAAGGACAAAAACCGTGTCACTCAGTGCAATCGTCAGAAATCAGGCGATGCTAAAATGATCACATCACCTAATTTCTGGGGGTGTATTAATTTTATTGCCGAAAGAGACTTTCAAACCCATTCAGCCTCAAAATTAAAATTCAAGAAAAGTTTACAATGCGCATTCACATTACTGCTTTTGAACTGTTTCTTTTTTACTTGTTTCAGTCATTGGACTGCAGTCATGGTGGGGGCATCGCCTTGAAGGGTTTAATCGAACAAGTTTACCCTGGGGATTATTTGTTTTTATTTTTAAGCCTGACACTTATGTTATCGGTTTTTGTTTTTATCGAAACGCCAAGTTACGTGAACGTAAACAAATCAAAGCCTGTTTTCAAGCGATTGGGTGGGGATAAACACAAGAAAAAAGGTAAAGACATACACACATAGATGCATAGACACACGCACGCGTGCAAATATATGTATGCATATGTCAAAACATGACCGCAGCTGGATAACTGAAGCAAGCAAAAAAGATAAAAATAATTATGTACACACAACATATATATATATATATATATATATATATATATATATATATATATATATATATATATATATATGTATGTATGTATGTATGTATATATGTATATGTATATATATATATATATATATATATATATATATATATATATAGGCGCGGAGGCGTGGCTGTGTGGTAAAGAAGCTATATATATATTGTTTATAAATATCATTTAATGTACGCAGTATCAAGATAAGAGCTACTAATAGTTTGTTTTTTTTGCTGTAAAGATACTTGGTTAGACAGGTCTTAAAAAACGTTATAAATACCTGTCTAGTCGCGTGTCTTCACAGCAAGCAACTATTAGTAGCTCTTATCTTTATACTGTGCGTATGTGTATATATATTTACATGTATGTATGTATGTGTGTGTTTATGTATGTATTATGTATCTATACATATATGTATGCATGATATATATATATATACATCATACATACATACATACATACATACATACATACATACATACATACATACATACATACATACATACATATATATACATGTATATATGTGTGCGACTGTGTGTATTAGTGTGCATGCGTGTGCACACATCATCAGTTTTGATTAAAGCCAATTCTCTTATTGGCATTAGGCAATATGTCTGAAGGGAAAATTGTTGAGTTGATTGAGTTGATAGGATTTAAATTAGGATAGAAGTGTGAGATCCAGCACGTTGTCGCTTCTAGCACTCCTTAAACATGAACAAGACAAAATGCTGCAACATGAACATTCCTTTTACATGTATTATATTAAAGAAGTTAAACCACTTCCGCGGATACAGTTTCCGAAGTTTCCGTTATAACGACACACTTCAAAAAGTAATGGAAAAGGACCTGGTAGATTTCTTTGATGGTTTAGCGTACATGTGTGAATATGGGTCTTATAATCCGTTGAGACTTTTCTTGAAGACCTAGCAATTTAGAGTAAGCTCACCTCTCAAAAAGCCATATTAATAAAAGAAATTTTACTCAGTACTTATCTTTGCGGCATATATATTAGGTGAATCGAACCATTGCAAATTTAACTGATTTGACCGGAAACTAACTACTGTGCCCTTTCCTTTCTAGCAAGAATGTCAACCCTCTGGAATTCCTTTCCTGCTCATAGCTTTACTGCATTGTTGATTCGGAACATTTTAAGCGGAACATTAGCAATATCACTCCGGGTGGTCTCGGAAGGTCTGCGAAGGCCTTGAATAATGCCACTTTGTCCTGATCTAGCATTTAACAAAGAAGTTTGTTACCTAATTCCAGATTCTGGAAAGGCAAAGCACCAGTCGGATAGTACTCTAGTATATTGCAGGTAACTCCTCCCAAAATTATGGTACCCATTTCTGATAGCTAACTGCAATCATGTAGAATATAGTGTCCTACTCAGAAACACAACACAACCATAACGGAATTACTTTCATGAACAGTGAGCTAGTCGTCTAAATTTTAAAATACTGCATCCTAGCAGGGTTTGAGGCTAGGATGTTTCACCAAAACTAGAAATTCATATGTACTGAATAAGATATTCTCTCAGTTCTCCTACGATCTTGTTCCTGTTGCATTTTTTCGTTTCAGAAACTAATTCGCTATGGTTCTTCTACTGACATCGATTTAATATTTCTCTTTAGAGATACCACATTTATTATAGATTTTGTTAGATTTTTTTAATGATAACAATACCATATCAAAACAGTGCCTCAGTATGATAACAGCTTCTGAATAATAGAATATACCATCCAAATAAACCTTCCATGCCAGGAGGGTTTATTTGACCTCTGCCCAGATGTCTCACTCTGTTGACTAAGTAGTTTACAAATTTGAAGTTTGAATTACCGACAATATGAAACTGAGGCTAACCTAAACAGTTTCTAAATACGATCTAACCAATTCACCTCTTTTTAACAATGTTATAGCAAGTAGTCCGTTCGAGTGGACTAGTTATTTGTTATACAATTTGAAATAAAATTATTTTGGAAAGATGTTTACATTGGTCTCTAGATGCATACACACTAACATGCATCTAGCATATCCTTCTTTTTCTCACTGACACCGAGAGTGAGATGTTCCCAGACTAGTCTTCCGAAAACGTCGGACTGCCCCAGGCCTGCAGAAGTATAGTCACCCACTAATTTCTGATCACCTTCCTTTGTTTTCCCTTTCCCCTGATGTTCAAGATGGCCAATAGTCCTTCCAAGTTCAGTAAATATTTGCATTTTCTAATGTCTAGATTTAAAAAAAAAATTTTCCACACCAACATTTCTATCTCACTCAGACCAGTTTGACCAAAGAACAAATGTCTGCTATTCGGAAACTCCATTCTTTCTGGTGGCAATCATACCCATTCTAAACGATCTGAACTAGTTTATCAAGCGTCTTTGCATTCAAAGATAATCAGGCCATACAAATTCACGCATACTATATGCAATATTCTTGTGAATGAACGTGTGAGGGAAGTCATTTTATATTAGAATAAAATTATTTACCAGTCCTTGAATGTAAAGATTCCCACGTGGGAAACGTTTTCCTAAAATTTTATAGACTTCTGGTGTTGTCTTTCACCGGAAGTGTATAGTTAAACATCCTTTGGAGGAGTGCTTCAGTTTTCCTCGAATCATGATTTAATTTTTTGTAGTTTTTTCTTTAAAATTTGTAACGTACTCAGTCAACTCATTCATGTTTAAAAGTGAGGTTAAAAAGTATCCGTTGTTATTAATTCTGTGGTTGTTGTAGTTGTGTGAATACACGTCAGTTCCTCGTCAGTTTTCACTTTTGCTTTTGGTCAACTAAGAATTAGGATGTTGACCACTCCAATTCAACGTCAGCATATTTGAGTCGTCGTCATTGTTGCCTTGCCATGCTCGTCCTAATGACAAAGATTTCTAAAATAAGCATTAAGTGGGGAACAGATAGTAATTATAACAACTCTACTGCCTGACTGGTACTTACTTTATTGGACTCAGTAGGACTTGAACTCAGAACGACATAAGACAAAACGAAAAAAATTTATATTTACCTTCCACTCTACTAAATCTACCAATCGTTATCGATCTCAATATTCCACTGATACTTGGTTTACCAACCAAGACGCATTAGAAATGCCAGTCCGCCGCCTTTACTTAGCTTAAAATATCAACGTCCAATATTGTTGTTCATTAGTGGTTCCAAACCAATTTTTGGCCATGCCTCACAGAATTGCCCCCTTTCTCTATTGATATACTAAACATTGTGTACAAAAGGTATAAATTCCTCATAACCCTACGTATGCCTCACCAAAATATTACCATGCTCCACCGGTGGGGCATGCGCCCCACGTTGGGAATCACCGTTGTTCATGGTCAAAATCAACGTGATTGGTGTCCAGTTAATACTACTAGTCAAATATAGCTTGTCTATTAGTGGAAATTTTAAGAACGAGGTAATCTTTTCTAGAAACACTCCATTAAGAATACATTTCACTTGCTTATATTCTACACTTTCCTAGTTCATAATACACCTTTTTATCATGGCTGTTGCTAGGGCCACCTGGCAGCTAGATACAGACGGTTTGATTTGCTGTGAGGTCACAATACACGAGCCGTCGGAATCTGCTCTGTTGTTGTGCGAGGTGTCGGCATGTATGTATTCTCTAGGAATATATTTATTTACTCTTCTGAGATACTTTCATTTCTTGAAGATGAAACTACAGTGACTAATCTTCCATCTAGATATAACAAATGCTGCCTACTTGCATAATTGTTTTGTCTTGAAGTAATTTTCTTCTGGGTGAATTTAGTCCTACTATGTATGTATGTATGTATGTATGTATGTATGTATGTATGTATGTATAGATGGCTGGCTGGCTGGATGGATGGAAGGAACAGATTTAACTTCACTGCTGTCACGTACGTATAAGGGAGTCTTACACATCCAGGAGATAAGTCGTTTTCTCTCCTCGTAATAATACACATATACTCATGTATACATAGGTAGAGACAGGCAACTAAGGTCAGTGACTGAGAAAGAGAGAGAGAGAGAGACAGGGGGAGATAAGAGAGAGAGAAGAAGAGTGTGTGTGTGAGTGCGCGCATGTGTGTAAGAAAGATACACTAACTACCCACACAAACATTCAAAATTCTCACACACACTCGCATATTATACATGCAGGAGTGCGTGGATTTGTTTATATATACATACGTACACACACACACACACCACACACACACACACACATATATATATATATATATATATATATATATATACATATATATACATACATACATATATATATATATATATATATACATATATATATATATATATATATAATATATATATATATATATATATATATATATATATATGTATGTATGTATGTATGTATGTATGTATGTATGTATGTATGTATGTATGCATGTATGTATGTGTGTGTATATATATATATATTCGTCAAAAGTTCATTTATGTTCGATAAGAGAGTAAACTTTGTGCAAACACGAACATTTAGAGAAAGCAATAAATGTGACTGCTTGCGTTACCATGGAGAAAGGAAATTTCACCTGTGATGGTCTCAGGAAGAGTCAGCAGTACGTCTATTTAATTTGTGAAAATATCACAGCATAACTTGTCTTCTAAACAAGAATTCCCAGGAGGTGAGGTAGATGCCAAATTTCGTATGTACACACGATTCTACTAACATTGAGGATTCGGTACCTTTGAAGAAAAATTGTGTTGATTTGTAGTACTGGCAAAACAGCTATGTTTATCTTTCAACAATCTAAAACCAGATCCTTGAGATTTTACTGGAGTTTTTCTGATGTCTTATTAACCACTGACCGCTCAAATTAAACTTGTTTTCTTTCTGATGTATTTCCTTTTTTCTTTTTCTTTTTTATTTTATCTATTTATTTGGTTTCGTTTGGTTTTAGTTTATCTATCTTTCTTGGTCTTTTTTCAGTTAGTTATCCGTAGAGTCATTACTGACGGATTTTTTTTGTTATATATACACATCTCGTTCATTTCGTATTTTTATTATTTGGTTTTCCGCAATTTTAAAAGTAATTTTCTAGTTTATTAGTTTATTCTTTTATTTGTTTCCACAATTTGGTAGTAGCCATGCTGGAGCACTACCATGGTAACAATCCAGTATAACTATTTGGTAATCAAACAACAACCGCTCCTGTGTCCAGTAACCCATTATCATAATAACCATTTCAAAGATAATCACAATGACACTACTTGGGCGAGGACTAAATGCCTTGCAACTAAATATTGTAAGACATTTTGTTCCACCGGTTCTGTCAGTCCAATGATTAGTTTTCACTAGACACGCGGTTACTTTGTTTAAAGGAGCGATACAGTCTTATCATCTTTTCACGAAGCGCAAAGTGGCACGAGCTAGTATTTAACTAGATTGTTATTTGGATGAAACTATTTCTTTCGAATAAATAAACTGAAGTATTGTACCAACAAAGCCTTAACAGTGGATTTGAACATACAATACATGAGCTTATTCTTTCAGCAATTTTGTCTCATTAAAGGTAGTGGGTTAGTAACCATAATCATTACTACATGCCTTGACAACCCTACATCTCACAAACCTCAGACTCATTTGACTCCAGCTGACAGCACCTGGAACAAGCTCTCATCCAAGATTACGGATTCCTCCTCGACTACCGAAATTCCAGTATAGCCGGTTTCGGACAATGTTAAAAAAGGAGGAGGAGATTGGCGCACGAGACAACCTTACCTGCAATACTCAAATTAGTACAGAAATGACGAGCGGTTATAATCATTCATTAGCAAGGCAGCGAGGAACTGGCACGTCTGTTGATGGAGTTGTGGAATCTATGAACGTCCGTACACTATTCTGATATATTACTTATCTATGTAGATATAAATAGTAATAATCAACATAGAGGGATTTGAATTCTAAATAATACTACCCTATACGTGTAATATCAAAGTAATTTGTCCAGGGTGCTATTTTCTCATTCTTTTCTTTACTCCGTTTAAAGAAAAGTGCCCCAGAAAAGCATTCTAAATATATATACGGCAATATCTCACAAGAAGAATGAGTGTCAGGGAAGGATAGTGACTTTAATAGAGGTCCTGCTCATCTGCTCCTGTTTCCCAGCCCTTTCATGGGGCTTCAAGAACTGTCTGCTTGCTACACTGTATCGCCTTCTGGATAACCGCATTGATAGGCTAAATCTGACTGAGAGTAGTCGACGAAGTTTAATCTTACAGTGAAATACTTCAAGGGTTTCTCCCCTAACGCATGTGAAGAAAGGATTTCCAGTGGCCTGCGTGGAGGAAACTCAATCATTGGTAGCTAAGTTTCAACGAACAGAACATCGCTGTGGAATGCGTATCTCAGAGCCTAATGAAACACATAGATCGCTATAGTTCTACCACCGTATCTCCATTATGCTTCCAATCTTGTTGGACTGCCTTGCTACTGACCAGGAAGTTGAGGAGAAGAAAGTGAACGCGATCGTCTAAGTTCAGTGCAAGTCAAGGTTTGAAGAACGTTTTCAGCAAGCAATAACCAAGGGAGATAACTTTAATAACATTAACGTTAAGTTTTTTGGAAATTGCTTCCCAACAACATAGCTCTGGGTTTAATCCTGCGGCGTAGCATCTTGAGCAAACGTCTTCTACTATAGCTTCGAGCCGACCAAAGCTTTATGAGTGGATTTGGTAGACGGAAAGTGAAAGGCCGTCGTATATGTGTGTGCGTATGTCTTTGTGTCTGTTTGTTCCCCATCAACCCATGACAGCGTGTTTTAGTGTGTTTACGTTGCCGTAACTTAGCGGTTCGGCAAAAGAGACCTATAGAATAAATAATAGGCTTTAAAGAAGTAGGAAAAGTATTGGGGTTGATTCGGTCGACTGAAATCTTTCAAGGAGGTGCCCTAATATGGTTACTGAAACAAATAAAATGTAAAAAGATAAGCTGTTTACTAATTCTTGTCGGTTACTAAGACAATCTATAGTTTCCCCCAACAGATTCATATAAAGTATTTATTAGTATTTGATGATATATTTACCTCCATACACAAAACCTCTCTCTAGGATGCTTAAAATCTAAAAAGACTATAAGCGAAAGAGATAATCATAACCCTTTTACTGCCGAAATCAAATATATCCACTCCAAATTCCATTAATCTTAGCAGCGGAAACTGTTTAATATACAAAGCTATTTTCTTTTGAGGAATGTCATGTTTGAAACTTATTTTTTATTGAAATATATTAATTTTATTGAGGCAACGTGACTTGGAGAAAATATCAATTCTATTTTTTTTTTTTTTTGCGTAGATATTTATCATTATTGGAATACCAATGAAATTTAATGGGAAAGTATGTAGCTGTACTTGTTTCTTTCCGTTACTAAACAATTTATAGCGTTCACTAATAGATACATACAAACTTTTATTAATACGTGATGTTATGATCGCCGCTATGAGCACTACATCATTTTCACAATGTGGAGAATATACCCCCAGCATTACTCAAACGACCTTAGCATCAGATTCAGAATTCATCCAAGGCTAGAGTCACGAACCATACGCCCCCTGCACAATTCAGGCTAGCAACACATAAATTCACTGCAACACATTTTCTTTTCCTCAACAGGCCTTACTGTGCTTAACATTATTCAAAAACAAATCAATGAAGAAAAAGATCCCATCACCCACAAACGAAACCTGGACAAATTTCTTCAAGAGATACCAGATAAACCACCGATATCTGGATACATGAATGAGCCTTGATACCACAAAACTTGTCTTTAAAATGACTTAACAGATCCTATCAGGTGGTGTTGTTAAGTTAGACGTGGCCTGGATCACTCTTTGGTCGAAACATATCTAAGTTATCTAAGTTACTACAATAGACAAGTAGTTGACCTATAAATAGTCAGCTTATTGAATCGATGGGGAAAATGGGAATTGTGGGGTTTCATTATTTTCTAGGGAATTTTGATAGATTAGAAGGAATAACTATTATAATGGATCAACTTTGGGTTACAAAATCTATTGATCGGTAAAAAACAGTCTTCAAAACTCAGTTCTTACTTGCAGTTCTCACTTCTATCCCAAGATCAATCCTGGTGGAATAGACTTATGATCAAAGATATCCCAATTATAGCTGTTTTATCTGGGTTTTTTTTTTTCAAACATGGTATATCTAGGAGTACAGTGCTCAGTGTATCCTTCTTTTCTCTTAACACGGTACTCTGCGATTTCAAAGTTATTTAGCTGCTATTGTAGCAAGCAGAGTAATGAGAGGAAAATTCTCTCTTCTCGGCATTTGTTAGTTCTTTTCACCAGTTCTTATCGTGTTGTCATAGTTCAACTACAAGTTAACACTGATTGAACAGACCTATTATCAAAAATATTCCATCTTTTGCCTGTAGTTCCGCCATTTCTTTAGGAACGTAACGTGTGGTTTGAAACTTTTGCTGCAATTTCTGGCATTTTGAGTGACCACGTAGAAATTCCCTCTCACAGCATCATAAGCGGAAAGTGTAACCTCTCGAAAGAGCTGTTCTTCACTCCTGCTCCAGAGCGTCGGCTGCGGGGTCACTCCAAAAAGCTCTATCTGCGACGATTTCATCTCAATCGAAGGAGAGGCGCTTTCTCCGTTCGGGTTGCGGATCCGTGGAATAAGCTGCCGGACGACATAGTGAAGATGCCGACGACCGCTCGGTTCAAAGTCTCTCTTGACCAGAAATGGCCTGAACTCTTTGCATGAACACCACCCTGTACATAACTCCATGTCCCCCTACATGGCCTTGCTTTTTGCTTTTTGAGCCAAAAAATTAACTTAACTTAACTTCTCAAGTTAATAAATGTCAATTAGCTCATAACAAACGATCTAATGAGACTGGGGCAATAATAAGGAAATTGTTTTTCGTACTTAACATTTTACCTTATTTATCTAAAACAGTCAATGTGAGTACGGAGACATGTACATGTGGTTTTATGTGTATGTTTGTATGTATATATATATATATATATAATAAATACAAGTAATAAGAGAGAGACCACATGTGGTCACTCTAACGCTAGAAATAGATCCGCAAAGGGAATCCCGCGCAACTAATAGTTTCCAGCATATGCGCACGTTCATCAGTCGTCAATCACCTGATGAACTTACGCATATACGGGAAACTATTAATAGCGCGGAATGTACGTGTAGTTCTAACGTTTTGTGATATTGAACTCTCATTGGATAGAGTACTCTTCGTATTGACTTTTGCGCAGTTAATTTCTTACACACACAAATATATATACGACGGGCTTCTTTCAGTTTCCCTCTATCAAATTCACTTACAAGATTTTGGTCGGCCAGAGGCTGTAGTAAAAGACACTTGCACAAGGTACCACGCAGTGGGACTGAACCCGGAATCATGTGGTTGGTAAGTAAGCTACTTACCACACACCCACGCCTGCGCCTATATATACATACATATATATTTATATATATAATGGTAAATAATATATATATGTGTGTGTGTGTGTACACACACACACATGCATATATTGGTATAAGATATAATAATTCGTAATCAAACGAGTTAAATATACAAACAACGGAAAAAAGGAAAACAGTACAAGTAAACACAGAGAAAAGACCCTTCATCATTTATCGGTTATCTTTCTACTCCTCATGTTGAGCATTCAACGATAGTATGAGTCTACAAAGACAGTTGCTCCAATAAATTCTAAAATAGGATTTATGGAGAGTCAAAGTTGGGAACAAAAACGTGACAGTGGAGACATACAAGGAAACCGAACGAAAACAAGCATGGAGGGTCGTTAGACTAGAGGTAAATGGTGAACGCTGTGAGAAACATTTTTTTTTTTTTTTGAAATGGCGAAAAGACAGAAGAGAGAGACATACATACATTATTTTATTAAAGCACCCCAAAAAAATCTAAACTGTTTCACGTGATCGTTCGTCCAGAATAAATTTCATAAATTGTGAGCATATATAATATTTTGTAGATACCAGTTCAACAAATAAGCATTTAAATCTGGGTAACTAATTTTAAAAATAACGGTGCATAAACGGCTGCATGTGGGGTTTGACTGTAGCGGAGAAATAAGTATAAACGATAGTTGGTTGAATCGAAAGTTTTGTGTAAAAATGAGTGAAAGAAAATATACAGAATCTAATAGGTTCTGTCAAGAAATAGAAATTGCAAATGATTAAAAGGAATATAATAGCAGTCAAAAATTAAAGATTAATAGCTATAGTTGAGATTAAAATATGTAAGCAAATAAAAATACACTAATGAAAGGAAAGGTCAAGAAAATAAAACGAAGGAAAGTAGAAAAGAAGACAGAAAGTAAAGAAATAAAGAGAACGTGGAAATAACTGTAACATAAATGTGATAAGGCAGAAGGAGTGGGTGAAGAATGGTACACGTACACAAATGAACTATAATGAAGCATACACACACTTGTAAACTAAAATGACATGTATACCCTCACATACCTGCACAAAATCACATACACATACACACACCAGTTCAAATAACCACAAAAAGGAAGAACTCTCTTGACTTAAATAACAGAATCCTTCCACTTTGTTAGTGACCAGCTAGAATTCTCTACAGGAAAAAGTCTTAAATAAATCCTATGGAATGCATATACACACGCATAAGCACGCAATTACGTGCATGCACAAAATCCACAGAAATATATATGCACACAATTGCATACATAGATACATATGCTTATAATTATATACATACATACATAACAACAACGATGATGATGACGACGACGATGATAACAACGATGATGATGATTGATTCTCGGTCGATTCTAGTTGATCGTCTGGTTCAGTGGTTTTCAACCGGAGTCCATATAAGATTTTATTGTTAAGATTTATCTGCAATAAATTAGTTATACTTCTACAATACACAAAATATTTTAATTTTCTTGTACAATTTCAAATATTATTTCATTATACAAATACAGCAGGATTTGTTTTATATATGTCGAATGGCTATGGAGTTCTAGTAGAATATGCTAGGAATCAAAGGAGTCTCTAGGCAAGAAATAATTGAGAATCAGCAAAAATGGTTGAGAACGAGTAGATTCAGTTAGACCAGGGGTTCTCAACCATTTTCTGTGTATGGACCCCTTTGATTACCATTTTATTCAGGTGAACCCCCATAGCCAGTCTATGTTTAAAAACTAGTTTAATAGAAACTTCTATCAAAATACCTATTTACCCATTAATTTTTGTAGGTTGGACTATGTAAAATGTTTGAGAAAGAAACCTAGCTGTTTTTTGAAATACATACCAATACATACATACAAAGCAAAATCTCTTCCAGCGACACTTAAAATTCTACTGAGGATTAGCAATTCTAATGGGTTACTCTATAAATCTGATGGGTTACTCTATACCTTATCTCCTCAAAGACATACAGCATCTCGAAAGAGTCCAGAAGCTGGCTACCCGCATGGTTTTTGGTCTCAAGCATTTGTCTTATGAAGAAAGGCTGAAGACGCTCGACCTTAATTCTCTAGAAAAACGACAACGCCGTGGAGATCTCATTCTTGCTCACAACATTATAAGCGGAAGGTGTAACCTCTCGAAAGAGCTGTTCTTCACTCCTGCTCCAGAGCGTCGGCTGCGGGGTCATTCCGAAAAGCTCTATCTGCGACGATTTCACCTCAATCGAAGGAGAGGGGCTTTCTCCGTCTGGGTTGCGGATCCGTGGAATAAGCTGCCAGACGAGATGGTGAAGATGCCGACGACCGCTCGGTTCAAAGTCTCTCTTAACCAGAAATGGCCTGAACTCTTTACATGAACACCACCCTGTACATAACTCCATGTCCCCCTACATGGCCTTGCGTTTTGCTTTTTGAGCCAAAAAATTAACTAACTAACTAACTAACTTTTGTAGAGTACAAATATATAATTCTTAAGCAAGAATGTTGCTGATAGTGACTTCGAAGTTTCGACCAGCTTAGCCATCGTCGAACTGCGATGCATTAGAGTTAGTCTTGCCGTTATATAGTCTCTGCCGAGTTAAAAATCATCTTTGGGGGTTTGGTTTGAGTGGGGTGGTTGTTTTCAAGGTTGGTTTTATAGAAAGGTGTTTTGGGAAAATATATATATGTATATATACATATATATGCGCAGGTATGACTGTGTGTTAAGCGATGGGAGGGGGAAACAGACACACAAACATATATATATATATATACTAGCAGTATCGCCCGGCGTTGCTCGGGTTTGTAAGGGAAATAACTATATAAGCATTTTTAGAGATGCCAATTCGGGCTTTCTTAGCCATTTCTGTTTTGGTGTCTTCAAGCCATGAAGTCGTTGTTCTAAAAGAACGCTGGTTTCCTTAACAACGCATTACGACGTTGATTTCTTTACACTCCCTTCCCCACAGCTTCACGAGGGAGGGAAGGGGGAGAAGCAAACAGGTGCAGCTGTGAGCGTGGACGCCAACTCCGCCGCTATCGACACACGATGCATTTTATGCATTAAAATGGAATAAAAAATGATGTTAAATTATTTTTAAAATCGTAGACTCATCGTTGACGCGCGCTAATAGTCAGACGGGCTCGATATGAATCACGACTATAAGATACCCGAATTTGGTTAAACTGCACCGCAAAATGTGGGAGTAGTTAGGAATCTAAATCGAAGGGGACAGACACTCACACAACTACAGTTTTATATATATAGACTAGCAGTATCGCCCGGCGTTGCTCGGGTTTGTAAGGGAAATAACTATATAAGCATTTTTAGAGAGTTACTTCCTTTATAGATGCCAATTCGGGCTTTCTTAGCCATTTCTGTTTTGGTGTCTTCAAGCCATGAAGTCGTTGTTCTAAAAGAACGCTGGTCTCCTTGACAACGCATTACGACGTTGATTTCCTTAAACTCCCTTCCCCACAGCTTCACGAGGGAGGGAAGAAGGGGGAGAAGCAAACACAGGTGCAGGTGTGACCATGGACGCCAACTCCGCCGCCATCGACACACGAAAAATTATGCATTAAAATGGAATAAAAAATGATGTTAAATTATTTTTAAAATCGTAGACTCATCGTAGACGCGCGCTAATACTCAGACGGGCTCGATATTAATCACGACTATAAGATACCCGGTTTTGGTTAAACTGCACCGCAAAATGTGGGAGGAGTTAGGAATCTAAATCGTAGGAGACAGACACTCACACAACTACAGTTTTATATATATAGATATACGACAGGCTTCTTTCAGTTTCCGTCTACCAAATTCACAGAGAAGGCTTCGGTCGGCCCGAAGCTATAGTAGAATACACTTGCCCAAGGTGCCACGCAGTGGGACTGAACCTGGAACCATGAGGCTGGTAAGTAAGCTATATATGTGTGTGTGTGTGTGTGTATATATATATATATATATATATATATATATATGAGTATGTGCATCCATACATACAAAATACACACATGCTTTCATCCACCCATCCGTACGAACGTCTGTAAATCCAGCCACACATACATACACACATACATACATACATACATACACACACACATACATACATACATACATACATACATACATACATACATACATACACATACATACATACATACATACATACATACATACATACATACATACATACATACATACATACATACATACATACATACATACATACATACATACATACATACATACATACGTACGTACATACACAACAATAAAGTAACATAATACCGGCAAGTGTGCTACTGGGAGTTGGTATAGCCCTAACAAAGTACACTCACTCTTCCCTGATATGTCACAAGGGTCTTAGCACACGGGGAACACCCCTTTAAGCAAGCAACACTATATAATGTGTATATGCGTGCGTCTGAATGTATTCATGCATGTGTGTGCGTGCGAGCGACCGTGTATGTGTGCATGCGTGCGGT
>NC_042999.1:86731786-86734286 GCF_006345805.1 Octopus sinensis
ATTTAATTTTATTCTTTCTAATCAGTCACTCTTTCATCTCCTTCAACTTCGTTTGTATAATAAAGCCAATTTTTTTGACATATTAGATTCCAAGGAAAGAAAAACTTTGCTGCTGTTAAATATGAAGAATATAAACAAGAGAGTAGAGCTAAAGAGATGTAAGTTTTGATCATCGTTCACAGACAGGCTCAGCAGGAATTGGACTAATACGCCTACTCAAACACGACTGGAGCCACTGTGAATGTTTCCTGTAGACGAGTTGAAAATATTTTAGAAACAGATTTTCAAATTCAGTTGTTGATTTAAGATTTTTATATTTGTGTAAATCCTTTTTGACTTATTTTGTATAAGGTCTCTGGTTTCTTTTTTGTACTGAGTTTGAAGGGTGTATGCAAAAATATTCAGAAGTAGTAATATGCGTGTGTTTGTGAGTGTGTGTGTGTACGAGTGTGTGTGTGATGTAAACATATATATGTGTATATGTATATATGTGCGTGTATGTATATTTGTATGTAGATGTAAATATATTTATGTATGTGTATGTGTGTATATACATGTATATATATATCTATTTATGTATATAAATGTCACATTAATATCAAAATATATTATACACATCTTGCATATGTAGTATATTGGTGGTATTTGTTTTAACGATGAAAGGCAAAGTCAATTAAGATTTGACCTTAGAAAATAAATGGACTGGACCCGCCATTTACGAAGTGAGTTTTATTTTGTAAAAAAAAAATGTTCACCATTTTCAAAATAACATGTACGCTTTCTCTAATTGCTGTAGATGCTTATATAATCGTGAGCAGACATAAACACTGTCTTGCTTTTCTCACCCTTGACACAATGGATCTTGAAGGATGTGACAGCTGGAGGCTGAGTCACCATTCGGTTGCTGCTCAGTTCAACTGGCTAGGCTAAAGCAACATGAAATAAAGGGCTTTGCTTAAAGACAAAGTGCGCTGCCGTGCTCAGGAACTGAATCTGTGATCTTGTGGTTATGAAGCCTACAGCCTAATCATTAGACTACGCATCATCACGTTTCCTTCAACGTTTTATTAAAATTAGTCTTGCTGGGATTGTCCGTAAAATACAGATATGGACTGCATAAATTGGGGGAAAATCATACAAGGATTCCGCGACAAAATAAATCTGAGAGCCGCTGGATCAGACTAAATAATTTGCGGCACAGAAACAAAGCGATACATTTTGAGGAGGGTACAGTTAGTTATATGTACCTGATAGTTGACAGATATTTCTATCGAGCCTCTAAAGGAAGAAAGGTAATGTTGATCTCAACGGAATTTGAACTCAGAATGTAAAAGATTGTATCTAACCACCAAAGGCAGTTTGTCCTGCAGTTCTTCCCTAGACTACTTATGGCTAGGTACTTATTTTAGTGCAATATTGATTCTCTCAATTTCCTAACGTTATCTATATATATAAAACTCTAGTTGTGTGAGTGTCTGTCCCCTTCGATTTAGATTCCTAACTCCTCCCACATTTTGCGGTGCAGTTTAACCAAATTCGGGTATCTTATAGTCGTGATTCATATCGAGCCCGTCTGACTATTAGCGCGCGTCAACGATGAGTCTACGATTTTAAAAATAATTTAACATCATTTTTTATTCCATTTTAATGCATAAAATGCATCGTGTGTCGATAGCGGCGGAGTTGGCGTCCACGCTCACAGCTGCACCTGTTTGCTTCTCCCCCTTCCCTCCCTCGTGAAGCTGTGGGGAAGGGAGTGTAAAGAAATCAACGTCGTAATGCGTTGTTAAGGAAACCAGCGTTCTTTTAGAACAACGACTTCATGGCTTGAAGACACTGAGTCAACGATTTAAAAAAAAAATTATCATCATTTTTTATTCCATTTTTAATGCATTTTTTTGCTATAACTCTCTAAAAATGCTTATATAGTTATTTCCCTTACAAACCCGAGCAACGCCGGGCAATACTGCTAGTTTATTATAAAAAATGATAATAATAACTAGCGCATTACCTTTTTTTAAATAATGGGATTTAACTGATTACAGAGAAAACCATGTGAACCTAAATTATAGTATTAAAATGTTTCACGTAATAATTATTTTATTGCCACACTCATTGTAAATACACTTGATATTTATGGGCTTCTATATGTATTTTCAAGCTAGACCAATTCTTTCTTGTACTCAGAACAGCACACAGCCTGTTAATGGCCGAAAGTAGGCAGCAGCAGGAACAAAATGACGTTATTAAAAGATTGGCCCCGTAATTTGCTTATCGTCACTCCAAGACGAATGCCTGGAAAATCTTTCCGTTTTATTAAGATTGGTAAAATTCTGTTCCCGTTTGTATCTTTATTCGCAAAGGAAAACAAAATTAGAATTTGTGGTTGAAGCAACTTAAATAATGTAAACATTATCAATATGACATACTCGTAAGTATGGGCATTGTTAAACGTTGTGAAACTACGGTACCTCGTCCTTGGAGACTCCTTTAATAAAAA
>NC_042999.1:86739286-86756786 GCF_006345805.1 Octopus sinensis
GCGCGATTTAGAGACCATCTTGCTGGGAAAATGGTAGTGATACAATGTA
The DNA here is from genome assembly GCF_006345805.1 of Octopus sinensis. Classification (NCBI taxonomy): domain Eukaryota; kingdom Metazoa; phylum Mollusca; class Cephalopoda; order Octopoda; family Octopodidae; genus Octopus; species Octopus sinensis. The sequence goes on from NC_042999.1 coordinate 86,739,336, forward strand.
AGCTTGACCAGTCTGTGTGGCATGTATCTATTGGCAGTTTGCCAGATCCATCCGCCTCAGAACTACTAAATGACCTCTATTCACATTGGTTTCTCTGCTGAGCTGCGTAGCCAAACCAGTATGCTCCAAGCAACCAAGGACACCAGCGATACACTTTTCTGCACAGACAAGTTAATATTGCTATTGTTAAGGTCGAACTCAGCCACTTTTCGGAAAAAGGATACTGAAAAACATTTTTTTTTTCAACGCTCAGCAACACTCTTTAGAGATCCATACTTCTTCAGTACAGCTTCCCTGATCAGCAACTCTCTCCCTTCGCCACATCACCTTCAAGATCTAAAGGCGTTTGAGGATCACCGGGCGACGTTTATACACTGAACAATGTACATCACTGTGACCAAGAGCAGAGACTAAGCGTGCTTCCTTTGATGACCTTCACCCTACTTCAGACTTGCCAATGGAACTGAGCTGATGAGAGCCTTATTGAATTCAAGTTCTTTTTCTCTTGTCGGATCCCTTAGAGTAGTCCTTCTCAAACATTTTTTCATTATTGTTCCTTTTCTTTAGCTAACGCTTTATCTCAACGCCTTCTTACTATGAACCAAGATCCCCACTATCATCATTTATAACATTTATAACATAAATACACGTAATATTAGTCTAGGATAATATTGCCAAAGCAACATCCTACCATAAGCGAACTGATGCATCAACGTTTGAACTTAGTTATCAACTCAACTTTAGCATGTCTTCGGCCAAAGTCAAGTACATATTTTTTGTGCTTCATATATACTCGAGTAACTACCTCAAATTTATCTCTATATTCCGATTATAACCGCAGACGTATGTATTGATTTCTCTGTCCACGTGCGAGCTCACACACGTCTGTTTCTACATGCGAGGAGATTATGCTACAAATTAGCCAGAATCAAGCATGTACATGTATATGCATATACAAGTCAGGATGTTATCTAAACCCACAACAACAGTGGCCGTCATTATTGCATAGAAGGAAATACCTACAAATTTTGACAATGTCTTAAATTATACTTTAGTTCATTATCTATAATTTACATGCGCAGGTGATATATATCTACTGTTGTTTATTTACGTATTCACATTTCGATGGTTATTATTATTATTCGAAAGGCGGCGAGCTGGCAGAATCGTTAGCACGCCGGACGAAATGCTTAACGGTATTTCGTCTGTCGTTACGTTCTGAGTTCAAATTCCGCCGAGGTTGACTTTGCCTTTCATTCTTTCGGGGTCGATAAATTAAGTACCAGTTACGCACTGGGGTCGATATAATCGACTTAATCCGTTTGTCTGTCCTTGTTTGTCCTCTCTGTGTTTAGCCCCTTATGGGTAGTAAAGAAATAGGCATTTCGTCCGTTTTTACGTTCTGAGTTCAAATTCCGTCGAGGTCGACTTTGCCTTTCATTCTTTCGGGTTTGGTAAAATAAGTACCTGTTGAATACTGAGTCGATGTAATTGACTTATCCTCTCTCCCAAAATTGCTGCCCTTGTGGCAAAATTTGAAACCATTTTTATTCTTCTTCGTGTTGCCATTATTGTGATTGTAGCTATCAAGCAGTTTATAATATTACGTTTCGTTTGTTTTTAAGTTAGTATTTAAAGAAGAAACAAAGACTTAATTAAAAAGCTCGCCAGAAGCATCTGTCGACCCTACAACCCTTTTATCCTCAGTTCACATATAAGGCAGAGGCAACGTCAAAGAATCCCAGCGAGCAGACAGACGTGTTAAAATATGTGGGCGCGACCGAAGTTCCTCTCAAGATCAGATTTAGCAGCTATAAGCTCTCCTTTAATAACCAGGGGACGAAATGTCCTACCCCTAGTTAGGCTTATATGGTCGTTGATAGAAAGTGCCACCGATCACATACCTCATCAAGTGGAAAGTACTGGAGAGGTGCAAATCTTACTTCAGTAGCAGGAGGAGGAGAACGGGGAGCAAGCTCTGCTTTGCGGAGCAAAAAAATGTATAAAAGATTTATTTTCACCCGGGAACCTACCTAAACTGTAAGAGCGAAATTTTCCGATCCTGCCTGCATGGACGGTGATATGTATTTGGATACAGGCGGACCGCGGCATGAATAGAAACGTCTGAGCCTCTACCATCAGTACTTCCCATCAACATACTCTAAAGTGTCACATCCAGCTTATTATATACATATACACACATACACATACATGTCCCCAATCTCTCATCCTCCGCATACATATCTCTTCCATCCCGCCTGCACCCACCCCTAATTCTATGCTGTAGGCACTGAACCATTATACCGTGGTGGCACTGTCTGATCCTTATCCACAGACAATTTCTCCCTCTGAAGGTTTTCGTACACCCGTTTTGTTTTTTTTTCTCGCTTTGACCTTTTTTCAATTTCGCTACACCCACAAACCGGATGTGCATCGACTGACGTTCACAGGCAAAAGTCGTCGACATAAGCTGACGAGAGCCGGTGGTTTTTTGTTTTTCTTTCCAAAACTCTCATGATTGATAAAGTTGGCTGAAATGAATATATGATACTATAATATATGTATATATGCATATTTTTATATGTGTATATAAATATATATATATATATATATATATATATTATATATATATTATATATATATATATATATTATATATATATTATATATATATATATTATATATATATATATATAGAGAGAGAGAGAGAGAAAGAGAGAGAGAGGAGGGGAGAGAGAGATATATTTATCCACTCTATTGAACGTATAGATTTTATATCAGGTAATGTAAAACACATATACTTTTGTATATATATATATATATATAATATATATATATATATGCGTACACACATACATGCAAACATACATATATATATATATATATATATACATACATGCATACACACATGCATACACACATACATATGTGTGTTTACGATCGTGAGGTTGTGAGTTCGATTCCCGAGCCGGTATGCGTGTTGTGTTCTTGAGCAAGACACTTTATTTCACGTTGCTCCAGTTAACTCAGCTGTAAAAATGAAATGCGACATCACTGGTGCCAAGCTGTATCGGCTCCTTTGCCTTTCCCTTGGATAACATCAGTGGTGTGGAGAGGGCTGGTATGCATGGGTGACTGCTAGCCTGCCATAAACAACCTTGCCCGGACTTGTGCCTCGGAGGGTAACTTTCTAGGTGCAATTCCATGGTCATTGGGGATCTCCCCCCCACACACACACACACACGCACATATGAAATAAGAAACTGGTTCCGCAGAATCAAGTGAAACTGGCAGCAAGTACTCTAGTCGAGGAACTGGCTATCAGATCACAGTAGTTAAATTATGATGTAATTTCAAATGACTGAGCATCTGAAAATCCAACTTAGACTAACAGAAATATTCCTCTGTAGAGTATACACATCTACGCGTCGGAGATAACGATGTAACTCGGAGTAACTTCTGAAATAGCTATAACCATGCGGAAATATTAAATCCCCAGTTTCCAGTTTCTTTTCTGTTTTTCTTTGATTATACATATTTACACACACACACACATGTATATGTATATATGTCGGCTCTTCGTCAGTCAACGTTGAATATGAATCAATGAATCTACACGTTTGTGTAAAGCTGAGCAGCAATCTATTGAGAAAGAGAGTTGATGATGTATGTCTCACCTCTCCACTCTATATATGTATGTATAAATTTAGGAATGGATGCAAATGAACGTATATATTATAACAGGGTTGGGGAAGGCCCCGACCGCGGGCGCAATTGCGCCCGCGAGCCCATTTTATTGCGTCTGCAGGCTGGTATACTTGTATATACAAAATAGTGTAAATTTTTCAATTACAAAATTTATGCCTATTTGCGGTAATAGGTTGCGTTTCCACTACAACTTAAAACGGTTAGACTCGAAAAGAAAATCGTCCGGTAATTGCCATTTGAATGGAAATTTTGTTTTCACTATAAAAAACATTGCCAGGTTTATACCACCCCCTTGAAACTCAACTACACTCTAGCTGAGAAATATAGAATACCTCATAAGTAGTATAAACGTCCTAAATTCAGTAGCGGCGTGAATGAAAATGTTACGCGTTAATTTAATGTCTTAAACTTATCCTTATTAATATGTCCCGAATTATACATAGATATATAAAAATAATTTACACAGATATAAGACTTGTGATCCACCCGCGGACCTTTTTCTCTGGAAATTTTTGCCCGACGTACTAAAAAGTTTCCTTGCCCTTGTATTACACACACACGGTAATCTCTCGGGCCCGAGAAAGACGGGTCTGCAATTTCTTGCGCGGATAGTTTGTTTATACTAATAAAATGTTTGCGTTACACATAAGTTCACTCCCTCCATCAAATCGAAAATGCCAGTACAAATGCACAGGTGTCTCACTCGTCAGATGTCGAAGTGCCCGCACAGGAACATGAAATGAAATATCCATGAAATGAAATATTCACACATGAAATGAAGTGTTTTGCTTAAGAACACAAAGCACCGCCCGGTGCGGGAATCAAACTCATCATCTTACAATCGTGAATGCAACACCTTAATGATTAGACCAAGCACCCCCACGTACACACACACACACACACACACACACACACACACACACACACACACACATTATATGTATGCACATACGTATATATAACCGTATACATGGATATTTCTTGAACATTCTTTATCAACAACAACAATAATTCTTTCTACTGAAAGCACAAGGTCTTGAAATTTTGTGAGAGGGAACTAGTCGATTACATCGACCTCAGTCTTTCACTGGTACTGAATTTATCGAACCCGAAAGAATGAAAGGCAAAGTCGACCTCGGTGGGATTTGAACCCGGAACGTAAAAACGGGCGAAATGCTGCTAAGCATTTTGTCCGGCGTGCCAACGATTCTGCCAGCACGCCGCCTTAACAACAATAATAATAATCATTTCTATTGGAAGCACAACGCCTCAAATTTGGAGGAAGGGATCAAGTCGATTACATCGATCCCAGTGCGTAACTGGTACTTAATTTATCGACCCCGAAAGGATGAAAGGCGAAATCGACCTCGGCGGAATTTGAACTCGGAACGTAGCGGCAGACGAAATACCTATTTCTATTCTACCCAGAAGAGGCTAAACACAGAGAGGAAAAACAAGGACAGACAAACGGATTAAGTCGATTATATCGACCCCAGTGCGTATCTGGTACTTATTTAATCGACCCCGAAAGAATGAAAGGCAAAGTCGACCTCGGCGGAATTTGAACTCAGAACGTAGCGGCAGACGAAATACCTATTTCTTTACTACCCACAAGGGGCTAAACACAGAGAGGACAAACAAGGACAAACGGATTAAGTCGATTATATCGACCCCAGTGCGTATCTGGTACTTATTTAATCGACCCCGAAAGAATGAAAGGCAAAGTCGACCTCGGCGGAATTTGAACTCAGAACGTAGCGGCAGACGAAATACCTATTTCTTTACTACCCACAAGGGGCTAAACACAGAGAGGACAAACAAGGACAGACAAACGGATTAAGTCGATTATATCGACCCCAGTGTGTAACTGGTACTTAATTTATCGACCCCGAAAGGATGAAAGGCAAAGTCGACCTCGGCGGAATTTGAACTCAGAACGTAACGGCAGACGAAATACGGTTACGCATTTCACCCGGCGTGCTAACGTTTCTGCCAGCTCGCCGCCTTAAGATGATAAAATTAACTGCTTTGACCCCTTTAGAAAAATTGGTTCTGCTATTTATATAGTTGTCTGAGAATCTAAAGAACCAATTTTTCAAAGTAGTTCATATTTTTTTCATTATTACAGAATGCTCAAGAAACATTACAACTCATCTTTTCCCTTCATTGTGTTGAAAACGAAATTATTCACAAACGGTCGTGATAAAATTTAGTTAAGTTCTAACTGCAATATATAAAGGGACATAACCGTTTCTGGTTATATCCCTTTAAATTTTTGTCCCGTATTCCCTTAGAAATATTTATGTGCTCCAGATTTTGATAATTTGGCCTAATTATCCAGCCAACCGCTTCTACGATAGCATCTTTGAAACATTGTAACTTATAATCCGCATCGCCCTTTCTTTTTCAATAAATTTTTCTTTTTGTTCTGTTAATGCATAACGGGGTTTGAAAGAACAGTCTTTTGATGGCTATTTTTATCGTATGTTGTTTGAATTGAAGGACGGGAAGAAAAGCAAACACCGTGAAATATTATAACTCAATGAATTGATTTCTCGTTTAGATACTAGGAGAATGGCAGATGGTCTGGTCGATAGAGGTATCAAACTACGAGCGGTTTGTAACCCGCTAAAGCGTCAGGCTTCAAATGACCCACTCAACCTAATTAGAGATTCTATGAGTAAGTAGCAGATGTATAAATTCTTTGAACTAAGCTCCAGACCCCGAAACGGGCTCCATTAATATGCTATATGAATATGAATAGAAAATATATACGGGGTCATATTCATATGTATTTCGATTCCTGCTGAAAGTAGGCCTGCAATGGCCTTTTTGACAGTTTCGGGTAAATATCGACCGAGCGGGTACATTGTTATTTAATTATTCATCAAGATTCGCTCGCCTCCCCCTCCCAAATTGCCGATGTGCATTCACAAAGACTATTTATTGATTTCAAATTTTGACACAAGACCAGCACATTCGGGTAGAGAATGAGTCAAATACATTGCCCCCAATGCTCAACTAATTTTACTAACCCCGAAAGGATGAAAGGCAAGTCTACCTCGGCGGAATTTGATTTCAGAACGTGAAAATGGACGGAATGCCGCTATTTTGCCAGGCGTGCTAACGTTTCAGCCAGTTCGCTACCTTACTCATAAAGACTATTTATTGAATTCACATTTTGGCACAAAGCCAGCAATTTCGAGAGAGGGGCTAAGTCAATTACTTCGACTCTAATGTTTAACTGGTACTTACCCCGACTATTGTTAAGCTCCCAACCTTGTATGTTTATAACAATAAGTATGTGTAAGTTTATCATCGACACTTTATCAAATAGTTTCTGATGAAGTGATGAACAATAAAACCAGACGGTTCGATTCTCAGTCAAAACTGCCCAAAAATGTCCACGTGAGCCTAATTTCACAGCCAAACATACATAGGATTACATTAAATGACCATAAACCGGATTTTCTTGTCAACCTACCAACTAGGCTGATTATCCCTTGCAAATCAGATATTGGTCGCATAAGTAAAAAAGTAATAGACAAAATACTCCCTAATCTCAGGGAGCCTATACTACTGGATCTCTGGTCTGACATTACGAACGTGATACGCTGGTTTGGTAAGTTACCTCATAAAACATACACTAAGTTTTTGCAAATTGACATAGACTCGTACTACTCTTGTGTTATCCCAATACTCCTAAATAAGACTCTGATCTTTACCATGAACAACATATCTTAATATATGAAGGAAGTAGATATAATTTTAGCGGCTAGGAAAACCTTAATATCCTTCGACGACAGACTATGGACTCACAAGGATAGGATAGAGAATTTTGACATAATCATGGGCGCATATGATTTGATCCGTCACTGACTTGGTTGGCTTGTTCCTGTTGCAGCGAATAAAGTCTGTTTATATATATATATATATATATATATATATATATATATATATAGAAGACAGACTATATAGGGATGATGCTTTGTTCACTTTCTACAAATATAGTAAGGTAGACTTTGAGAGAACTAGCAAGAGAATTGGAAAGCTTTTTCAGTCACTATGGGCCCTCCGTTACAATAGATAGAAACCATAGGATAGCAAACTTCCTAGATATAACGTTGAACCACGACACGGGTTTGTATAGTCCTTACTACAAACCCAATGAAAACTTGCAGCACGTCAATAGATACTTCAATCACCCTAGGGTGGTAGTAAGATCAATTATAAATAGCGTCTCCGTAATAGTATCGAGGCTTTCTGCGAATAAGGACATCTTTACGCAGAAGACACCTCTATGTACCCAGCCATTGACCAGGACTGGATACACAGAGATATCATACATACCAGTGGTGGATGCCTCTGCTCCCACTATTAATCACCTCCTGATACATCGAAACTCGGAGGAAAATAGGTGAGGTCATACACTGGGTAGCACGGAATAAATCCCTATGGAAGTAGAATAGGTATACAACACACCACAAACGTGGTCACTAAGAAAACAGAATCTAATGAAAAACTTGTCGAGCAACGCCCAAAACGAAAGAGCAAACCCTACGCCAGTAAGAAAGGTCTTAAGAGGTGTTCTGATCCATCGCATAGAACGCAGCATAACCGGTTACGCAAGAGAAATACAATATGGTTCAACCCTCCTTTTGCATTGAATATTGCATCTGACTTCCCCGGCATTTTCCTCTCATACACATATAACACAAAATCTTCAACAGGCACAATGTAAAGTTATCTTATTCGACCACAAATAATTTCGCGCTAACTATAGCTGCCCTAAATAACAAAAAAATAGCACCCTAATCAGATTCGGTTCCACCACATAATCCTGGTAAACCTGCTAACCCTCGCTCGGCCCAGCACACGGGTGACTCTCACGGACAGCAGGTACTGAATAACACGACACCTCATCTCAGAAATTCGGCAAATCTTGAAGCACTTACTAAAACCTCGCCTATTCAAGATCTCACACGACTTTGTAACAGTTATACACCTTTCACGTGTCTCCTGGACAATCCCTTTGGAAGAACATAATATATATGGGCACTGTTACCGCCGACAATAATACCTTTCACTACACCGGAGCCACTGCTTCAAATTTTAAACGTAGATATTACTATCACCTCCACTCTTTTAAGAACTATAGTAAGCATAAGTCCACATCGCTGGTAGAACTGATAAGGGACCTAAAATTGAAGAGAACTCCATATGTAACTTCTTGGACTATTGTGACATCTGCACTCTCATATACGGAAGGAGGAGGTGAATATAATCTGTGCTCAGTCGAAGCTATAGATATAAAATAGGGGTAGTACAATTAACAAAAGAAATGAAGTTTTGCTACGGTGCCTGCATAAATACTACAGAACCTTTGAAAAGCTTACATTGTTTAGTTCCCCTCCTCTTCATCCCTTAGCTATTTTTTCTTTCACACCGAGATACTTTCCCTTAGCATACAGACACAGCCCCAGTATCTAGTATACTATGGGGCTTTCCTGCTGACTGACCCTATCCCATTCTACAACTATCCGCCCACGGTCGCATAACAGGCTTAACGTTCTCCCTACAAACCCTCCCTTTATTTACTTCTTCTTACTCTTCTATTTTGGGGCATGTGTTCGTCCGATTGACTGTTTACGATTCTTGCAGCTCTTGTATATTAAGTACCAGCATCCAGTTACATCACTGACATTATATTTCAATTTTTGCTGACCCTAATTAGCTTAATTTCTGCTAATTCTTCACACTCATGCTTAAACAGTTAAAGCATGAGTGTTTCAACCAACCTTCCATGCTCGGTTCATTCCATTTCTCAAACAATATATTTTTATAATTTTTATGATTTATATTTTTTTCTATAAATTATAATCTTTCACTTCATATTTCGCTTTGACTAAACAGACGATTGCTTTCCTGCCATTCATTTCCGGTTTATTCCACTTCTCGAACAAATATATTTTTACAATTTTTATAATTTATAATTCATAATATTTTAAATTCATAATTTTTCATATTCCACTTGGTTCTTCATAATTTTCTAAGTAATTTTTATTTTTTATTTTATTATATATATTTCTTTTATTCGTTATTTTTAAAATTTTCAAACGGTGTTTATTATGTATTAAACCCTTATCCCGTCGACATATACACCCCACTTATAAATGTTTCGCAACATGCTTCAGAAATAATTATTTTTATTTTATTATTTTTTAAAATTTTCGCTGATTCGAGACCCTTAATCTTAATTAATTGAATTTTTATTTTGTAAATCCTTTTAAATTGAATACATAATACATTCATCCTAATCGTATTTACCCTCATACTCCTTCATAGGACTTTATTTATGTATCACTAGCAAATTATTAATTCTCTGTCTATACATTTTATTTGGCCAAATCTGTTCTAACTTACATAGTTTATAATCCTTCTGACCACTTTTTAATCAAACTGTAAATTCCTAATTTCTGCTTTAACTCTTTAGGACACAACCCCTATTAGATTCCCCCCCCCCACCTTTTTTTTTTTTTTTTTTGCATCTCTTTTCCGTTGCCTACACACTCTAAGATCACAAAGTAGATCTGCTAGCTGGGAGGCGATTTATGCTACCCTACCACTGACCACCCTACTCCCTCACCACAAGCATTATAAATATCCTCATTATTTGGCTCCTGGGGAATTGCCAAGTTATCTATTTAATAGTTTTTGCACTTTCCGTTGTCGCTGGTGAATATCGCCGGGTGGTGAAATAAATTTTCATTCATCAAACCAATTTCGGTAGAATTTTTTTCTAACGGACCACGAGCTTAGGTCCAGATAGACTGATTTGCTATATATGGCCCTACCTAATTTATCAATGTTCTTCTTCTTCTTCTTCTCTTCTTCTTCTTCTTCTTCTTCTTCTTCTTCTTCTTCTTCTTCCTTTTCCACTTTCGTCTTCTTTTTGTGCTCCGTTTTACTCCTCCCCTCCTCCTTCTTCCTCTTGACCCTCCCCGTACATAATCTCTTCCCTACTTACTCAGCCCATAACCACATCTTTATTTTGTTTCCTCCTGATATAAACCAAAAGAAACAAGGTCTGGAAGACGCACTATGTGACAGCACAACTTTGGTGCATATCTGATGAAGTGGTCTAATGTCTAAAACAACAAACATTACGTAAATTTTCACTTCGAATTTTTGCGTAAACTGGCGTTGCAAGTAGAGTTAGTACAGAAACAATTGTAACGAATCATTAAAAATGTGTTAACGAATTTATTTTGTTTTCTTATTATTACTTGGATTATTTACGCTTCGCCAAACCCATTTTACAGTGTAATCGTCGCGAAACTTGGATTAGGAATACCGGTTTTCAGCAGTGTTGATAGCCCAGTATGCGAGTCGAGTGTTTTTCTAGAAAAACCCTAAGTTTACTCCAGCATATATATATATATACAGTGGCGGACTGGCCAGGTTGTCAGCTTGCCCGATGACAAGTGGGCCCCTACGTCATTAGAATCCATATATGGGGGCCCATATTAGTATCTAAGGGACCTATCCCCTCAAGTTTGAGAATTTTTAATTCACTCCTGGAAGAATGCATTATTTCAACCTGGCTATGTTTGTAGACAGTCGAAAAGAATACTTTGTAGTTGCGTGTGGGTGGGCCCCCTTGTTGTTGCGGTCGGACCCCCTTGTCGGTTCGAGGCTATAGTAGAAGTGGGACTGAACTCAAAACCATGTGGTTGGAAAGTAAACTTTTCACTACACAGTCACTCCTGCACCTACGTGACTTTTTCTAATTATACATAATTTAATAAATTTCTGAGATTATATAACTAGACTGTATGATAGTCACATTTTTTTGCTTTTTACAGTAGACTATGATGTTCACAATTTTTTGCTTTGAGTGCACACACACACACACTGCATTTCAACTTATCAACGACGTAACATTTATTTTATTTAAAAACCACCCATTGAAATTCAACGAAATTTCCACAGAATGATAGCAATTGTTATATGTGCGCGGTGTGTAAAAACGTGATTTTGCGCAAGTGTAAACAAACTGCGCCCATTTGCATGATTTCCACGAACTATTACTGTTTCAAATTATTAACGAGTGGTCTGGTAATCGTGTAATTATAGGTCGTAAATGTGAGTTAATTGTTTCAGAGAAATCTGTTATTACTGTTGAACTCACAAAAGGTAAATCAACATTAGAAATATCTAAAATAATTGGAAGATATCACTAAACTGTGAAAACATTTTGTTACAGCTTCTACGAGGATACGTAAGAGAGCCGACAAGGGTTGGTTGAGGGCTGTTTCACAACGTTTTCTGTTACGAATTAGACGGGAAGCCGTAAAGAAGGCAGATCTTATAAGTGGAGAATTTTTTCGAACACATAGGTGATGTTGTCTTCAAGGCCTCCTTTAAACAAAATATACAAAATCGTCTGAAATGTGCAGAAGATCGTCTTTGTAAAAGTTTTGTTTACGGACGAAACTCGTGCCACCCTTGATGGACCTAAAGGTGTAGCAGGGGATGGGTTGTAAGTGGACGAGATCGTCATCAAAGCTTGAGACGCCAATAAGAGGGAGGAGACATCATGATTTGAGCGGATATTATTGGAGGCATTATAGTTGGCCCTTGGAAAGTGTTAAAATGCCTGAAGATACTTACATAGCCTTTCTGAAGGAGCACCTCAAACCTTGGTTAAAAAAGGTAAAAATCACCTTCAAGACAACCATAATATTCGAGAATAGATGCTAATCTAGGAGCAAGGGTGAATTGTAGCAGACAACAGTGGATGTATCCTGTGGTATAACATCAGAGAAGATTCAGAAATTAGCACGTTCCATGGACCAGCGCCTTTTCCAACTTATTTCAAATAAACGCTCGTACATCTTTTACTAACCAGCTCACCTATCATTTTTGAACGCCGTTTATTTGTTTATTTCTAGTTTTTCCATGTATATGTTCATGTCAGTATGTACATCAAACAATTAAATTGGTATTTTCTTATTTACGTGAGTTTTAATTACACCTCGCTAATAATTTGAAACAATGAAAGTTTACGTAAATTTGGTAAATGGCTATAGTTTCTGTGTTGTTTTATAGAACCTCGCGTTTTTTTTATTCACCACGTGCATATAACTTTTGCTATCATTCTGTGAAAACTTCGTTGAATTCCAATGAGAAGTTTTGAAATAAAATTTAAAAAAATTTATGTCGTTTATAATTTGAAACGCAGTGTATATACAGCTACACTCCATTTCTCCAATAGTTTCATTTTATTTGCAATTTGATATATATATATAGTTTACAGTAGCATTTATAAAAACAAAGCAACAAGTAGAGGAATAAAAAATCAGGTTGAGTAAAAAGTATACAACGTTTTGAACCGTGAAGAATTTGTACGGAATTTTAGCAGTTTTTAATTTTTTTAAACATTTTTTTTACAATTGTCTGATTATACAAACATAGACTTGCTCAAATGCATCAATAAATTAACACTGATATTTTTTCACCGTTTTGTCAATCATCTCTCCTCGCGACGGCTGGACTGGGGCTGACCTTTCGTGACTGGATCAGCGCTATGTATAGCAACATCGAGTCTGCGGTCCAGATGAAAGGTCTCTTCTCGAAGCCGTTTGTGATCGAGCGTTCGGTTCGACAGGGTTGTCCTCTGTCTCCACTCTGTACGTACTGGCTCTTAAGCCATTGCTGCGGAGGTAGGAGGCGGCTGGGGGCGATCCTCGTGATCTGTGTTGCGGAAGAGGCGCGACAGCGTACGCGGACGATGTCACTATCATCGTGTCGGACGAAGGGTAGCTACCTTTGGTAGAAAATGCCATCAAAAGATACAAGACGGTGGCAGATGCAAAAATTAACCAGGAAAAATCAGTTTGTTTGCAGCTCGGCACCTGGAGAGGCAAGACAACTCCTCCCAACAGCATCAATGGTCGCTGGACGGAGGGGCCTGTTAAATTGCTCGGGGTCTGGTTCGGAGTGAGATCACAGGCAAGGTGGCTGCCCTAACCCAGACCTGGTCCATTATGCTTGCTAGGGAGGGCGGAGGTTGCACAGGTGTTTATAGCATCTGTGATAACCAACCGCCTGACTGTCGTGCCTTGCTCCAATTTATGGCTGAACAAGTTGGAACGGCTTCTATTCCGCTTTTTGTGTAGCGGGAGACCACCACTTGTGAGGCGCTCTATTTGCTGCCAAAAGTCGTTAAAGGGTGGGTTAGGGATGCTTTGGCTGATGACGCGCAAATTTGCGTTGAGGCTGAGACATCACTGGCTTTACCTGGATGATGAACGGGTGTGGTCTCCGCACGTCAAGTTCTTCTTTCCTTAATTGGAGTCCCTGCAGGACTTGGGTCCATGGATCACACGTTGACCTAGAATGGATGATTGGCACAAGGAGTGCAGACAGGCACTTACGCTGTTCTCTCGGGCGGGCAATACCGGCAACGAGTCTACCACTGCGGACTTCTATAACGGGTTAGTAGTGGCTAAGTCTGATGACGTTCTAGGAGAACCTCTAGGCTACGATGAAGACCAATTAACCAGTCTCTTCGGTAGGACATTCGGGCCGGGGTACCTGGATAATTTCCAGAAATTCCTGGCTTGGTTGATCTATCGAGAGGCTTTACCAGTTCGAGAGAGACAGTAACGGCATGGTTTTGGCATCCCTCCTACATGCCCGAGGTGCATGCGGGACAGTGAAACCGTTCCGCATGCCTTCGTGCATTGTGAGGAATTAAATGGGCTGATTGCCTATGTCGAACGGCTGCTGTCGGAAACGGAGAGAGTACAGCTGTCGGATGAGTCTGTTATAAAGATTATACCACCTTCCTCCTTTAACAAGGAACGTAAGGTAAGTTTCTTCTGCGTAGTGGCCATACTGAAAGACACAGTATGGACGACGCGTGGAAGAGGAATTGAGACAGGTAAATTCATCTCAGAACGCAGGTTGATTAATCATTTTAACTATCACCTGCGAAGTAAGATCCGTCTGGAGAGAAAGTTCCTGTCTCAAGGTGTGTTTCGAAAAAGATGGACGTCTGTAGTAAGAATGATGCGAGCGGAAGTTGTCGAGCTGGTATAGACGGTTCTGGAGGAAAAAAAGGAAAAAAAAAAAAGATAAAGCAAGATACAGGTAAAGCCAGTGATGTCTCAGCCTTAACACTGATATTTTTTCACCGTTTTGTCAATCATCTCTCCTCGCGACGGCTGGACTGGGGCTGACCTTTCGTGACTGGATCAGCGCTATGTATAGCAACATCGAGTCTGCGGTCCAGATGAAAGGTTTCTTCTCGAAGCCGTTTGTGATCGAGCGTTGATTAGAACCTCACATATATTTTTATATTCGATTTCGTCATATTTCTATATCCATCCCGACTTTTCATTTTTTTTTTTTTGAATTTTTAATTACGATTTCATTGTAACAAACGTTATGTGTTGTGGTGTCCATGTTCGTCTTTTATGGACAAATAAAGAAATTGTTACAATCATCTGTGACCGATTTGGACCAAAATGAAGTACCGAAAACCTTCCCTAAACCCCAGCTCTTAAAAAAAAAGGTTATAGTGACTGTTTGGGGATGTACTGCTGGACTCATCCACAATAACTTCTTAAAACCCTGAAAAACCATTACTGCAGAAATATAATGCCATGAAATTGCCAAAATGAACGAAAAACTGCTAGTTCTGTCCCAGACGGGTCAACAGAAGCGGGCCAATCATTCTTCAAGACAATGCTCGACTACAGGTTTCACTAATGATGCCCCAGAAGTTGAGAGAACTTGGCTACGAAGTTCTTTCCCACCCAGTTTTTTTCCCCCAGACCTTTCTCCTACCGGCTACCACTTCTTCAGGCACCTTGATGGTTTCCTGCGAGAGAAGGAATTTTAAAAATCAAACCGATCTGAAAGTGCGTTCAAAGAGTTCATCACCTCCAGAACTCCAGATTTTTATGTTACCGGAATAAACAAACTTGTAAGTCGTTGGCAAAAATGTGTCCAGTATAATGGTACTTACTTTGAGGAATAAAATTTCCGCATTGTTGAAATATTTTGTGATGAATTTCATGTTTCAAAACGTTGCTTACTTTTCACTCAGCCTAATACAAAGAGAGGAAATGGATTTACTAAAAATGGGCTGATTCAATCAGATAACATAAAACTGTGGAATTTCTCATGCCATAGGCTATTAAGAGATGGAATTATTCTCAAAAACTATACGCAAAATTACTCTCAAGATACTCGGAAAATTGTAAATTACCTTTCTTTAAATACCAAACATTTTCTTAATCAGTGAAAAGGATTGAGATAGTTCAGAAGACCCGAATATATAATAATGAGCAGTGATATTGCTTTTCAATTCCATCAGCGTAATTTTATAATTAAGAACGAAAGAGAGGTTTAGAGACTAAGAATGAAGAGTTTGTTTAAATCATCTGCAGCCAATAGTGAATCACAACGATTGTAATTGTTGTTAAGCCCAGGTCAATCTCAGTTTAAGAGAGCACTGATCAAAGACGCCATATCGGCCAAATTTCTACCAACAGACTAATGTATCCGTTGGTAGAAATTTGGCCGTTATTTCAAACTCGCTGAACAGTTACATATAGGTTCCCTCCTTGGCTTAAAACATAATGTTCACCAATACTGGGAAAATTAATTTGAGATCCTAGTTGTTCAGAATTTGTGGCATTATTACATTTCAAAATTGTTAGCATGTCGGACAAAAAGCTTAGCGGCATTTCGTCCGGCTTTTCCTTCTGAGCTCAAATTCCATAGAAGTCGACTTTGATTTTCCTCATTTCGGAGTCGATAAAATAAGTACCAGGTGGACGCTGGGGTCGACGAATTCGACTAGACGTCTCCCCCAAAATTTCTGTCCTTATGCCAATAGCAGAAAGAATTACTACATTTTAAAATATACTTTCACTCTTCAGAAATAAATTCTAATTCCTCCACAAATCAGATTACAGGAGCAATTCTTTGTTCTTGGCAAACCTCTCTCTGTTAAAAAAAAAAAACCCCAAAGAACTGCAGGACACAAATTGGTATCATGAGATTATTTTCTTCAAGTCAGTCTCATGATATGAATTATATTTGCGTTTCGCGAACCAAATCCAGAAAAACAATATCAAAGGCAGAATTGTTTAACTTGTTGTGTGTGCATCCGGTGCAACAATTTCAGAAGAGACTGTTTCAAAAGTTGGTCATTTTAGGCCTCAAACGGGGAAGACATTAATATCTATGATAAAAAAAAAGTCAATTAAGTACATGTTTATAAATAAATACATAAAACTTTATTAATTGCTTCTCCAAATAAAACACTGAAATGGTGTACAGTAATGTTTTACATTTGTGAGTTCGCGTATATACATGTGGGGATAGATAGACAAACAGACAGACAGAAAATAGATAGATAGATAGATAGATAGATAGATAGATAGATAGAGATAGATAGATAGATAGATAGATAGATAGATGTGTGCGTAAATGAATGCGACTGTGAATAGAATGGTACCAGCATTGCTGTGTAGTTAAGAAGCTCGCTTCCTAACTACTTGATCCAGAGTTCAGCACTACTGCATGGCAGCTTGATCACGTGTCGATACCATAACCGCAGATCTGCTAAAGCATTATGAATGAAGTTTAATACACAAAATCTCTACGGGATCCAGGCGTATGTATAAATATGCGTGTGTCTATGTGTGAAAATAAAAAAATAAAG